>NC_134453.1:28017785-28337250 GCF_030867145.1 Opisthocomus hoazin
ACAGTTATACTATTTGAAACACATTCAAATTAGAAAACACTTTAGCAAAACCATTACTGTGACTGCATGGAAGTAACACTGCTCTTAATTTTATCTCTTACCTAACTATTTTTTTGTGTGTCTAGTACATAAGATTATTTTGGTACACTTAAAATGGTTTTTCAAGAAAAAAACATTAAAAGCCACATCTTCTGTAAACAAACTTCTTAATTAAATGTTTAGCATACATTTACATAAATTTCCATTTACAATATTTGTTCGTCTTATAAGAAAATACACTTATGTCCTGGGTGACAGAGCGACCACGTGGTCCTTTGTTGCCAGCCAGGGCCAAACCGCAATAACTTATAAATCTCATGAAAGATGTAGTGAAATATAATTATTGAATATTTTAAACTGACTTTACCAAAATTTAAAACAAAAATGTTCCTCAAAAAAGTGAAAGAAGGTCTTTGGGAATTCCCCTGACTCTCTCTGCAAATATCTTTTCAATAGTGCAAACTTTTAAATGCTAAAAAACCTGAAGGCCACTTTTTTTCTCAGAAGTGAATGTTTTATGCTTTTCTCTCCATCATTCATTCCATGCTATTGAAGCAGGCTGAATGGGGCTTAGTACCAGTGAGTCTAAATTGCTAAACAAGAGGCAAGTCTCATCACGTGTTTTGAATATCTACAAGAAACATACAAAGAATTACAGCTGATTACGTTTTTCTCTATTCTTGATATTGCTCCAGTTACTTCTGAAAGATACGTCTGTTTCCCCACCCTGGGAAGAGTAGCTCATGAATAACTGTCTTCAAGAATTAGAAAATATGTGATAGACTCACACCATGTCTCTTTTCAGAACAAACTGGCATGCTCACATATTTTACCATTTATTTTAAAAATCATGGGAATAGTGTTACATATTTATGTTTAGGCTTTTCAGATTTCCAGTCTGGAATATCTAATGAAGAAGCATACTAGTCTCCCCTGTTCTCTGTGTGTGTGCCATCCTTCAATTCTTCCTGGTTTCTGATTTTGCATTTCTAATGAAGCTGAACTGACAAAGCATGAAAGTGGTCCAAAAGGAAAAGCAAAGAAAGTGACTCTACTTTCACTGTGCCATGACTAATCAATATTCCAGAAGCTCAGCTTTCCCCTCTCTTCTGATGTGTTTTTTTTTTTTTCAGAGTTGGGCAAACAGTCTCCTCCCCTTTCCTTAAGTTACAGTGATAGTAAATTGCTGTATTCCAAAGCATATGCAGATTGTTAGTTTACTCTGTCTCCCGCTCGCTCAACTTTGCAGCTCTGTTGTATTTGCTGGGAAACCCCTACCTTAACTGCCACCACCATGTTCTTAGAGTACTGAAGATCTGAAAAGGTGAGCTGATCATTTCACTTGGCGGTGTTTTGAGTATGGAGTCTTAATTTTTCACTCTCTTCCTTTGTATGTTACTTAATGTAATGATCTTTTTGGTTGTACGCTGTTCTTTCTTGATCTTAATGCAAGTTATAAAGGACAGATTAGCTGCATTAATCATATTGGAAAGAAAAAGCACTGTGAACGAATCTGTTTTTTTACAAAATATTGAAAATTAATTGTTCTGAAAAAAAACCTTCTTGCACACAGTAGTCATGTCCAAGCTAGAATACTTACTAATTTAAATATCTAGCTCAGTCTAAGAATGCTTTCACTCTCTAAAGAAACAAAGCACATATCATTCTGTTAAAATTCAGAGAGAATATTGCACTGAAGTGCCAGTCTTCAAACATATGGTAAATGCAGTGACCATATCCCATCAAAATAAATTTGTTACAACATGGTATTTCCTCTAAAACATGCTGGTTGAAAACCTTGTGCATTTATATTTTAAGTGCTTCCTAAAAAAAAGGTATTTAGGCACTAGATTTATTAAAAGTAAGATGTTAGAGTTGGGCTGTGTATAAATGGTGAGTGATTTCAGTGGAAGCAACTAACTCTCTATTTATGAATTTCTAATTTCTTCATGAAAACATGCTGGTGTATTAAATAACACTTCAAAAAACAGGATTCTCAGTCTGGAAAACACATTTGTACAGATTCCATTATTAAATAAATTCATACCGAGCAGCCACACAAAAAAAAAATTTCAAAATGAAAAATAATGTCCTAATGAAGGATTTTTAATATTAAAACATTTTAAGGTTGATTCAGTGTGTGATTTCTTAAAATCAGATTATATCCCCATAATTGCTGTCAGACCAAGCTAAGCATTACTTTGCAATGTGAATTTGTATTACAGTCTGAAGCGACAAGCTAAGTGGGATATAACTTCTGATGTTTTATAGATGTGCTCTGAATAATTTATAGACTTCAAAAATGAATGTTATCAATATAAAATTGTCAAAGAGAAATCTTCTAAATAGTGGTTGAGGGATAAATAAACTCCCTGCTGTGTTTTGCCATGTGAAATGGAGGAATTCAGCCAATGCATTCAACCATTTAGAAACATCTGAAATGCAGAACACTTTAAACTTTCCAGTTCAAGTAAAATATTTCTCTCTGATGGTTAATGCAAAGGTGAGCTAGATTTTTTTTCAGATAACATGGGCCTGCTAAACAAATGAAGAGCAATCCTGACATAGTTTTAAATATTATAGCACCTTATGCTGCTATGAATTGTACCAATTTTACATTAATATATCTCTAGCAACTGCAAAAAAAAAAAATTACTCCTGGGTCTTACAGCATGACAGCAAATTCAGATTAATTTCTGAAGACACAGGGCATATATCTAATCAGTCCATATAATCCTTCTTTCAAAGAGTTCTTCTAACGGTCATTGAGGCTAGTTATCAAAAACTACAATCAACAACTTAGATATTACAAATAATATAAATTTTACTGAAACATGAAGAATATTTGCTTCCATACAAACATGTGGCTAATCGTTCCTCTAAAATCTTATTTCAATATTTGATATTTCTTGTCATACAGGTTTCTCCAGTACCTCCCACGGAAAAGGGTCTTCCACTTTTCTGAAGGGATATTGACAGAAGTTCATTGTAAGATAAAACTTTCTGCAAGATAGATGACTAAAGGTAACAGACAAGATCCAAAAACTGGAAGTAGGATGGAATGCTTTCAACAAGGAGTCCGGAAATGTACGCTTTTGGCAAAAAAAAAAGTGCAGAGCATAACAAAGGATAATGTTAAACGTTATTTATTGAGGAATGCCTTTGTACTCTTCACTGTTGTTGCTGTGATTCTTGGTGAGTAATTTGTTCAATAGGAATATTCTGTTCTCCAATACATTTGACAATGACGATTTGCCAGGGCGATTTGCATTACAAAGGAGATCCCAAATTCTTCTGCACTGATAAGAATATTCTGGCTTGGAGAGATTTGGCTTTGACAGCTGCACGTATAAGTTTTGGGACGAGCCATTTTAATTATCCTAGTATTCCTAAGGAGAATTTTGGTGAAAAAAATCAGCTGTTTTATGGATTCTTCTCTTAAGGAATCAGGTACAATAACTGAATTGAATGTTCTCACTTAAATCTTTTTCCACCAAAACCAGCTGCAGTAAAATGCTCAGTATATAACTTTTATTTACCTAATCTACCTACAAAATTAATACCTTGAAATGACAAACAGAAGTCCTCCATGAATTAAATTAAAATTAAAGGGTGACATTTCTAAGCAAAGGTATACATTAGAGCCTCAATCTTTTCAGTTTTCCCTTGATAAATGCAAACCAGTCAAACCTAAATACAAGCTTATGTTCTCTCAGTTGCTCACAATCTTACACATTCATCTTTCAGATGCGATTGGGGCAACAATGGAAATGCTACTTGTTCAAAGGACTGCAAGATAGCACCTGATTAAATGCCTTTTTAGAGTGTATGGAGAGGAATCCAGAACATCAAACAGCATTTAGATTTGGAATGCACCAAAATGCTAGTTTAAAATACAGCTACAGGTTCTGAATTTACATTAGAAAGACAATCTTCTGAGATAAAAATACAATTTTTTAAACAAAAATTCCTTTGTATAATTATGTGATCACTTCTGGCAATTTTCCTTTAACTACAGATTAATGATCTACATGACACTAGATGTTTCATGAAATACCTATCCTTATAGTGTGAGCAAGAACATTATGCTTTTATTGTACTATTTTTATTTCCTAATTACTTTAAAATATAAAACTGTGAATCTGCTAATCAAAACCCAAATGTTATCACTTAAATATAGGAGTATATATTCTACACCTACATAGGCCCTAATGTCCTTGATGATGCTGTTCCACACAAATCTGCTTACTTGGTTTCTACAAATTTTTTAGGAATTAAAATTTTAGAGCTTTACCATTATTGTTGCTTGATACCACATCCGCAGGTTTATTTTAAACTAATTTTAAGTTTGATGTTCTTTTTCTGGGACACAATTATATAAATTTTCACATGGGTAAAGTACTTTGTTGCTATGACAGAAATGTCATTCTCTCATATTTATCAACAGTATTTGATCACAAGTGCTTTTAATTACTAAATAAGAATTTGTTCCATGCAAAAAATCCATAAAAATCAGGGGGAAAAAAATAGATCTTTTATCTGTAATGGTCAGGAAAGGCAAAACAAACTAAGCAGGTTTTGAAACACTGTCCAACTTCAAAGGAATGCAATTCTTAGATTGTCACCTGTCTATACTGCACAAGACCAAAGCATTCACAGTTTCGCTGTCATCTAGCTCGTGTGACTCCCATAAATTTGACAATGTGAGAACAGAAATGTAGGCTGGATGAGTGTTTTTACTGTTATTGCATGTTACAATTAGCTTTAGATGACTAGTGACAAAAGTCTGACCACAGCTCCACTACCACCTACAGAAATGGCAGAGTGCCAGCAAGGCTGGAACACAAGTTGGAGAACTGAAGAAAATGTACAGCCTAGGATGAGCTAGCTGCTCAAATTCTGCTCATGAACTTATAGACATATCTGGTATAATATCTGGAAATAAGTCTTCCTTTTGCTATGATGGAATATTCAAAATTTTCTCACGTTTTTTATTTGTGGTGCAATTTTACAGTATATATATGATTAGAACAACAAGTTCACACTTGGTAGCTAATAAAAAAGTAAAACTTGGGGGTTTTGACAGGTTTTTTTTTTCTGTTGTGGAAATAGGGAAGAAATAGGAAAGAGTTGGCTAAAGAGTTTGGAAAACACTCAGTGTTTGAACTGCATCTGTCCAGTTTGGCAAGGACTAAATTGTTATCATTTCTCAGTTGTTTAGTGATCTGTGGAAAATCAGATGGTGGGCTTGATCCCTTTCCTGGAAGACAGTAATCAAAATCGTGAAATTAACCCACCAATTAGCACTACTGGCTGTCTCATCAGAGATGCTTGGATGTGAATGTAGGTGGAAACCAAACTATATTTAGGTCAGGGTTGAATCATTTACAAGAAACGATGCTTAAATGCTCTCTGTATTCTAAACAGACAGATGACATGAGGGTGGTGAGGCACTGCAATAGGTTGCCTGGAGAAGTTGTGGATGCCCTCTACCTGGAAGTGTTCAAGGCCAGGTTGGATGAGGCTTTGAGCAACCTGGTCTAGTGGAAGGTGTCTCTGCCAATGGCAGGGGGGGTTGGAACTATATGATCTATAAAGTCCCTTTCAATCCAAAACTTTCTATGATTCTATGACATCAGTTTTTAGGGCTGTTGATACAGCAATTTTCATAAAGACTAAACTCAGGAAAAGCAAAATTTTAGCTTTAAAGAGCACAACATTTCTCCAGAAACATTTATTTCAGGCCTCTTTTGCCAAGGGACTGACATGAAAAAGCCTATTTAATACAGAATTTCCAACTTCTTTGCTGAGCAGGATTGATGCTGGTAGCGGTTAAGTGGATAGGATCATACATCTTAGCCCAGTTTCAGGACTGTAGTTTATAACAGGCACTTGAGTTTGTCAGATGAGTTTGTGTCTGTGAAACATGCACTTTGTTATGAAGTGGGTAGCTGCAACTTGCATTTGTTTGTTTTGCATACTGATATTTTGCAGGCAGAGCAGAGATTTTCTGGCATTCACATGATAAGGAGAAATATAGCTGTTTACCCTAACTTCTGCTTTTACTCTGATTCTGAACTGAATTCTAAACTGAATTCACTAGCTGCTGTAATACAAAAGCAATTAATCTTTAACAACCTAATTATAAAGATGCCAGAAGTTATAACTCCTGTTGAGAATTGCTTATGCACTATTCTCTATTTCCCAAAAACCTCAAGAAAGGTCCTTCTGAGTTCACATTTTTCATAGTTAGGATCTGTCTACACATCATCCTTATCATCACTGTTGCTGTTTTTAGTGAAATTTAAACTGCTTTCAAGCCCTTTGAGAAACTTTGAGAAAAGCATGGTCAGTAAGCAAGTTACGATGAAGTGCTTCAGATTCTGCCATCACACCTAGAAATATTAAATTAGTTTTTTGCAGTGGATCTTGGCAAGAGCCAATAGATGAGAATTATGCGAAGCGAATTTGGGAAGCTGACCATTGGTGAATTCAGAGTGTCAAGATGACCAGGAGCAATTTAAGGTAGGCTAGGAGTCCTGGTGGCTCATGGAAAATCTACAGGAAGTCTTACAAACTTTGAAGTGCTGGTCAAATTACTGGTAAAATCTCAGACTCTGCCCTCTCCCACACTACTTAGCTTCATCAGCCTGTCCTCAAAATGCCTTCCTTTCAGATACCCTTCCTTCAGCGGTCTTCATTCTCTGCTACCTACCTCCCATTTTCCAAAAATGCCACAGGAGTCCAGACTCCTGTAGAGGGCTACGAGGATGGTGAGGGGACTGGAACATCTCTCCTACAAGGAGAGGCTGAGGGAGCTGGGCTTGTTCAGCCTGAAGAAGAGAAGGCTGCGAGGGGACCTAATATATACTTACAAATATCTGAAGGGTGGGTGTCAGGAGGATGGGGCCAAGCTCTTTTCAGTGGTGACCAGCAACAGGACAAGGGGCAATGGGCACAAACTGAGGCACAGGAAGTTCCATCTGAACATGAGGAAGAACTTCTTCCCTCTGAGGGTGACGGAGCCCTGGCACGGGCTGCCCAGGGAGGTTGTGGAGTCTCCTTCTCTGGAGATATTCAAGATCCGCCTAGACAAGGTCCTGTGCAGCCTGCTGTAGGTAACCCTGCTTTGGCAGAGGGGTTGGACTAGATGACCCACAGAGGTCCCTTCCAACCCCTACCGTTCTGTGATTCTGTGATTCTGTGATTCTGTGATTCTGTGACTACTCTGGCAGGACTCCTAAATGCCAAAGAATCTCCTGTGGATTGTGAACTTGTACTGGAGGAAAGATCAAAACACACAGAGATACTGAGCAGATTTCGTGAGAAGCTGTTCACAGAGAAATACTATTTTAGTTGATAGGCTCAGTGAAGTAGAGAGAGATTGTGGAGCAAGTACTATAAAAAGCAATTTCTGCATGGTTAAGAAGCCATCATAGCTCCAAATTGTTAGCTAAAATCCTCTTTACACTGCAGAAGTTATATGCCAGAGTTGTTCACTGGGACATTCAAGGGGGACAGAGACGGATCCAGTTCTGGTTTCTGGCTACCTGTCCACTGAAGGGAGTATAGGACTGTCTGTGTCATGGAGCCCAGTCCTCTGTAACTGCAGGCAATCTCACAATAGATGTAAAATATAGATAGGCCCATACAACTTCTGTTCTACAACAACAGCATGCACCATATATAGGATCCCAAAACTTTCCAACATCCTTATAAATAAAAAACAACCTAGTTAAAAGTACAGGAAGAAGACAGGAGAGACGAAGGCATTACCAATGTCCCTATGTCCCTGAAAAAGCAGAGAGTTAAATAAAACCTGCAGATGCTCCTTCATCATACAGAATGCAAAAAAAAAGGCAAACCACAAAACCAAAAACTAAAAAAACCCTCCACAACTTAAAATATCTGAACAGTGAAAAGCTGCGCAGAGTAGCAAATTCTCCTATCTCAACATACTGCTGGTCTCAACAATAAGTTAAAATGACTCCAAAGAGGTACAAGTCTGTGATATACAGGTAGACAGAACCCTGGATAATGCCCACAAAAAAGACAGTCTCTTGTCTATTGAAGCGACATCTTTTCTGCTATTGTCAGATCCTCTGTATCCACTGAAGACCGAGGCTGACATACCCAGAGAAGGGTATTTGATCCCATTACACACTGACAACGAACACAGTGACAGTGCCTAAGGCAGCCTTGGTAAAATTTGCATTAGAATAAAGCAAAGATTCATCAGTATAGGAGAAACAGCTGTGGGAGGCCAGTACTAGGTGAGAAAATATGGTGAAACATAAAGAGAGAAATGTGATACCAGACAGAAGGTTAAGATACATACAAGAAAATCAAGACAGTTTAGGGACAGCTAGGGAGAAATTAATTCTATTTATGCTGAACTCAGAGGCTGCCTCTGTCCCAATGCTCTCATCAAGAACCTGCCCAGCACAACTGCTCTTTCACACTAAGTGGCAAAACCTTCGTAAGTAATATCTTGAAAACATTGCTAAGCAAAACCTTAATTCTATTTGAAGTTAAGAAATTTTTATAATTTTGGGGAAAAAAATTTAAACAGACATTGTAAGGTCCAGAGTAACAGTTAAACATTCAAAGGAGATGATCCTTTTCCAAAAGGAGAAAAAGTATAGAAATACAAAGAACTTTAATTCTGCTATTAAGTAGCCAGTAATAAAAGTCAAACTGTGAAATAGAAACAGTATGCTAGTTTAGCAATTACTTTCAAAATAAAATTATGTTTATTTATTATCACAATCTTAATTTCTTATTGTACACTGGTGTTATTCAAATGAAACAGCAGTGGTTGTTGAACTGCCATATGTGGCACAGAGTAACAACAATACAGTTGGCTACTTTGTGAATCACAATTGTGCATTCTGGAGACAGTAGCTGTGCATATATATACAGTAAAGGTACAAAAAGTGCTAGATACAACCTTACTACCTTCTTATTTGCTCTAAATTGTCAAATCAGTGGATTTGCAAAGTGATGATGAAAAGTAACATTTCTGAGCAGTCATAAAACAATTCAGAGAAACACACATTCCCTACACTCTTCATACAGCTTGTGAAAATGTAGGCACTGGTGAGCTTCTCGAAACTCTCTCTAGAAATTCAGTTTAAATTTATTTATGTAATACCAGTTCTTACAAAGCAGATTTCAAGGCTTTCCTGGGTGGAATGCAGTACAGTAATAGCATGAGATATTTAGGCTGTTTACATGGTTCCTAAGAGGTTTTACAAGAAATTTCCCTGAATGATAGTAGAATATGGCAATCATGCAATCAAAATATGTGTTACAACAGAAACAGTGGTCATCTTAAAGCCTGTGAAGAAACAATTTGTGTTTGTGTGAGCATCAAAGGGGACTAAAAAGACATTTCAGTAGCAAATAAACTAGTATTAGGGCTTGAGAGTCCTTTGCACTTTTCAGTAGGTGTGCACTGTAGTCACTATGGCAACTGCAAAGCAGTACAAAATCATAAGCAAGGTGCCAATGACTTATATGCTGAGTAAATGTTTAACATTGTTAGATTCTTACTAGTACCTCAACTGTTGTAAAGCTAGAATGAGTTGTCATCTGCACTGGAATGCCTTAAAGGTGGCAAAAAAGGTGTAGCTGAAGACAGCATGTTCAGTTGTTAATGAATTCCTGAAACTTTTATTCATCTGGCTTAAATTTCTCACATAATTTCTTGAAAAAAAACAGGCATCTAAAAGTTTCCAGAGATTTTATGATATAAAAAAAATAGTTTTATAAAATATTTATCTCTTTAGGTGAATTAAGATAAAGTGCATTTGAAAAACTATAGAAAGAAATCCAATATTAAAGAGAGGTAAATAAATAAATTAGATCTTCTGGATTTTAATAAGGCTGCTAAAAAAGTAAGATACAAATGTAGGCATTCTGATACTTTGTACTGTAGCATTGACTTTTAAATCAGGATAAATAGCAGCTGAGAGGTATTAACTGACTTTTTCTTTTTCATGTCTTGTTAAAAAAAACACATGTTCTGGAATCAGGAACTGTGTAAAATAATCCATGCAGTCACATTAGTCATGTATATCCTCTGTCCATCCTACCAATTAATTTCATTTACTGTGCATTCCATTCAGATTTTGTATTTCAGTCAGTTTCGGATTAGAAATCAGCATCTTTGGGATTTAGCATATTTTGTCATCTGTTTCTCAGCATAATACAGCCCAGTTCAAACTGGAGCTTTGGAGCAACAAGGCAATGCAAGTGATAAATAAAAAAAAAGTAAGGAGCTAAGAGATTTCTTCCTCAAACAGTAATTTCTTTAACTGTGTTCTTCAGAGAATATGCTATGATGTCTACAATGTACGTTAGAAAACAACTAGGCTCCTGACCAAGGAGTTATAAATAAGATCATTGACACAAGAAGAAATAGAGGGTATGGAATAAGGAAGACACTATGGAAAATAGGGACAGAACAAATGGAAATTATTCCAGAGAAATTTTACTAAGAGCTGGATTATTCCATTTATTATGTCAAGCCAACAGACTTGAAATTGTACTGACATTGTTTGCACGTTTAATCAACAGGATGAAAACACAGAGTGTATAACTTATAAGAAGTCATACAAAAGAAGTTTATTTTGATGATAGATTTTATAAGGCATTTTTGAACAAAAGAGGAAAATAATAGGTCCAGTGAACTGTACAACAGTGAAGAGGAAAACAGTTAAAAGCAGGAAAAGAGGCAAAGAAAAGCAGAATGATAGCAGGAGAATCAGTATAACAAAGTGTTACTGTTACCTATATTCTGTAGTTGTCCTCCCATGTATTTTCTCTTAGCAGTAGTTATATATGTTTTGAATCTTGTTCAATTCTGAAAACTGAAGAAATGCATTTTCTTGCTTGAAATTTGACATGTCTATGTACTTTCTATTGGCATGGATAGAAGATCATAAATGGAAATTAGCTTGTGCGTGCTTGGTTTTCACCATTTACTGTAACTCGGCATAACTGAAAATTCATTTATTCAAAAAAAGTCTATAAAAGATGAGGCTTAAGTGTTAAGCATTATTTACACAGAAACATAAGCTGCTTCCTCAAAATGGCTCTAGTAAATGCTCCATTTTTACCATCCACTGGGACTAAATTAAAAAAAGACTAAAATTGCCTTTGTATTAATATAACAGGGAATTCCTAGGAGCACTAACAAAAGGCAGTTGATAAATAAGACTACTGCATACATTTTGACGTCTTTTAAAATAATTTTGACTTGGGAATACATACATTAAACAAACACGGATGTGCAGTCAAGTCCTTCAAAACCTAAAATGTAATGCCGTGGTTTGGCTTCAATTTGCAGCAAAGAGCCACGCAGCTTCTCTCTCACTCCTCCCCCTCCCCAGTGGGATGAGGAGGAGAATCAGAAGGAAAAAGGCAAAACTCAAGGGCTGGGATGAGAACAGTTTAACAGAATGGCAAAGGGAGAAGACAATAACAATCAATAATACTGATAAAAAGAATATACAACATGCAGTGTTCTCACCACCCAATGTTTAGCTTGCTCCTGAGTAGCAAAAAAAAAAAGGATTCCCCACACCAAAATCAAAATAACATCATCACAACACCAAACAGAAGTGGACAAATTACACACAATCCACCCCTCGTCCCTTCACCACAATTGCAGCAACAAATAATTCTCTACAAGTATTCCATGCTCTTCACATTGTTCAGTCCATGTTTTGCCCATTACCTCTCCATTACTATCCTTATCTCGAATTCTTCGAGTCTCCTGGCTGGCTCCACAAAAATTGTTTTGGTTTGGCCTGGATAAATGCCAGGTGCCCACCAAAACCACCCTATCACTCCCTCTCCTCAATTGGACAGGGGAGCGGAAATATGATGAAAGGCTCAAGGGTCGAGACAAGGGCAGGAAAAGATCACTCACCAATTATTGTCACAGACAAAACAGACTGAACTTAGGGAGAAAAGGGAGTTTAATTCATCACCAGTCAAATCAGAGTAGGATAGGGAGAAATAAATGCAGATCTTAAAACACCTTTGCCCCACCCCTCCCTTCTTCCCGGGCTTAGCTTCACTCCCATTTCTCTACCTCCTCTTCCCAAGCGGCACAGGGGAATGGGGAAATGGTGGTTACGGTCAGTTCATCACACGTTGTCTCTGCCTCTCCTTCCTCCTCAGGGGGAAGACTCCTCACACTCTTCCCCTGCCCCAGCATGTGGTCCCTCTCACGGGAGACAGTTCACAAACTTCTCCAACGCGAGCCCTTCCCATGGGCTGCAGCTCTTCACAAACTGCTCCAGTGTGGGTCCTACCCACAGGCTGCCGTTCTTCATGAACTGCTCTAGCATGTGTCCTTTCCACGGGGTGCAGTCCTTCAGAAACAGGTTGCTCTAGCATGGGTCCCCCATGGGGTCACAAGCCCTGCCAGTAAACCTGCTCCCGTGTGGGCTCCTCTCTCCACAGGTCCGCAGGTCCTGGGAGGACCCTGCTTCAGCACGGGCTCCCCACGGGGTCACAGCCTCCTTCAGGCATCCACCTGCTCAGGTGTGGGGTCCCTTCCATGGGCTACAGGTGGATATCTGCTCCACCGTGGACCTCCATGGACTGCAAGGGGACAGCCTGCCTCACCATGGTCTTCATCACAGGCTGCAGGGGAAAACTCTCTGCTCTGGTGCCTGCAGCACCTCACAGAATCACAGAATCACAGAATGGTAGGGGTTGGAAGGGACCTCTGCGGGTCATCTAGTCCAACCCCTCTGCCAAAGCAGGGTCACCTACAGCAGGCTGCACAGGACCTTGTCTAGGCGGGTCTTGAATATCTCCAGAGAAGGAGACTCCACAACCTCCCTGGGCAGCCTGTTCCACTGCTCCGTCATCCTCAGAGGGAAGAAGTTCTTCCTCATGTTCAGATGGAACTTCCTGTGCCTCAGTTTGTGCCCGTTGCCCCCTGTCCTGTTACTGGGCACCACTGAAAAGAGTCTGGCCCCATCCTCCTGACACCCACCCTTCAGATATTTACAAGCATTTATTACGTCCCCTTGCAGCCTTCTCTTCTTCAGGCTAAACAAGCCCAGCTCCCTCAGCCTCTCCTTGTAGGAGAGATGCTCCAGTCCCCTCATCATCCTCATAGCCCTCCACTGGACTCTCTCCAGTAGCTCCTCCTCTTTCTTGAACTGGGGAGCCCAGAACTGGATGCAGTACTCCAGATGGGGCCTCACTAGGGCAGAGTAGAGGGGAAGGAGAACCTCCCTCGACCTGCTGGCCACACTCCTCCTAATGCACCCCAGGATCCCAGCAGCTTTCCTGGCAGGCAGGGCACACTGCTGGCTCATGGTCAACCTGTCATCCACCAGGACACCCAGGTCCCTCTCCACAGAGCAGCTCTCCAGCAGGTCCACCCCAAGGCTGTACTGGTGCATGGGGTTGTTCCTCCCCAGGTGCAGGACCTTGCATTTGCCCTTGTTGAACCTCATCAGGTTCCTCTCTGCCCAACTCTCCAGCCTGTCCAGCTCACGGTGAATGGCAGCACAGCCTTCTGGTGTACCTACCACACCTCCCAGTTTTGTGACATCAGCAAACTTGCTGAGGGTACACTCTAACTCTTCATCCAGGTCGTTGATGAAGAAGTTAAACAAGACTGGGCCCAGTACTGACCCCTGGGGGACACCACTAGTTACCAGCCTCCAACTAGACTCAGAGCCGCTGATGACAACCCTCTGAGCTCTGCCATTCAGCCAGTTCTCTATCCACTTTACTGACCACTCATCCAGCCCACACTTCCTGAGCTTCCCTAGGAGGATATTATGGGAGACAGTGTCGAAAGCCTTGCTGAAGTCTAGGTAGACAACATCCACGGCTCTCCCCTCATCTACCCAGCTAGTCATGTCATCGTAGAAAGCTATCAGATTGGTCAGGCATGATTTCCCCTTGGTGAATCCATGCTGACTACTCCTGATAACCTTCTTTTCCTCCACTTGCTTGATGATGGCCTCCAGGATAAGCTGCTCCATCACCTTTCCCGGGATGGAGATGAGGCTGACCGGCCTGTAGTTCCCTGGCTCCTCCTTCTTGCCCTTTTTGAAGATTGGAGTGACATTGGCCTTTCTCCAGTCCTCGGGCACCTCTCCTGTCCTCCAGGACCTCTCAAAGATGATGGAGAGTGGCTCAGCAATGACATCCGCCAGCTCCCTCAGCACTCGTGGGTGCATTCCATCGGGGCCCATGGATTTGTGGGTGTCCAGATTGCCTAAGCGATCCCTCACGCAGTCCTCCTCGACTAAGGGAAAGTCATCCTCTTTGTAGGCTTCTTCTCTTATCTCCGAGGCCTGGGATTCCTGAGGGCCTGCCTTGGCACTGAAGACTGAAGCAAAGAAGGCATTCAGTAACTCTGCCTTCTCTGCATCCTTTGTCACCAGGGCACCCGCCTCATTCAGCAGCGGCCCCACATTGTCCCTAGCCTTCCTTTTGCTGCTGATGTAGTTGAAGAAGCCCTTCTTGTTGTTTTTGACATCCCTTGCCAGATTCATTTCCAGGTGGGCCTTGGCCTTCCTCGTTGCATCCCTGCATGCTCTGACCACATTCCTGTATTCTTCCCAAGTGGCCTGTCCCTCTTTCCACATTTGTCTTGGTTTCGGCTGCCGCCGGCAACAAAAGCGCCACGCGGCCGCCCCTCCCCCCGCCGGCGTGCGGAGGAGAATGAAAAGAAAGAGGCAGAAACCGGTGGGTCGGGATAAGGGCAGTTTAACAGAACAGCAAACAGAGGGAAAACAGGAACAACAACGATACAGATAAGGAGAAAACACAACAACGAACCGTACAACTGCCGCTCTCCCGAAACAGGACCGACGCTGCGCCCGCCCAAGCCGCGAGTGCGTTCCCGCCGCGCCGCCCCCCCCACCGGAACCCAGCGTGACGGCACATGGTATGGAATACCGGGCTCCGTTTGGCCAGGTGGGGTCAGCCCCCACCCCCCGGCTGTGCCCCTTCCTGGAGTCCGGTGAAAATTAACCCTGTCCTGGCCAAACCCAGGACATTATCCACCCCTTATTCCATACCATCTACGTCATGCACAGGTCCCCCATTGTCCAGTTGATCACCACCACTTCTCCTGTCTCCAGATATCATTCCCTTAGTCTATGGATCATCACTCTAAAGTGTCCGTTGAGTTCATTTAATCCATGACTTCGGGCTCCATCTGTCGTTATGGTCTTCCGTGGCAGGGGAGGTGATGTGTGGTGGTGGGCGGTCACTTGCTGCATCCGGAGCTCACGGCTGATGTATCTGGTGCGGCCCGTGCCCACAGTCTGCAGGAGATGTTGATCTTGATGAAGTTGCTGGGTGCCAGTTGTTGAAAACCAGGTCCAGTCCCATCATCGCTGTGCTCTGCTAGGTTTTCATCGAAAAAGTCCATCCTTCTTTAATCTGGAGAATTCTTACTATGCTACTACCGGTACAAAATATAACAATTATAACAGTGATAACAGACAGTGACAGGGTTATTTAACAATTAACTTTATACAATTTATTTATGGACTATTCTCGCCCAAAATTAAATCCCCATGAGGTACACATCGGACTTCCCCATCCTTCCGCATTACCCACCAGGTACACCCAGGTCCTTGAGCAAAAGCAATCCCGTGGACGGGCTTGCCTTTGCCCGAGGCAGGACTAACCCAAACCGTCTTCCCTAACATGTTCCGCATGTGCACTATAGGGACTTTATCCCCTTCTACTGGGCGCTGAGGTTTTGACTGGGCAGGACCAGCCCGGTTGGTGGACCCTCTTGTGTTAACCAACCAGGTGGCCTTTGCTAAATGAGTATCCCAGTTTTGGAAAGTCCCACTCCCCATTGCCCTCAAAGTGGTTTTTAGCAGCCCATTGTAACGTTCAATCTTTCCAGAGGCTGGTGCCTGGTAGGGGATGTGATACACCCACTCAAGACCGTGTTCTTTGGCCCAGGTGTCTATGAGGCTGTTGCGAAAGTGAGTCCCGTTGTCCGACTCAATTATTTCGGGAGTGCCATGTCGCCACAGGACTTGCTTTTCAAGGCCCAGGATGGTATTCCGGGCGGTGGCATGTGGCACAGGGTAGGTTTCCAGCCATCCGGTGGTGGCCTCCACCATTGTGAGCACATAGCGCTTGCCTTGGCGGGTTTGTGGCAGTGTGATGCAGTCAATCTGCCACGCCTCCCCGTATTTATATTTTAGCCATCGTCCTCCATACCACTGAGGCTTTACACGCTTGGCTTGCTTGATTGCAGCGCATGTCACACATTCATGGATAACCTGTGCGATAGTGTCCATGGTCAAGTCCACCCCTCGGTCACGAGCCCATCGGTATGTTGCGTCTCTTCCTTGGTGGCCCGAGGTGTCATGGGCCCACCGAGCTATAAAGAGTTCACCCTTATGTTGCCAGTCTGGATCCACCTGAGCCACTTCAATCTTAGCAGCCTGATCCACCTGGTGGTTGTTTTGATGTTCTTCAGTGGCCCGACTCTTAGGGACGTGGGCGTCCACGTGACGGACTTTTACAGCCAACTGCTCCAGACAGGCAGCAATATCTTGCCACAATGGGGCAGCCCAGATAGGTTTGCGTCTGCGCTGCCAGTTGTTCTTCTTCCATTGCTGCAGCCACCCCCACAAGGCATTGGCCACCATCCAGGAGTCGGTGTAAAGATAGAGCACTGGCCACTTCTCTCGACCAGCAATGTCTAAAGCCAGCTGGATGGCTTTCACCTCTGCAAACTGGCTGGACTCACCTTCTCCCTCGGCAGTTTCCGCGACTTGTCGTGTAGGACTCCATACAGCAGCCTTCCACCTCCGCTGCTTCCCCACAATGCGACAGGACCCATCCGTGAACAGGGCATACTGTTTCTTCTCTTCTGGCAGCTGGTTATACAGTGGGGCCTCTTCAGCACGTGTCACCTCCTCCTCTGGCGATGCTCAAAAATCTTTGCCTTCTGGCCAGTCCATGATTACCTCCAGAATTCCTGGGCGACTGGGGTTTCCCATTCGTGCGCGCTGGGTGATCAGCGCGACCCACTTACTCCACGTAGCATCGGTGGCATGATGCGTAGAGGGGACCCTCTCTTTGAACATCCAGCCCAGGACCGGCAATCGTGGAGCTAGGAGGAGCTGTGCTTCAGTGCCGACCACTTCTGAAGCAGCTCGAACGCCTTCATATGCTGCCAGAATCTCTTTTTCTGTGGGAGTATAGCGGGCCTCGGATCCTTTGTATCTCCGGCTCCAGAACCCCAGGGGTCGACCTCGAGTCTCCCCTGGTGCTTTCTGCCAGAGACTCCAGGTTGGGCCATTCTCCCCGGCTGCGGTGTAGAGCACGTTTTTAACATCTTGCCCTGACCGGACTGGACCAAGGGCTACGGCATGAACTATCTCCCATTTAATTTGTTCAAATGCCTGTCGTTGCTCAGGGCCCCATTCAAAATCATTCTTCTTCCGGGTCACGTGGTACAGAGGACTTACAATCTGGCTGTAATTTGGGATGTGCATCCTCCAAAAACCCACAACACCCAGGAAGGCCTGTGCTTCCTTCTTGCTGGTTGGTGGAGACATAGCTGCTATTTTGTTGATGACATCAATTGGGATTTGACGGCGCCCATCCTGCCATTTTATTCCCAAAAGCTGGATCTCTTGCACAGGTCCCTTTACTTTGCTTCGCTTAATGGCGAAACCGGCTTTCAGAAGGATCTGAACTATTTTCTCCCCTTTCTCGAAAACCTCCTCCGCTGTGTCGCCCCATATAATGATGTCATCGATGTACTGCAGATGTTCTGGGGCTTCACCCTGTTCCAGTGCAGTCTGGATTAGTCCATGGCAAATGGTGGGACTGTGTTTCCACCCCTGGGGCAGTCGATTCCAGGTGTACTGGATGCCCCTCCAGGTGAAAGCAAACTGTGGCCTGCACTCTGCTGCCAAAGGGATGGGGAAGAATGCATTAGCGATGTCAATTGTAGCGTACCACTTGGCTGCCTTTGACTCCAGCTGATATTGAAGTTCTAGCATGTCTGGCACGGCAGCACTCAGCGCTGGTGTGACTTCATTCAGGCCACGGTAGTCTATTGTCAGTCTCCACTCTCCAGTAGATTTTCTTACTGGCCATATGGGACTATTAAAGGGTGAGCGAGTTTTGGTGATCACTCCTTGACTCTCCAGCTGGCGGATCAGCTGATGAATGGGGAGAAGGGAGTCTCGGTTGGTACGATACTGTCGCCGGTGCACCGTTGTGGTTGCGATGGGTACCTGTTGTTTTTCAACCCTCAGCAACCCCACAACGGAAGGATCCTCCGAGAGACCAGGCAAAATGGACAGCTGTTTAATTTCTTCCGTCTCCACAGCAGCTATGCCAAAAGCCCACCGATACCCCTTTGGGTCCTTGAAATAGCCTCTCCTAAGATAGTCTATCCCAAGGATGCACGGAGCCTCGGGGCCAGTTACAATGGGGTGCTTCTGCCAGTCCTGCCCAGTGAGGCTCACTTCAGCCTCCAATACACTCAGCTCTTGGGACCCCCCTGTCTCTCCACAAATGCAAATGGACTCTGACCCTTTGAACTCTGATGGCATTAAAGTACACTGTGCACCAGTGTCCACTAGAGCTTGATACTCTTGTGGATCTGACGTGCCAGGCCACCGAATCCACACCGTCCAATAGACACGGTTGTCCCTTTCCTCCACCTGGCTGGAGGCAGGGCCCCTCTAATCCTGGTCAGAGAATTTACTGCTCACCTGCTGTAAAAATGACTTGGAGGTCCTCTCCAGAGGATCGGAATCAAGGTCAAACTGTCTGCCCTGTCTGGAGAGCTGGCTTCTGGAAACTGGAGCGGCACTTTTCCTAACAGAATCCCCTTTGGTGACTGTTTTACCTCGCAACTCACGCACTCGTGCCTCTAGACTTGAGGTGGGTTTTCCATCCCACTTCCTCATGTCCTCTCCGTGGTCACGCAGGTAAAACCACAGGGTGCCCCGTGGTGTGTAGCCTCTGTACTCTCTCTCCTGAGCAGAGAAACGCTTGCCCCTAATATCTGAGATGCGGGCCCGCACAGGTGGGGAGTAGGACATATCCTCTTTGAATTGCTGGAACTGTCGAGACAGTTTATTCACAGCTGAGACAAGGGAGGAAGAGAGACTTTCCTCGTATTGGCGGAGTCTGACAGCCACCTCATCCACTGTTGGTGCGTCTTTACCTTTCCAGTTTACAACTGCCAGTGAGTTAGCATGTGAGGAGGGTGCGCTCCGCACAAACTTCCTCCACATGGATTGTGAGCACTTAAGTTCATCTGGGTCTGTGGGTACCTGCTCATCGTCTGTGTCACAGTAAACTAGCTCCCGCACAGCTAATTCCCTCAAGTACTGAATACCCCTTTCCATATTGGTCCACTTGCCAGGATAGCATACAAAATCGTCACTGAAGGGGTACCTCTCCCTCACGCCTGACAGAAGTCTCCTCCAGAGGCTGAGGATTTGTTCTTTTTTCCCAATGGCCTTGTCAATGCCCCCATCCCTGGCCAGGGATCCCAGCTGCTTGGCTTCCTTGCCCTCTAATTCCAAGCTGCTGGCCCCGTTATCCCAGCACCGCAGCAGCCAGGTGGCAATGTGTTCGCCTGGGTGGCGGCTGAAATCTTTCCGCATGTCTCGCAGCTCGCCCAGGGACAGGGACCGGGTGATGATCTCTGTCTCTATCTCCCGTGATGACCCTGGCTCATCGTCATCCCTCCCAGAGCGATCTGCTCTCTTTGCGTCTTTCTTTAGTTTTACAGGGGCGACTGCTACCGCACAGGTTGGTCATTGGGCTCAGCCACGCTGCCTGCAGCTGGAGCTGGGGCTGGAGCAGCTGCTGTGCCTGCCAGGGAAACCGAGGCAGACCCTGCAGCTGTGGCAGCGGCGGTGCCAGTCTGGGGGGCTGTGACTGCCTGCTGGGCTGGAGGGGCTGCAGGACCGGCTGGGGGGGCAGCGCCAGTTGCAGCGCCTGCCGCTTCGCTTCCCCCCCTTTCCCCTTTAGGGCACTGGATCAGGTTGAACAGGGCTCGGTAGGCATGGGCCAGACCCCAGCACATTGTGGTAATCTGTGTCTCTCTGGAGTTCCCAGGGTGGCAGCACACTTTTTGCAGATATTTTACCAGATTATCCGGATTCTGTATTTGTTCAGGGGTGAGTTTAAAACACACCGGTGGTGCCCACTGCTCTAGACATCTGCCCATGCTGTCCCACACACCCAGCCACTCACAGCTATCCAGCCCCGGGGCAGGTCTCTGCAGGATGTTCTTAACGACTTGCTTAACCCTAAACAAAACCCAGAACCCGTTCAGCAGGCAGAACAAAAGGAGAGTGCTGCCCTGAGCATCCCACGGGTACTCGAAATTCTCAAAAGCAGTTAGGACCAGCCTGAGGGAGAGAGGGGGGGCGAAAGAGTGGGGGAAGGTATCCCCTTCGGCTTTCCCCACAGACTGGGTTTGATTATTAACAAAATCTAAGACATAGGATCCGAGGTACGGAAATGACCGCAGTGCCGCATGCAAATACAAGACTAATTTCATGCACAGTGATGTTATCATATCATAAGTCGATATCATACAGTACAGCAAAATCATCATCCTGATCTTTTTTCCCGAGGTAACAAACAGCACGGCCACAAACACATACAGCAAGTAAGGATTTACGTAGCACAGATATTTGATCAAAGTCAGAAACATTTTTTTGCCGGCGACTTTAACTAACACAGTAAATGCGTATAACAAAATTTAAGCAAATCTAAGAAAACAGTTTTAACACCCGCTGCTCAGCCCTGCCGTTATCCCTGCCCCACATTGGGCGCCAATTTAAATGTCTTGGTTTCGGCTGCCGCCGGCAACAAAAGCGCCACGCGGCCGCCCCTCCCCCCGCCGGCGTGCGCAGGAGAATGAAAAGAAAGAGGCAGAAACCGGTGGGTCGGGATAAGGGCAGTTTAACAGAACAGCAAACAGAGGGAAAACAGGAACAACAACGATACAGATAAGGAGAAAACACAACCACGAACCCTACAACAGCCGCTCTCCCGAAACAGGACCGACGCTGCGCCCGCCCAAGCCGCGAGTGCGTTCCCGCCGCGCCGCCCCCCCCACCGGAACCCAGCATGACGTCACATGGTATGGAATACCGGGCTCCTTTGGCCAGGTGGGGTCAGCCCCCACCCCCCGGCTGTGCCCCTTCCTGGAGTCCGGTGAAAATTAACCCTGTCCTGGCCAAACCCAGGACAACATTCCATGGACATTTCTCTTCCACCTGATCTCCGCTAGAAGCTCCTTGTTCAACTATGCTGGTCTCCTGCCTCCTTTGCTCGATTTCTTTCTCAGGGGGATGCATTGCTCCTGTGCATGGAGGAAGTGACATTTAAACAGCGACCAGCACTCTTGGACCCCCCTGCCTTTGAGAGCCCTGGCCCACGGGATTCCTGCCAGTAGCTCCTTGAAGAGGGCAAAGTCAGCCCTCCTGAGGTCCAGGGTTTTGATCCTGCTTATCGCCCTGCTTCCTCCACGCAGGATCCTGAACTCAACCATTTCATGGTCACTGCAGCCGAGTCTACCTCCAACCTTCACATCCTCCACCAGTCCCTCCTTGTTTGTTTATATAAGGTCCAGCAGCGCGCCTTTCCTTGTTGGTTCCTCCACCACTTGCATCAGAAAGTTATCATCGATGCTCTGTAGGAACCTCCTGGATTGCAAATGCCTAGCTGTGTGGTCTTCCCAGCTGATGTCAGGGTGGTTGCAGTCCCCCATGAGAACCAGGGCCTGTGACTGTGAGGCTGCTTGCAGCTGCCTGTAGAAGGCCTCATCAACTTCCTCCTCCTGGTCAGGTGGCCTGTAGTACACACCCACAGTAATGTCACCCTTATGAGCCTGTCCCTTAATTCTAACCCATAAGCTCTCAACTCCTTCCTCATTTGCCCCCAGGCAAAGCTCAATTCATTCCAGTTGCTCCCTCACATACTGGGCAACTCCACCACCTCCTCTCCCTCCTTCTTCCCTGACCTTGGTGTCTGCAGAGTTGTTTCTCTCACACAGTCTCACTCCTCTCCCTTGACTGCCGTTTCACCACAGTTTTTTTTCCCCTTCTTAAAGGTGTTATGACAGAGGCGCTACTACTGTCACTGATTGGCTTGGCCATGGCCAGCAGCGGGTCTGTCTTAGAGCCAGCTGGCATTGGCTCTGTCAGATAAGGGGGAAATTTCTAGCAGCTTCTCACAGAAGTCACCCCTATAGCCCCCCCTCACTACCAAAACCTTGCCACGCAAACCCATAACACATAAGCAAAGGAAGCTGCATATGAAATCCAAATCTCAGAGCTGAGTGTCTTTTTAGTGCATGGGCAAGAGCCAGGAGACTCTAAAGGATAACCCCACAAGTCCACAAACTAAGAATTTAACTGCCTAAAACTTTCCAGGAGAAAAAAATTTAACAGGATTATATTCTTACTCCCACTCCTTTCTGCGTGAGTCAGGACCGTGTCAGATACTTTCACCCAGTGAAGATCCAGAAGCACAAGAGCTCTCGCCTTTGGAATGGTGTCAGCAGTGCTTGAGGAATTGGCTCACTCTTTTCCTTCCAAAAGGCACGTTAAGGATGATGCATTTCCACCATTCTTTTCAGAGTTGCATCCTCAGGCAGAAGGAAATGCAAGACTTGTCAAGGCAAATGCATATGCCAAGAGAGCAAAAGATGGTATGATGTTTCACCTAATGGTTAATACACTTATCTATAACAGGGAGTCCTAGGTTGTGAAGTAATCCTTGGAGCAAGAACAGGAACACAGGCCATCCAAAATCCAGGTGATTCTCTGCATGAGTGTGTCAAATTTGCTCAGTCTAGATCCCCAGGACTTAGCATGGAATTAGGCAAATAGATGTTTAGGTCATGGCAATTCTGAGAAAAACACAAGCAGAATGGTGAGAAGTGAGGGGTCTTCCAAAATAAATGGAGAAGTGCCCATTAACTTTATAGATTTTCCACAACTGAGCTCTTTTGTCTAGAGGTACTTTGAAGGTCACAATTTGGACTCAGATACTTACTGTGTAATTAAGTATTGTTTCAGGTGTCAGTTTCCCTTTGCCATGTTTGTGACCTCTAAGATAGGGAAATTAGGCCATTCTGAATAACGCCTAACAGCAAGAAGAGAGTTATCATAACCTGTATGGAGGCTACATCTAAATGAATCCTCTATGCTACAACATTTCCAGAATCACAGACCACCTACTGTAACCTTCAAATAGCTCGCAAGAAGTTAGGCAACGAAAAGGCTTACATCAGACCTCTTTTTAATCAACTGAATAAAACACTTTTTGAAATTCATGTGTTGAAAGAGACTGTTGACTAGTAAACTAAATAGATGGAAGGTTCCATCTATTTAGTCATATTGAGGTTTTTAGGGATGAAGTAGCTTAACTAACAAAATCAAACACCTAGGGACTGAAAGTATCCTAGCTATCTTTTTAAAAAGATGGTAACATGATTCCATGAATTTTAGCCATGAATCTGAATTTTTTATAAAAAAGAATTCAGTAGATGATAAACATAAATAAAGGATTCCAGTAATACTTACAACTAAGATGGCAACAGTCTTGTATTCTACAACAGGAAATTCTTCCTCTCAGTCTGTCCAGTTTGCTTGTATGTGTCAGCACAGAGGGATCTGGACCGGCTGGATCGATGGGCCAAGGCCAACTGTATGAGGTTCCACAAGGGTAAGTGCCAGGTCCTGCACTTCAGTCACAACCACCCCATGCAATGCTACAGGCTTGGGGAAGAGTGGTTGGAAAGGTGCCCGTCGGAAAAGGACCTGGGGATGCTGGTTGACAGTCGGCTGAATATGAGCCAGCAGTGTGACCAGGCAGCCAAGAAGACCAACAGCATCCTGGCTTGTATCAGGAATGGTGTGGCCAGCAGGACTAGGGAAGTGATTGTCCCCCTGTACTTGGCACTGGTGAGGCCGCATCTGGAGTACTGTGTTCATGTTTGGGCCCCTCACTACAATAAAGACTTTGAGGTGCTGGAGCGCATCCAAAGAAGAGCAACAAAGCTGGTAAAGGGCCTTATGAGTCTTATGAGGAGCAGCTGAGGGAACTGGGGTTGTTTAGTCTGGAGAAAAGGAGGCTGAGGGGAGTCCTTATTGCTGTCTACAACTACCTGAAAAGAGGTTATAGCAAGGTGGGTGTTGGGTCTCTTTTCCCAACTAACAAGCGATAGGACAAGAGGAAATGGCCTCAAGTTGCATCAGGGGAGGTTTAGATTGATATGACTAGGAAAAAATTCTCCACCAAAAGGGCTGTCAAGCATTGAAACAGGCTGCCCAGGGAGGTGGTGGAGTCACCATCCCTGGAGGTATTTAGAAGATGTGTAGACATGGTGTCTAAGGACATGGTTTAGTGGTGGACTTGGCATTGTTAGGTTAACAGTTGGACTCAATGATCTTAAAGGTCTTTTTCAACCTAAATGATTACATGATTCTATTAGAAATTTTTTATGATGAGGGTGGTGAAACACTGGAACAGGTTGCCCAGAGAAGTGGTAGATGCCCCATCCCTGGAAACACTGAAGGTCGGGCTGGACAGGGCTTTGAGCAACCTGGTCTAGTTGAAGATGTCCCTGCTCATTGCAGGGGGGGTTGGAGTAGATGACCTTTAGAGGTCCCTTCCAACCCAAACTATTCTATGATTCTATTAATTTTTGTCTTGCTGCTTCAGACCTTGATTTTAATACTCAATTCATCATACTTTGATGTTAATCCATTTAATAAATTTGATTTAGAATATATGTTTCTTAGCAATTACAGATGTACCCATAGTTTTTAAAGCCTGATATGAAGAATTTATTATTTCCTTTCTGTTATTGCAGCATCTAGAAGGAAAATTCATCAATGTCTTCCTGTTTTAGGAATAAGCAATCTCAAATCATGTCTGCCATTTTTGTCATTTCCATCCTATTCCTATCACCATCAGAATTATTTTTGCCTTCTGTTCCTTTCAAGTTTTAAATCCTCTCTTCACTGTATTCATATAAATTGAGTTTTATTTTGAACATCTACATTGGTGTAAAATTACAATAAAATAATTTAGTTAAAGAATTGTTCTGGTTATCATCAGGATTATCTGCAAAATCATGTTTTCCATAAATTTGACTGTATTTCTGACAAGCACACCCCAAAAACCTTTTTATATGTCTAGCCTGATTTCCTGCTTCGTTATGAACTGCATAAATTATTCAGTAATATGGCTGTGTTATATGACTATACACATGTACAGAATTCATCTCTTTAACTTAAACAAGCACTACTGATTTTTGTCCAGAAAAAGCTTAACAGATTCTGTCGAGAAATCTACTCCTTCCTGCCATGCAGAAATGGTACATCATTTATCATTTGAGAAGTCAGGCTCTGATAATGTAGATAACTTGTTCTTTTCTGTCACAAAGGGTAGACAGAAACCTGCACAACAGGTTGTGGGAGTACATTTTACATAAGGCTTTGTTTCATTACAATTTTCAGAATTAATCAGAAACTCAAAATTTTTAGTGAGAAAGGCCAGCTCCAGTATTTTATCTTCTCAGTCTTGATCGTGAACTCTTACCACACACACAGATGTGGATGGTTGTTGAAATACTGCACACCTTCCAAAGATTTAGTGCCTCCTACCAGATCTTACCTTGTAATTGTTTCTGTCTTTAAATCATTGTTGTATGCTGTTATCTCACTGTTTAAAACCTGTGAATGTCAGCTCTGAGAAGTGAATTCAAAGAAATCAAAACTATCTTGCCAAGTTTGACTTTTCTGTTTCAAGTTCATCATTTTTGTTAATAAAACTTTGAGAGACAGGATGTAATATCCAATATCCAGGTATTTAAACTCAGAATGAAAAATAAAGTCTCATCTCCATATATTCTAAAATGAAGAGACTGGTAAAATCATGCTGTTCTGCTTTCATTATCACAGACTACAAAGATGAAATAATTTTCTTAAATTCCTTGCGCTGCTAAGATCACTATGTGAACACAATTAGTTTTCAGAAAGATTTGTGAAGCAACTACTACTATACCTATTTTACAAGTAGGGAAACTGAGTCAGAGAAAGGTTCTTATGGCTTAGGCATGACTGCATATAAATTAATAGCAGTGCTAAGATTAAGGCTGAAGAATTAGTAACTATTGAACGTCGACCCATTTCACCAGAATACGCTACCAGGGCACATCCTTCTGTAAACTGCAGTGCTGAGCAACCCTGTAATTATGCGCAGAGCATATTAGGACAAAAAAAAAAGGAATAATTTTTGGCTCAACAGTTTTACGTGGAGCTTCAGAAACTTACTCTCGCTACCAATAATATTAATTCAAACGGCCATCTACTCGGTCCCCGATTCTCTCTTAGGCCACTTTGTACAGCTTGGAAAGTAGTGGACCAGATAATCAAGCCTCTATAGCATAGCATAAGGACTAGTTCTTATAGCAGCCAAGGCTTTGTACTAGTGCAGAGATTAATCCATGTGGAACCAATTGCAGGACTGTGGCCTAAGTAAGAAACTGGTCTAGCTCTATTTGCTTGTTATCCAGTTGTCAAAATGTGGTGCTCATTAAGTGCAGAAACAAAAGGTCCAGATGGATTCTTTATATCTGAGAAATGTTTCCCATATAAAAAGAAAAAAATCAGTAACACTGCAGAGGAATTTAAAACCTTATTGAAAAGAAGGGAACTGTAAAACAGCTTTTAATCAAGAATAATTCAGAGGCCCTTCCTCTATGCTGTTTATGAACTACTTTTATCAAAAAAAATCATTTATGTAAAATGCACTTTGACTACCTGAGTCCATTGAACATGAATGAGACTAAAACAAATGTCTTATAGTCCCACCACTCTCTTCCATAGCGTGAAATCCATGCTTTGTTCCAATTGTACTCTAATCACTTTTCTCCCATCCTGTAATATTGAGATTTTCCATCCTACAAGAGACACTTCTGGACTCCTCTAACTTAACCAACCTGCTGAAGTCCCTAACAGCATGCTCACACAGGCAGGGGTCACTAAGATCAGAGTTATAGATGTTTCCTTACATCAGCAGACGGCAATAAGCTAGTGTAGGGGGCAAAACAGCATATTTTAGCTGGTAAAATTTGGCATGAAGATATCTGCTGTATGGATGTACCAATATAAAATGTGATTTAAAAAAAGAAAAAACACAAAGTGATTAAGAATTGGAACTACTCATTTTCATAAGTGTTCAGTATTATGGCATTTTGGTGCCCAGTGACAGGACAAGGGGCAATGGGCACAAAATGAAGCACAGGAAGTTCCGTCTGAACATGAGGAAGAATTTCTTCACTCTGAGGGTGACAGAGCACTGGAACAGGCTGCCCAGGGAGGTTGTGGAGTCTCCTTCTCTGGAGATATTCAAGACCCGCCTGGACAAGGTCCTCTACAACCTACTGTAGGTGACCCTGCTTCAGCAGAAAGGTTGGACTAGATAACCCACAGAGGTCCCTTCCAACCCCTACCATTCTGTGATTCTGTGATTCAGGACATATCCAAGTTCTAACAAGCTCTAGAAGTGAGCTGCTGCCAAATATCAATGAGGATGCAGTTTCATGAAAAGTTTTAGGAAACCTAAGTCTGTCTGTCTGCTGAAAAGGACAGTTCTGCTCTTCTCCAAGGCACATTTCTACCTATTCCCTTGTGAGGGTACCAAAACTTGTGCAGTCATGCAAACAAATTACCTCAGGGAATTGACCTGGCTGAAAAATAACCCAGTAAAATAAATTATTTTTGCAGTAGGATCAATTCTCTGATCCAACTTTCTATACAGCCACAATTAGCACAAATGCCAGTACTATGCAGAAGGCAAGAACATGGAATCAAAAGTGGGAGAGGTATAGTTAAGTTTCACTATCTGTATGTGTCCTGGGTTCGGCCAGGACAGGGTTAATTTTCACCGGAATCCAGGAAGGGGCACAGCCGGGCGGGCTGACTCCCCCTAGCTAAACAGAGCAGGATATTCCATACCATGTGCCGTCATGCTGGGTTCCGGTGGGGGGGGAGGTGGGCGGCGGGAACTCACTCATGGCTCGGGAGGGCACAGGGGTGGTTCGGTCCGAGACAGTGGTTCTGTTCTGCGGGCTCTGTTCTGTGGGTTTGTTTTGTGTATTCCACTTTTCTGTATCGTTGTTGTTACTGTTCCCTTTTGTTTGCTGTTCTGTTAAACTGCCCTTATCCTGACCCACCAGTTTTCTGCCTGTTTCTTTCCATTCTCCTCCGCACCCCGGCGGGGGGAGGGGCAGCCGCGTGGCGCTTTTGTTGCCAGCTGCAGCCAAACCAGAACATTTAAATTGGTGCCCAAGCGTGGGGCAGGGATAACGGCAGGGCTGAGCAGCGGGTGTTAAAACAGCTTGCTTAGATTTTGTTAAAATTTGTTGTACGCATTTACTGTGTTAGTTAAATAGTTGCTGGTAAAAATGTTGCTGACTTTGATCAGATGGCTGTGGTTTTTGAATCCTTACTTGCACTATGTTTTCCCTGTGGTGCTGTTCATTACCTCGGGGAAAAGGATCAGGATGATGATTTTGCTGTACTGTATGATGTCGACTTATGACATGATAACATCACTGCGCATGAAATTAGGCTTGTATTTGCATGCGGCACTGTGGTCATTTCCATACCTCGGATCCTATGTCTTAGAATATGTTAATAATCAAACGCAGTCTGTAGGGAAAACCAAAGGGGATACCTCCCCCCACTCTTTAACCCCCCCTCTCTCCTTCAGGCTAGTCCTAATGGCTTTTGAGAATTTCGAGTACCCGTGGGATGCTCAGGCCAGCGGGTATCTATGGTTATGCTTCCTGAATGGGTTACAGGATTTGTTTAGGGTTAAACAAGTAGTTAAGAACATCCTGCAGAGACCTGCCCCGGGGCTGGATAGCTGTGAGTGGCTGGGTGTGTGGGACATCATGGGCAAGTACCTAGGTCAGTGGGAACCCCCGATGTTTTTTAAACTCACCCCTGAACAAGTGCAGGATCCAGATGAACTAGTAAAGTATCTGCAAAAAGTGTGCTGCCACCCTGGGAACTCCAGAGACACACAAATCACAGCAATGTGCTGGGGTCTGGCCCACGCCTACCGAGCCCTGTTCAACCTGATCCAGTGCCCTAAAGGGGAAAGGGAGGGAAGCGAAGCAGCAGGCACTGTGACTGGCGCTGCCCCCCCAGCCGGCCCTGCAGCCCCTCCAGCCCAGCAAGCAGTCACAGCCCCCCCGACCGGCACCACGGCTGCTGTAGCCACTGGCATTGTCCGGCTTCCCCAGTGGGCACGACAGTTGCTGCAGCTCCAGCTCCAGCCCCACCTGCAGCTGCAGGCATCGCGGCTGAGCCCAATGACCAACCTGTGCCAGTAGCAGTTGCCCCTGTAAAACTGAAGAAAGACGCAAAGAGAGCAGATCGCACCGGGAGGGATGACAATGAGCCAGGGTCATCACGGGAGATAGAGACAGAGATCATCACCCGGTCCCTGTCCCTGGGCGAGCTGCGAGACATGCGGAAAGATTTCAGCCGCCACCCAGGCGAACACATTGTCACCTGGCTGCTGCAGTGCTGGGACAACGGGGCCAGCAGCTTGGAATTAGAGGGCAAGGAAGCCAAGCAGCTGGGATCCATGGCCAGGGATGGGGGCATTGACAAGGCCATTGGAAAAAAGGAACAAGTCCTCAGCCTCTGGAGGAGACTTCTGTCAGGTGTGAGGGAGAGGTACCCCTTCAGTGACGATTTTGTATGCTATCCTGGCAAGTGGACCAATGTGGAAAGGGGTATTCAGTACTTGAGGGAATTAGCTGTGCGGGAGCTGGTTTACTATGAACCAGACAATGAGCAGTTACCCACAGACCTAGATGAAGTCCAGTGCACACCATCTATGTGGAGGAAGTTTGTGTGGAGTGCACCATCCTCATATGCCAACTCACTGGCAGTAGTAGACTGGAAAGGTAAGGAGGCACCAACAGTGGATGAGGTGGCTGTCAGACTCCGGCAATATGAGGAAAGTCTCTCTTCCGCCCTTGTCTCAGCCATGGAGAAACTGGTCAAGTGACTAGAAAAGAGTATGTCCTACTCCCCACCTGTACGGGCCAGCGTCTCAGCTATTAGGGGCAAGCGTTCCTCTGCTCAGGAGAGAGAATACAGAGGCTACACACCACGGGGCACCCTGTGGTTCTACCTGCGTGACCATGGAGAGGACATGAGGAAGTGGGATGGAAAACCCACCTCAAGTCTAGAGGCACGAGTGCGTGAGTTGCGAGGTAAAACAATCGCCAAAGGGGATTCTTTTAGGAAAAATGCCACTCCAGTTTCCAGCAGCCAGCTCTCCAGACAGGGTAGACAATTTGATCTTGATTCCGATCCTCTGGAAGGGACCACCAAGTCATATTTACAGCAGGGGAGCAGCAAATTCTCTGACCAGGATTAGAGGGGCCTGCCTCCAGCCAGGTGGAGGAAAGGGACAACTGTGTTTATTGGACACTGTGGATTCGGTGGCCTGGCACGTCAGATCCACAAGAGTATCAAGCTCTAGTGGACACTGGTGCACAGTGTACTTTAATGCCATCAGATTTCAAAGGGTCAGAGTCCATTTGTACTTCGGGAGTGACAGGGGGGGTCCCAAGAGCTGAGTGTATTGGAGGCTGAAGTGAGCCTCACTGGGCAGGACTGGCAGAAGCACCCCATTGTAACTGGCCCCGAGGCTCCATGCATCCTTGGTATAGACTATCTCAGGAGAGGGTATTTCCAGGACCCAAAGAGGTATCGGTGGGCTTTTGGCATAGCTGCTTTGGAGACGGAAGAAATTAAACAGCTGTCCATTTTGCCTGGTCTCTCGGAGGATCCTTCCGTTGTGGGGTTGCTGAGGGTTGAAGAACAACAGGTGCCAATCGCGACCACAACGGTGCACCGGTGACAGTATCGTACCAATCGACACTCCCTTCTCCCCATTCATCAGCTGATCCGCCAGCTGGAGAGTCAAGGAGTGATCAGCAAAACTCGCTCACCCTTTAACAGTCCCATATGGCCAGTGAGAAAATCTACTGGAGAGTGGAGACTGACAATAGACTACCTTGCTCTGAATGAAGTCACGCCACCGCTGAGTGCTGCCCTGCCAGACATGCTAGGACTTCACTATCAGCTGGAGTCAAAGGCAGCCAAGTGGTATGCTACAACTGACATCGCTAATACATTCTTCTCCATCCCTTTGGCAGCAGAGTGCAGGCCACAGTTTGCTTTCACCTGGAGGGGCGTCCAGTACACCTGGAATCGACTGCCCCAGGGGTGGAAACACAGTCCCACCATTTGCCATGGGCTGATCCAGACTGCACTGCAAAAGGGTGAAGCTCCAGAACATCTGCAGTACATCGATGACATCATTGTATGGGGTGACACAGGGGAGGAACTTTTTGAGAAAGGGGAGAAAGTAGTTCAGATCCTTCTGAAAGCCGGTTTCGCCATTAAGCGAAGTAAAGTCAAGGGACCTGTGCAAGAGATCCAGTTTTTGGGAATAAAATGGCAGGATGGGCGCCGTAAAATCCCAATGGATGTCATCAACAAAATAGCAGCTATGTCTCCACCAACCAGCAAAAAGGAAGCACAGGCCTTCTTAGCTGTTGTGGGTTTTTGGAGGATGCACATCCCAAATTACAGCCAGATTGTAAATCCTCTCTATCAAGTGACCTAGAAGAAGAATGATTTTGAATGGGGCCCTGAGCAATGACAGGCATTTGAACAGATTAAACGAGATACAGTTCATGCCGTAGCCCTTGGTCCAGTCCGGTCAGGGCAAGATGTTAAAAACGTGCTCTACACCGCAGCCGGGGAGAATGGCCCAACCTGGAGTCTCTGGCAGAAAGCACCAGGGAAGGCTTGAGGTCGACCCCTGGGGTTCTGGAGCCGGGGATACAAAGGATCCGAGGCCCGCTATACTCCCACTGAAAAAGAGATTCTGGCAGCATATGAAGGCGTTCGAGCTGCTTCAGAAGCAGTCGGCACTGAAGCACAGCTCCTCCTAGCACCACGATTGCCGGTCCCGGGCTGGATGTTCAAAGAGAGGGTGCCCTCTACGCATCATGCCACTGATGCTACGTGGAGTAAGTGGGTCGCGCTGATCACCCAGCGGGCCCGAATGGGAAACCCCAGTCGCCCAGGAATTCTGGAGGTAATCATGGACTGGCCAGAAGGCAAAGATTTTGGAGCATCGCCAGAGGAGGAGGTGACACGTGCTGAAGAGGCCCCACTGTATAACCAGCTGCCAGAAGAGAAGAAACAGTATGCCCTGTTCACGGATGGGTCCTGTCGTATTGTGGGGAAGCAGCGGAGGTGGAAGGCTGCTGTATGGAGCCCTACACGACAAGTCGCGGAAACTGCCGAGGGAGAAGGTGAGTCCAGCCAGTTTGCAGAGGTGAAAGCCATCCAGCTGGCTTTAGACATTGCTGATCAAGAGAAGTGGCCAGTGCTCTATCTTTACACCGACTCCTGGATGGTGGCCAATGCCTTGTGGGGGTGGCTGCAGCAATGGAAGAAGAACAACTGGCAGCGCAGAGGCAAACCTATCTGGGCTGCCCCATTGTGGCAAGATATTGCTGCCCGTCTGGAGCAGTTGGTTGTAAAAGTCCGTCACGTGGACGCCCACGTCCCTAAGAGTCGGGCCACTGAGGAACATCAAAACAACCACCAGGTGGATCAGGCTGCCAAGATTGAAGTGGCTCAGGTGGATATGGACTGGCAACATAAGGGTGAACTCTTTATAGACTGGTGGGCCCATGACACCTCGGGCCACCAAGGAAGAGACGCGACATACCAATGGGCTCGTGACCAAGGGGTTGGACTTGACCATGGTCTCCATCGCACAGGTTATCCATGAATGTGAAACATGCGCTGCAATCAAGCAAGCCAAGCAGGTAAAGCCTCAGTGGTATGGAGGATGATGGCTAAAATATAAATATGGGGAGGCTTGGCAGATTGACTACATCACACTGCCACAAACCCGCCAAGGCAAGCGCTATGTGCTCACAATGGTGGAGGCCACCACCGGATGGCTGGAAACCTACCCTGTGCCCCATGCCACCGCCCGGAATACCATCCTGGGCTCTGAAAAACAAGTCCTGTGGCGACATGGCACTCCCGAAAGAATTGAGTCGGACAACGGGACTCACTTTCGTGACACCCTCATAGACACCTGGGCCAAAGAACATGGTATCGAGTGGGTGTATCACATCCCCCACCATGCACCAGCCTCTGGAAAGATCGAACGGTACAATGGGCTGCTAAAAACCACTTTGAGAGCAATGGGGAGTGGGACTTTCAAAAATTGGGATACTCATTTAGCAAAGGCCACCTGGTTGGTGAACACCAGAGGATCCACCAACCGGGCTGGTCCTGCCCAGTCAAAACTTCCACACCCCGTAGAAGGGGATAAAGTCCCCGTAGTGCACATGTAGAACATGTTAGGGAAGACGGTTTGGGTCAGTCCTGCCTCGGGCAAAGGCAAGCCCGTCCGCGGGATTGCTTTTGCTCAAGGACCTGGGTGTACCTGGTGGGTAATGCGGAAGGATGGGGAAGTCCGATGTGTACCCCATGGGGATTTGATTTTGGGGGAGAATAGTCCATAAATAAATTGTATAAAGTTAGTTATTAAATAACCCTGTCACTGTCTGTTATCACTGTTATAATTGTTATATGTTATACCAGTAGTATCATAGTAAGAATCGTCCAGACTAAAGAAGGATGGACTTTTTGATGAAAACCTAGCAGAGCACAGTGATGATGGAACTGGACCTGGTTGTCAACAACCGGCACCCAGCAACTTCATCAAGATCAACATCTCCTGCAGACTGTGGGCACGGGCCGCACCAGATACATCAGCCGTGAGCTCCGGATGCAGCAAGTGACCGCCCATCACCACACATCACCTCTCCTGCCACGGAAGACCATTACAACAGATGGAGCCCGAAGTCATGGATTAAATGAACTCAACGGACACTTTAGAGTGATGATCCATAGACTGTGGGAATGATATCTAGAGACAGGAGAAATGGTAGTGATCAACTGGACAATGGGGGACCTGGACATGATGTAGATGGTATGGAATAAGGGGTGGATAATGTCCTGGGTTCGGCCAGGACAGGGTTAATTTTCTCCAGAATCCAGGAAGGGACACAGCCGGGCGGGCTGACCTCACCTGGCCAAACAGAGCAGGGTATTCCATACCATGTGCCGTCATGCTGGGTTCCGGTGGGGGGGGGGGGGGCTGGGCGGCGGGAACTCACTCGTGGCTCGGGAGGCCATAGCAGTGTTTCGGTCCGAGAGAGCAGTTCTGTTCTGCGGGCTCTGTTCTGCTGGTTTGTTTTGTGTATTTCCCTTTTCTGTATCATTGTTGTTCCTGTTCCCTTTTGTTTGCTGTTCTGTTAAACTGCGCTTATCCCAACCCACCAGTTTTCTGCCTGTTTCTTTCCATTCTCCTCCGCACCCCGGCAGGGGGAGGAGCAGCCGCGTGGTGCTTTTGTTGCCAGCTGCAGCCAAACCAGAACAGTATGGTTAAGGAGTGTTCCAGATACAGCCATGTGTTGCCTGGATGGATAAAAAAGACCTACATCAGATAGGCACCAAACCATTTAACACTCAGTAAATTGTAAATGGTTGTATCAATTAAGCAAATAATTAACCAAATAAGCAAATAAAGGAATTGGTGCCAAATACAAGACAAAATCTGAGAAATTCTGGCTGAGAAGTTTGGGTCGCCATGCATATCAGTCCATCTATGGCTTCCATTTGTAAATTTGTCTCAAACACCATATATATGTTCCCAGCAAGATAAATGGTTTCAGGCACTCCCTTACCCCACTCTGTCAGGCATTGAAACCCACTACTTAATCATCCAGTAAGACCATCCCACCCCAATTAGCTGCTTCTTTGCAAGTGCCTTTGTTTCTGAGGGTAGGTATGTGTGAAGCTACTTACCTCCTAATGCTGTTTTGCTGTGTAAAGACCTAACCACAAGGGGATTCTCAAGTAAATTTCTCCTGGTTATCTCTTCCAATCTGAAGCACATCTACAAGATCAGGCCCCACAGAGAAAACAGGCATGGACAAGACTTCTGAAGGTTTGTGGCTAGTGTGTATATGCATTGCATATATGATTACACTCAAAATCCCAGAAGTGAAAGCACTCAGATGCAGTAGCAGGGCCTGTTTCCTTTTCATTAATGATCGAGATGTACCTTTTACAGTAATCCAGATTTCAAAAAATAGCAACAGAAATAACCTTCTGAATCTGTTACAGTAACAAGTAATTTACTGGCTTCAGTAGGACTATTCATGTAGGTAGTTGATATTTGAGTGCATTCTGGGGCATAGTAAAAACTCCATGTTACAATTAGATACATCAATTAAGTACTATACAGATATTCATGTTCAGGTGTTATTACTACTTTAGAAGACTAAGTCATGATATCTTTTCCCTCTCGTCAAGGTATAATCCTTGGATTTTCTCTCCGATCGTATAAGATGAGCTATCGGGAAGTCAAGTACTTTTCATTTCCAGAATTACTCATGAGAATGCTGCAAATGTTGGTCCTGCCACTAATTGTATCCAGTTTAGTCACAGGTAAAAAAAGAAACAGTTTCTTTGTTTTGAAGTTTTCTTTTAATAATTTGATAAAGATGCACACACCAAATTGTAAAAATAAATGAACATTTCATGTGCTAGAACAGGTGTTATAACCTACGGAAACAGATATCACTGCTATCGCTGTCTAAGAGACAATATAACAAAATGTTTGAATTAATATACACAGAAACTGAAAGATGCTTTTCCCAATTTCTGTATTCAAACAGTACTTTTCTTTTTGATGTGTTTTTTTTTTCTTTGAAATTCCTTGGAGCACTTTAGCCTTTTTAATGCCCCCTTTTTTGTAACAATCATTTACATTATTGTATAAAGCTTTTTTGGCAAAGAGAGATGTTATCTATCTGTGAGGTTTGTCTTATTATCATACAAGTGTCTCACAATGTTAAGTGGATTATTCTTAGAGTTTCCCTTTGAAGCAGAGACATTTATTTTCAAGGTGAATAACAAAATCTTAAACTTCCTTAGGCAGGGAGCAATCACAGAAAAATCAATGCAATTCACAAATGACAGATTTAATTATTTTTTTAAAAATCCTGAAATACAAAAGGACTTTTTCATGGGATTACAAGAAATTTCCCAGTTTATTGCTAAAAACTCTGGAAAAACTGTTTTCTGCACTGAACAATACCTCATTTAGCGCACAAATGGTTTAAAAAAGATGTTCTTACACATTTGCTACAGAACTCATACTCAAGTAAATATACAGGTATGCTACTGTGCAATTTTATAGACACTACTGGTTTGGTGGGGTTTTTTTGGTGTGTTTTTTTTAAACATTATGGGATAATTCATTGGATAAAAGTCTTATGCTTCTTAAGTCAGTCTTAAGATCACTCTTGGCATCCATGATCCAAATCTCTGATTTCCTTTATTTTGTTTTGCAAAGCTGTAACCATTCCTCCAGGGTCTTGCATGCTGGTAATATTACTTCTTCTGACTGTAAATGATCTGAATAAATATTTTTGCTGTTTGCAGGCATGACAGTGTCTCCCAGATATGATGTTCTGGGTTTCCATTTGTATTTATGTAAGTGTGCTCAATATGACTGGTTATGAAAATATCAGAACATATGTTCTCTGACATGTTAGAAATAGGCTAAGCATGATTACATTCCTTCACAAATTTTTTAAATATCAAAGAAATTAGAACAATAAAAATGAAGTAATAGTTATAGAAGCTATGAGCTGTTGTGTGACAGGTAAATTGAGAAAGTGAAAAGATTTGTTATAAAGGTAAACAGTTCTGATTGGTTATTCACAGACTCTTGGGAAAATAAACTATAAAATGTGAAGTCAACCCAGTCGTGTTTCTCTATAGCCTGTTTTGGTACTTTCATGAAAGAAACAATGCAGAATCACATTCAGAGGTTTTTACTCTCATTTGCCTTATGACTTAAAATTATTGCATGTGGCTCAAGCAGGTATGCAGTTTTCTCCATAAGATTCTATCTTCTGATGTGTATGTTACCAGGCATGTACTAAAAGCTGCTTGGGAGAAAATAGAGTTTATTTGCATACCTTTCATCTTTTACTGTTTATAGGAAAATATGATTATATGAATATCTGTATTTTTAATCTTTTTGTGGTTTAGATACAAATCCAACTGCATACTCTATGCTGGTGTTTATTCTCTACAGTCTTTCAAATGGGAGAACTCCTAAATCAGCAATCCCAATCAGTATCTCTTACAAAGTCAAAGGCAGAATTAAGGCACACTGTATGGGAGGTAGCATAACCAAAGAAATAGATGAAATAATACCCATTTGGATTATTTTATGACCATATCTAGCCTGAATTCTTATACAAACACAAGGCTGACAGTTTTGCTCCATTTCTGTTTTGAATTTGCTGCAGTTATAGGAGTTCAAAATATTTTATATCTTCTTATTTCATTATAACTTGAAGCATTTGACATAAACAATTTGTTTGACATAATTATTTTAAAATATGCATTGTCCCTAAAAAGCATATAACATAAATACATACGCATATGCTAACAATTCCATTTGTTGTGAAATAGGCAAAACTGCAGGATTTGCACCAGCACTATGAGCACTATGTATTAACATTTTTTGAGCTGTTACATTAAGATCATAATGAAATTGAAATTCCAGTCCTTAAAACTGGCCCACAAGTTTTATCTGCATGTTTCAGTTAGGAAGACAGTTATTCACTTAATATAGGGGCATCAGAATGAGGTACCTTTTCTTAGCATAGTTGGAACATAACATTTGTGACAATTATTAAAGCTAGAGAAATTTTCTAAGGGTTATTTGCAAATATTTTGCATAATTCTGCTTATAGATTAGTTTAACAGACATGCTGCATCTCCTTTCCCAAAATGTCCCCCAAAAGTTCGGAAGCTTGGAATTTAGTTGTATAGGGACCACTACTTTTAAATGCGAGTAAACTAGGATTAAATTCTGTGCATTTCTTTCAAATATCTTTTTCTGGTAAAGTATAGCAGAGCAGAAAAAGTCCAGTCAGTATCTGAGACCCATTTTTGCTGTATGTTGCACAAACAGTAAGAAAACATCCTGCCCTGAAAAATTTACTAACATAAATCAAACTGGGGAAAGAGAAAGGGAATGTGGAAACAATGAAACAGAGAGGTCCACTGGCTTGCCAAAGATTACACAGTAGAGCAGCAATAATAGAATCAAGCAAAGTTCTCAGTCATGAATACCAGTACAACGCACTGTGCATTAGATGATAATGCTTGCACAAACTGTTAATGGGAGTAAGACTGATACGGTACAAATTAATCTTAATCACAGACCAGGATTTTACGTGCAAGATTCTGTACAAAAACAAAGAAAAAGACTGTGAATTGTCTTACACAAAAGAAGGCTGTCTAATACAATTTAGAAGGCTGAGTATGTAAGGATTGCCTCAAAGAAGAAAAACATCTCAGTATGCAGTTTGTAGTATGTCTTTGTTTATATTCACTCCCTTTTCTAATTACAGTCATAACATGACTGTCTTTCATGCGTTCTGGAAGATACAGAAAACCTGCATCTGATGCAACCTTTAAATAACAGGCTACAACATCAACAACTGCAGGAGACACAAGTGACTTTCCTTTGGGCAGACTCAGAGACACAAGGTTTTGTCCCCAGGCTTATTCAATATGTTCATAGTATTTACCACTACACAAACTATAGAAAGAGTTGGCAAAGTGCAGACAGCTGGAATTTCCATGTGTGGATGTCTCTTAACTAACCTCAGATGTACATATGATGCTCCTGATTTCAGCTGTCAATGGACTACAATGAATCATAGAATGGTTTGGGTTGGAAGGGACCTTAAAGATCATCTAGTTCCAACCCCCCCTGCCATGGGCAGGGACACCTTCCACTAGACCAGGTTGCTCAAAGCCTCATCCAACCTGGCCTTGAACACTTCCAGGGAGGGGGCATCCACAGCTTCTCTGGGCAACCTGTTCCAGTGCCTCACCGGCCTCACAGTAAAGAATTTTTTCCTTATATCTAATCTAAATCTAACCTCTTTCACTTTAAAGCCATTTCCCCATTGCCCTTTCACTACATGCCCTTGTAAAAAGCCCCTCTCCAGCTTTCTTGTAGGCCCCCTTCAGGTACTGGAAGGCTGCTATGAGGTCTTCCTGGAGCCTTCTCCAGGCTGAACAACCCCAACTCTCTCAGCCTTTCCTCATAGGACAGGTGTTCCATCCCTCTGATCATTTTCATGGCCCTCCTCTGGCCCCGCTCCAACAGGTCCGTGTCCTTCTTGTGCTGAGGGCTTCAGAGCTGGACGCAGTACTCCAGGTGGGGTCTCACCAGAGCAGAGTAGAGGGGCAGAATCCCCTCCCTTGACCTTCTGGCCATGCTTCTTTTGATGCACCCCAGGATATGGTTGGCCTTCTGGGCTGCGAGCGCACGTTGCCAGGTCATGTGTAGTTTCTTGTCAACCAGCACCCCCCAGTCTTTCTTGGCAGGGCTGCTCTCAATCCATTGTCTGCCCAGCCTGTATTTGTGCTTGGGACTGCCCCGACCCAGGTGCAAGACCTTGCACTTGGCCTTATGGAATAATTTCTTTATGTCTAGTTCAAAACTTGGGAAAATTTCCAGAGGAAGATTCTGTGATTTTAGAAAATACAGCAGGAAAGGGCCTGGGGGCTTCCCATCTTCTTACCCTCATGTTGGATGAGCTGTACCAGTCTCCCAATAACTTCCAGCTTTTTTTGTTGTTGTTAAATAGTCAGTAATGGAGTTTCCTTACTCTTGCCATGCAACCTGTTCAAATTCTTAGTGCTAGAAAACTTTTCTCCTAATGCTTAGCCTGAATCATTTTTGTTGCAGATGGGCATGACACTTCTTGACTTCTTTCCAGTGGGCAAGGAAAAACAATTCACGTCCTTTATTTGTTTATTTATTTATAGCAGTCATTTACATATCAAAGAATGTTATCATGTCTTGCACTAATCTAATTTTCTACAGACTGAACAGCACAGTTTCTTTCTATCATCTTTACATAAATAATTTCTGGGCTTTTAATTGTCTTTGATGTTTTTATCTGAATTCTAATTGGTTTGCATTTGTTATAATGTTGTGCTGCCCTGAGTTGTAGATCCAACTCTATTTAAAGACTTAGAAGGATGAGTAGTCAGAAAAGTACTGTAGACGACCTTGATTGATATTACTATCATATATGAATATAGTTGTTCTTTGGTGCTAACTTAGATTTGTGTTGCAAGCTGTTATAAACATATTGCTGTCTTTCTGTAGAGCTTATCTATCTTCCTCTCATGTTGTTACAATTGCTCTTTCTCAGATGAATAATAAGTTTGTGCTGCTTCTTACTGAATTTCTTTTGTTTCAGAAGGTTGTTCCAGTTAGTCAAGAAAACTGTAAATTTTGATTCTGTTTTAAAAGCAGTTGTTGGCCCTTCTCTCAAACACTCGACACAAAAATCTCGTTATGATCTTTAGATTAATAAAATACTCTCTAATTCCGTTACATGAAAACTTATTAATAACAAATATTTTATACTACTGTTCTTAAGAAAGTGCTCTGGAAAGCTGCACTTGTTCACCTATATTCCGTTCATCCATTTTTACCAAGAACAACTGATATTCTGAACACAGTTTTGCAATAGGTTATACTGCAATCTTGCAATATTTTTGCCTAGACCATACTTCCTCAGCTCGTTAGTAAACTTGTTGTGAGAAGCTATATAGAAAGCCACGCTAAAGTCCAGGCATGACACTCAGTTCTCCTTAATCCACAAGACCTATTGCTGTATGGAATAAAATGATTTTGATTTGATGATACTTATTCTTAACAAATTCACTTTGGAATGTCACCTCTTTGTTATTATCTCAATACTTGTAGATAAATTGTTCTTCTGGTATGTACTTAAATCATATAGACTACATATAGTACTCTGGGCAGTCCTTTACCATCCTTTTGAAGGGACTGTTTTTCCCTTTTTGAATCTGCTGGAGGCACAAATTCTCAAGATGATTATTACCAATTCTGAGATTGGTATAGCCAGGGTTCCAGGGTGAATTTGTCAAACATCAGTATGAGTGCAATATGGATACTCTAGTCTTCTCCTTCTCCAGCTTCTGCCTTCAAGAACTTATTTATAGACTAATTACTCAGATGTGAAGTCTAATAATCCACATGTAGAAAATAGGCACACATTAAAGCCTCTCTTTCAAAAGACTTTTCAGTAAAAAGTCTGGAATGCTGTGTCCAGGTTTGACAAACAACAATTTGGTACCCACTTAAATATTGTTCTTGGAGTCTCGAGGATCGCTTTGCTATGGATTTACAAAGGCATAGCACTTGAATGTTCCTGATGTTTCTCTCTAGTGTGCTATGTTCACTAATAGGTTTTTTCTTCCAGCTTTCATGCATAGGGAACAATACTTCTGGCAAAAGAGCATGTAGGATAGGTGAAAGACTTTATTTCAACATCTGGGAACCTTTACCTGCGAGCGATTTAAAGGAATAGGGAGATACTATTTCGAGTGACCCTTTTGAAGTTCTTGTTGTTGTGCAAGTGGAAAACTGATAATTCTTTAAAATTCTTTAATATAGGTGAATCCTAAGTTCCTGGTAGCCTTAATAGTTGGTTTTTAACTATGTGGATCACAACAAAGAATGTGACCAGTGGTGGGACTCAGTACATCAGCTTTAAACGGTGAGTGGTCTTTGCTCTGAAGAGGCTCAGAGATGATCAGAGAAAGTATCATGAATGTTTACGTAAGATGTGAGTAGAATAGAATATTTCAGTTGGAAGGGACCTACAACGATCATCTAGTCCAACTGCCTGACCACTTCAGGGCTGACCAAAAGTTAAAGCATGATATTAAGGGCATTGTCCAAATGCCTCTTAAACACTGACAGGCATGGGGCATCGACCACGTCTCTAAGAAGCCTGTTCCAGTGTTTGACCACCCTCTCAGTAAAGAAATGATTCCTAATGTCCAGTCTGAACCTCCTCTGGTGCAGCTTTGAACCATTCCCATGTGTCCTGTCGCTGGATCCCAGGGAGAAGAGATCAGCACCTCTCTCTCCACTTCCCCTCCTCAGGAAGCTGTAGAGAGCCCAGAACTGTACCCAGTACTCAAGGTGAGGCTGCACCAACACTGAATACAGTGGGATAATTGCTTCTTTTGACTAGCTGGTTATGCTGTGTTTGATGCACCCCAGAATGCGGTTTGCCCTCTTGGCTGCCAGGGCATGCTGCTGACTCATATTGAGCCTGCTGTCAACCAGCACCCCCAGATCCCTTTCTGCAGGGCTGCTCTCCAGCCACTCCTCTCCCAAGTTGTACTTCTGTCTGGCATTACTCCGTCCCAGGTGCAGAATTGGGCATTTGTTCTTGTTAAATTTCATGTCATTATTTGGTTGTCCAGTGCTCCAATCTATCCAGATCCCTCTGCCAAGGCCTCTTGTCCCTCAAGAGAGTCAACAGCACCTCCCAGTTTGGTATCATCAGCAAACTTGCTAATGGTGCATTCAACTCCTGCATCCAGATCATTGATTAATATAACAAATAGAACTGGCCCCAGGATTGAGCCCTGAGGAACACTGCTGGTGACCGGTCACCAGCCAGATGTAGCCTCATTCACTACAACCCTTTGAGCCCTGTTGTCCAGCCAGTTCTTCACCCAGTGCACTGTGCACCTGCTCATCCCACAGTTGGACATCTTGTCCAGAAGGATGCTGTGAGGGACAGTATCAAAAGCCTTACTAAAATCCGGGAAAACTACATCCACCACTTTCCCTTCATCCACTAGGCGGGTGACCTTATTGTAGAAGGATATCTAATTAGTTAAACAGGACTTTCCCTCTGTGAACCTGTGTGCCTGATGATTGCATTGTCCTTTAAATGCCTTTCTGTAGCACCCAGCATGATCTTCTCCATAATTTTTCCAGGTGCTTAGTTTAGACTAACAGGTCTGTAGTTTCCTGGGTCTTCCCTCACACCCTTCTTGTAAAGTGGAATAATCATGGCTAGCTTCCAGTCAGCAGGGACTTCCCCAGACTCCCAAGACCTTTGGTAGATGATCAAGAGGAGTCCTTCCTTAACATCCGCTAGCTCCTTCGGTACTCTGGGATGAATCCCACCAGGCCCCATGGACTTGTGGACGTTCAACTGATACAAATGGTCTGTTACAGTTTCAGTGTTCGCAAATGGAAAGTCACTGCTCTCATAGTCGTGTTCCCCCAACTCAGAGGACTGGGCAGCCCAAGGTCTATCAGTATCATTAAAGACTGAGGCAAAAAAAGCATTGAATGCCTCTGCTTTTTCTTCATCCCTATTCGTCAGGTGACCATCTTCAACAAGTATTGGTCCAATGTTTTCCTTAGACCTCCTCTTGCTATTAACATACTTAAAAAAGCCATTCTTGTTGTCTGACACAACGGTGGTTGGTTTCGACTCTAATTGAGCTTTGGCCTTTTGTGTCTTCTCCCTGCATATGCCAACCACAGCTCTGTAATCTTCCTGCGAAGCCTGATCTCGCTTCCGGAGATCGTACCATTTCTTTTTCCTCTTGAGCTCCACGAGGAGTTCCCTGTTCAGCCAAGCTGGCTTCTGCCCCACTTGCTTGACTTGCGGCACAAGGGGATTGCCTGCTCCTGTGATTGTAAAAGGTGGTTCTTAAAGACTGACCATCACTCATGGACTCCTAAGCCCTCCAAAGCAGATTCCGAGGTGACACTGCTAAGTAGCTCCCTGAGTAGCTTAAAGTTTGCTCTCTTGAAATCCAGGGTAGCAACTCTGATGACCTTTTTTCATGATCACTGTGGCCAAGACAGCCACCTACCATCACATCTCCCACAAGTCCCATATTCACAAACAACAAGTCTAGAAGGGCATCTTTCCTAGTTGGTTCCCTGAGTACCTGTGACAAGAAGTTATCTTCAACAAACTTCGGGAATTTTCCAGGCTTGCTCATCACAGCAGTATGGTATTCCCAGTTGATGTCTGGGAAGTTGAAATCTCCCGTAAGGACAAGGACTACCAATCCAATATTGAATACTTGTCTCTTGATAGCACTGCTGGATGCCCCACCTGAGTTCTGAGCAATGGAGAATGAGGAAAGTCACCGTGTACCACAGGAGCTACAAGACTCAAGTCTTGGGTCTGGATTCCAGTAAGATATTGGATTTTCTGGAAGATGAGGAAGGCTGCCCAGCTAGTTGTTCATCCTGGTATCCAGCCACATGACACAGCTCTCACTGGTGATTGAAGATAAGGAAGAGAAAACAGACACTCGGGGCAGAAATCTCTAACTGGGAAAGATCTGTTGAGACTGCAGATATTACTAAGGGTCAGCAACATCTATGATTTGAGCTGCATGTTAGAGAGTCACAAAGCAGTTCCTGCATCATCTACAATTCCTTTCATCCAGGCACTTCTGTTAGTGCATATTTTTTCTTTACTTTCTCTTCCAGGCTGTTTCTGAATATATTCTATATCCACTGGTTCAGACCTTGGGAAATTAATGCAACAAAATATAAACAATGCTGTTGTATATGCATGAAGAGTGTCTCGGAAGATATCCCTGCAAATATTTAAGAGCTTGCCTAGTTGATAGGAATTGCTTTCCAGTTGTGTCATAGTTCCTTTTCATGGTTAACTTTTTGCAGAGATGTGGCACAGGGTGAAATACCTTTTCCTTATTCCTTTATTGAAATGTTGTCTCCAGATGAGCGCCTGAGGCAGCCATGAACACAGCAAAATGTTTGTTGAAACCTAGAATGTCCTTACAGAATTGCCAGCCTTTTTTAATTGGGTGGAAAGTCTCTTGATGTGAACTTTTTCATGCTCACGCAGTCTGATTTCATTTTCTTCATGCAAGTCAGTCTAGGGTGCTGTTATACTGATGAGGTTTGATGTAAAACTCTTATAACATCCCACCAGTCCCAGAAATAGCTGTGGTGGGGTTTTTTTTATTATTCTAGAAAACATCAGAATCCTTCTATCCTTCACAGTTTGACACAACTGAATAGCAATTTGGTTCTAATACTGGGTAAAAAACATGAGAATAAAGAAAACAGTAGAGTGCTCAACTCTCATGCGATCAGAAGCTTTTGGATCTTAATGTTGTTCGCAAAGACCCATCGTCTCTGGAAGTCAAGTATCAAAGCAAATTAAGCCCCTGGCCCTCTGATTGTGAAGAAAAGCTCAAAAATAGGTCCTGACTATATTCTGAAAATTCCAGAATCACACAACAGAGTACTTATTTTTAAAAATGTTGTTTTCTAAGTTATTCCAATATTTGGAGAGCATGACTTGTAGTTCCTTAGTAGTTAGAGTTATCAGTTCTGATATTATTCTTTAAGCAATATTCATCTTTGCTACTTCACTGAAAAGTTTGAAGGGACTCATGTCTCACAGGTTATGAAGAGTTTTTTGGACTAGGTGCATTAACACAAACATTTACTTAGATGGCTCAGTTAAGCATGTTTTCAGGATCAGGCTCTGGTTTGTAATAATTATATACTTAAGCAGAATTCCTGTTTTTTTCATCCTCTCACCTTTTCATCCTCAGGCAACTATACTGCTAGCTCTTTACTGGTGGTAGATAAGAAAAAGAAAAGTACAGCATAGTACTAGAAGAGTTTTTACTCCATTTGCACTAGAATTAACATGCTGATGCCGATTCTTTCCTCTGTAAACTGCTCTTATTTTATCCTCAGTTCAAGAGGTCATTGAAACAAACAAGAGAAAAAAAGGAAAACAAAAGCCTGTTCACATGAAACTCCAATTCCACGCTTTCATAATGAGTTCTCAGAACAGCCTTAGCATAATTACTGAATTATGAAAAAACTACAAATTATAACGAAAATTTAAAATGTGATAGACTCATAGAGTTGTAAAGGTTGGAAAAGACCGCTAAGATCAAGTCCAACTGTCAGCCCAACACCACCATGCCTGCTAAACCACGTCCTGAAGTGCCATGTCTACATGTTTTTTTAACACCTCCAGGGATGGTGACTCCACCACTTCCCTGGGAAGCCTATTCCAATTCTTCACAACTCTTTTTTTCCTGTTATCTAATCTAAACCTGCCCTGGTGCAACTGGAGGCCATTTCCGCTCATCCTATCGCTAGTTACTTGGGAGAAGAGACCAACACCTGCCTCACTACAACCTCCTTTCAGGTAGTTTTAGAGAGCGATAAGGTCTCCCCTCAGCCTCCTCTTCTCCATACTAAACAGCCCCAGTTCCCTCAGCCGCTCCTCATAAGACTTGTTCTCTAGACCCCTCACCAGCCTCGTTGCCCTTCTTTGGACATGCTCCAGCACCTCAGTGTCCTTCTTGTAGTGAGGGGCCCAAACATGAACACAGTACTCCAGGTGCAGCCTCACCAGTGCCGAGTACAGGGGCACGATCACCTCCCTTTTCCTGCTGGGCACACTATTCCTGACACAAGCCAGGATGCCATTGGCCGCCTTGGCCACCTGGGCCCACTGCTGGCTCATGTTCAGCCGGCTGTCGACCAGCACCCCAAGGTCCTTTTCCTCCAGGCAGCTTTTCAGCCACTCTTCCCCAAGCCTGTAGCATTGCATGGGGTGGTTGTGACCCAAGTGCAGGACCTTGGCCCTGTTGAATCTCATACAATTGACCTCAGCCCATCGATGCAGCCTGTCCAGGTCCCTCTGCAGGCCCTTCCTACCCTTGAGCAGATAGACACTTCCGCCCAATTACTAGCATATTTATTTCAGTCTTGTAACAACATGTCCTGTAGGATTCAAGCTATCTTAATGTGCTTGGGCTTATCAGCTACCACAATGAACTTTTTTCTAATTAAACTGAAATAATTTACCATGTTACATTATGATTTTTCTTAAGCAAATGTTCTGTGCTCGTTTCATTCCTGATACAGAAAATAAGCAGCTTTATGACCAACAGAAAAATCCCATTTCCAGGAAAAGTTAGTCCAAAGGTTATGTCCAATGTGTGGACATAAAAGGCTGTCTCTTTAGAATTGCACTGTGCAGGTAGCAGCAGTGTTTTGTTACAAAAAAAAATTGTGATCTGCTATTTTCTATGTTCCTGGGTCTCTGATTCTTGGCTTGAGGACAGTCAGTACTTTGTACTCTGTTATTACAATGAGGTAATAAAAGAAGGAGAGTCTTGGTTTGAGACTGTCAGCTCTTACTAATCACTGCTCCATGGCTTGCTGTGAATCCCTGCTTGCTTCCCCCTCCTGCTCTGCTTAGCACACATAAAGAAGACAAATTGCTCCCAATTTCCCTTCAAAAAGCATATTGTTTGGCACATTCCAATACTGTGAGCAAAAGATGGAATAATGCAAGGAGTTAAATGGTTACTCCATAGGAGGGTCCTTGTCAGGCAGATATGAGTTTCAGGAAATGTACTTTCCTACCAGTTCTCCAAATGTATTCTGTTATCTTGCAACCCCGAAAAGCGAAACAACTACACTTTTCAGAACAGTACAGCATATTCCTGCAAGAGATTTCCTGGAGTAATACAAATATCACTGACACTCAATAAATGCAGCATCTAAGTGTACAATATTTGCATATTTTATTTTACCTGGAGCTGTAATACTTTGGTGTCTATACATTATTTAGCAACAACAAGCACAGTCTGGGTAGTTTTACTGATTTTTTTCCTGCCTTCACTGACTGACACCGTCCTCAAGTTATTTGTGCATGTGTAAAAAAACACCATGGAAGCAAGCAAAGTAAGAAGTGATCAAGGCTGTGGAATATCCTACCATGAAAATAGTTAGGGTAAAAATAGCAACTGATTTGAACCTCAAGCTCAATGCATTTATGACCAAGACTGTATAATATATTTGCCTGCTGTATAAGAATACTATACTTGATGGCCCAGGAAATACTTTCCACCATAGAATGCTGTCGTATTTTTTTATAAGATAACAACTAATCTTGGTGCACTGAAACCAAGCTGAGTTTCATAAAGTTAAAGTAATGTTATTCCACTGAAAAAGACCAGTGATGAATGACGACAAAATGGTCTTTCATTCGTGGTTAACTGAAAGGTTAAAATCACTGTAAAGCCACTAGAGATTATTTGAGCCTCTACCATTCACACCAGTCAGTGATGTTCTGATAGTATTTTACCATGGTTTCACAAACATATTCTATCCACTTCACCGACCACTCATCCAGCCCACACTTCCTCAGCTTCCCTAGGAGGATATCATGGGAGACTGTGTCGAAAGCCTTGCTGAAGTCTAGGTAGACAACATCCACGGCTCTCCCTTCATCTACCCAGCCAGTCATGCCATCGTAGAAAGCTATCAGATTGGTCAGGCATGATTTCCCCTTGGTGAATCCATGCTGACTACTCCTGATAACCTTCTTTTCCTCCACTTGCTTGATGATGACCTCCAGGATAAGCTGCTCCATCACCTTTCCCGGGATGGAGGTGAGGCTGACCGGCCTGTAGTTCCCTGGGTCCTCCTTCTTGCCCTTTTTGAAGATCGGAGTGACATTGGCCTTTCTCCAGTCCTCGGGCACCTCTCCTGTCCTCCAGGACCTCTCAAAGATGATGGAGAGTGGCTCAGCAATGACATCCGCCAGCTCCCTCAGCACTCGTGGGTGCATTCCATCGGGGCCCATGGATTTGTGGACATCCAGATCACTTAAGCGATCCCTCACACAGTCCTCCTCGACCAAGGGAAAGTCGTCCTCTTTGTAGGCTTCTTCTCTTACCTCCGGGGCCTGGGATTCCTGAGGGCCAGTCTTAGCACTGAAGACTGAAGCAAAGAAGGCATTCAGTAGCTCTGCCTTCTCCGCATCCTCCGTCACCAGGACACCCGCCTCATTCAGCAGCGGCCCCACGTTGTCCCTAGCCTTCCTTTTGCTGCTCATGTAGTTGAAGAAGCCCTTCTTGTTGTTTTTGACATCCCTTGCTGTCTGGCTGTGAAAGGGCACACTGAGGATACAATAGTCTGTGATATATGAAATCTTCCAGACCCTGACATGAAACCCTTCCAGAGACCCATTCAGCTCTAAGAAATCTTGTCAACATCTTAAAATGTAAAGAAAACAAACCCCTTCATTTCCTCATGTTTTAAAAACACATTTTAAATATTTTTTAGATAATTCTTGTTGTTGATATGCTGGAAGCTTTTGCAGTTTCGGCCCCGGAAGATACTGAGTGTCCCTCTTGTGAGTTCCCTGAGTTGCTATTAACATCAGTGGGAGGGAAGGCTGCCCAGCAGCTCCCCAGTAAAGGCTCTCTGAGGTGAGAACTTGCTTCCTCCTCATATAACTTTTGTTCATACTTACACCCGTCATCCCTCTGCTTTGAATGCTTACTGCTATACATGCCACGAGCGGTTAGAGCTCAACAAGAGAGGAATTGTTGTTCCCTAATTTCAAGCTGAGAAGTCATTTATATGATAAGCAAGAGCAGAAATGAGATTGAGCAACCTAAAATAAGGGGCTGTGTAGTCACAGCTGGAGTGCATAATAGGAAACCAAGCTGGAAAAGCAGCTTATAAAGAAAAGAGCATGACGACTCTTGCTCCCTGACATATCACTTGCATACAGTTCACCACTCAATCCCAAAATCAGTCCAAGAAAGAAGTAGGATCACAAGCTCTAATCCTTCAACACAGAAATCTTCAGTGGTAAAATATGCCCTACACTGACTCCTAGTGATTTTTGGAGTAGGAGACTCAACCTAGTATCAAGTGCGGAGTACAAAGAAAATTAGGCTTGGTTAAAGCAGTAAGTACATATGCCTGCGAACCCTCTAGACTGACAGTGCTCAGCATCTGGGCCTGAATCTATTACCTGGCAAGGGCAGGATACTGGGAACTGACTGTTTTAACATCTGTGCGTTTCCAAATCTTCTCACCAAACTATATAAGTTAAATTTACCTTTTCATGCTCAGTATGTAAACCAAGTTTAAAGTTGATCTTGGCTAAAATGAAAAAAACTACATAGCCCATTGCTGCTACTTTAGAAATAGCAAATAAGAACATAAAACAGCAACTAAAATATATAAAGACAAAGTTGACAGGACTAGTATGCATGCATTAATTTTTCACTTTTGAAATGACACTTCTTTTTAAGTTTATAGTGATACTTTAAAAATGAAATTCGTAACAAATGCTGTCTGATCTAATCATTGTACAACTCAGTAGAAGCTCTGAAAGATTCCAACAATTCTTAGCTTTATTTTAATATACTGGTTAATTTTATTTGCATTATTTTGCATTCGCATTACTTTGAGGACTCTAAAAAACCAAGCAATACTCCATCCGCCGACAAGACTGGCTATTGGATTTACTTCCTGTCTGTAAAAATAGCTATTTATTACTTGGTAGCATTTACCATTTTCCTCACAGAATTTCAAAACATAAAAGTAAACTTACCACAAGCATTATTATCCAGTTTTACTGATGGAAAAGCTGAGCAGAGAAATGAAGGAACAAGTGCTTCAGTGTTGGAGTTCCATTTTCAGTTTCTTCCTGTGCCTGTAACACTTTGTTCTTCCACTACAATGGGACATATAAATTGAGCTATTTAGGGTGAAAATCCAGTAATCACCCTTTGCAATTCATTTTGTGGGTACAAATCTTACCAGCTCTAGTTGCTTCTGCTGAAAGGACAGGCAAACCCTAGCTGAAAAGAAAGGGTAAGTATGAAGCATGTGATTGATTGGTTTTATACTTTGAAGATTTGATCAGAGCCTGGAACACAGCCTTGATCTCAGTTCATCAGTGACTATCTAGAGTAGTTTCACTGTAACACCAGTAGCACATATTTCCTCCTTTAGAAGACAGACAAAAGTGTTACTGGAAAGCAGCAAAATAATTCACTTTCTAAAACTTAAGTTTGGAGTTTTAGAAAACAGGCATTGCAGTGTTGGATGCACAGGGGGATAGCTCCACCCAAATGTGAGTACCCAAAAGACACAACTATTAGCTATTTATGCTATGTTAATATACATATTCATTATATTTCTAATAAATTCTTATCATATTCATGGCTTTTCTGGGAAGTCATTAGCATATGCTAGTGTCCTTCGTGCATGTCTGTTGGTGCCTCTGGGTGGTTGTCGGGGGTCTTCAGATGAAGGCTCGTACTCTTCATCACGGTGTCCACTGGTTGACCTTTGTGTCTGCACAAACTCAGTTCTAAGATCACATATACCATGTCCTTCAAGGTTGTTTTGTTCTGGTCTTGTCATCTTGCTGCTTCTTTATCTCTACAGTTCCATGTATCTGCTTTCCTAAGGCCTAGCTGTCTAGAGTAGGATTATTTAAAAATCTCCTATCTTACAGCCATCCCAATTATTCACAAAGAACCAAGACTTGCTTTGGTTTTAATTAATCTGCTGTGCAATGATTCTGATGACTTAAAGTGAGAGCTTCTATCTACATCCACTACATCTACTACATTCACTACATTGACAGGTATCAGAAGTATGATGGCCTCCACCATTGTGAGCACATAGCGCTTGCCTTGGCAGGTTTGTGGCAGTGTGATGTAGTCAATCTGCCAAGCCTCCCCATATTTATATTTTAGCCATCGTCCTCCATACCACTGAGGGTTTACCCGCTTGGCTTGCTTGATTGCAGCGCATGTTTCACATTCATGGATAACCTGTGCGATGGTGTCCATGGTCAAGTCCACCCCTCGGTCACGAGCCCATCGGTATGTTGCGTCTCTTCCTTGGTGGCCCAAGGTGTCATGGGCCCACCCAGCTATAAAGAGTTCACCCTTATGTTGCCAGTCCAGATCCCCCTGAGCCACTTCAATCTTGGCAGCCTGATCTACCTGCTGGTTGTTTTGATGTTCCTCAGTGGCCCGACTCTTAGGGACATGGGCGTCCACGTGACGGACTTTTACAACCAATTGCTCCAGACGGGCAGCAATATCTTGCCACAGTGGGGCAGCCCAGATAGGTTTGCCTCTGCGCTGCCAGTTGTTCTTCTTCCATTGCTGCAGCCACCCCCACAAGGCATTGGCCACCATCCAGGAGTCGATGAAAAGATAGAGCACTGGCCACTTCTCTTGATCAGCAATGTCTAAAGCCAGCTGGATGGCTTTCACCTCTGCAAACTGGCTGGACTCACCTTCTCCCTCGGCAGTTTCTGCGACTTGTCGTGTAGGGCTCCATACAGCAGCCTTCCACCTCCGCTGCTTCCCCACAATGCGACAGGACCCATCCGTGAACAGGGCATACTGTTTCTTCTCTTCTGGCAGCTGGTTATACAGTGGAGCTTCTTCAGCACGTGTCACCTCCTCCTCTGGCGATGCTCCAAAATCTTTGCCTTCTGGCCAGTCCATGATTACCTCCAGAATTCCTGGGCGACTGGGGTTTCCCATTCGGGCGTGCTGTGTGATCACTGTGACCCACTTACTCCACGTAGCATCAGTGGCATGATGCGTAGGGGGGACCCTCTCTTTGAACATCCAGCCCAGGACCGGCAATCGTAGTGCTAGGACTGCCAACCACTTCTGAAGCAGCTCGATTGCCTTCATATGCTGCCAGAATCTCTTTTTCAGTGGGAGCACAGCAGCCTCAGATCCTTTATATCCCCGGCTCCACAACCCCAGGGGTCGACCTCGAGTCTCCCCTGGTGCTTTCTGCCAGAAACTCCAGGTTGGGCCATTCTCCCCGGCTGCGGTGTAGAGCACGTTTTTAACATCTTGCCCTGACCGGACTGGACCAAGGGCTACGGCATGCACTATCTCCCGTTCAATTTGTTCAAATACCTGTCGTTGCTCAGGGCCCCATTCAAAATCATTCTTCTTCCGGGTCACGTGGTACAGAGGACTTACAATCTGGCTGTAATTTGGGATGTGCATCCTCCAAAAACCCAAAACACCCAGGAAGGCCTGTGCTTCCTTTTTGCTGGTTGGTGGAGACATAGCTGCTATTTTATTGATGACGTCCATTGGGATTTGACGGCGCCCATCCTGCCATTTTATTCCCAAAAACATTCATGGATTTTTCTGGTAACCATCGAGAGACTGTTGAAAGAAGAACACATGCGTACCCTCTTGTGGCAGCACGCCACAAAAACTTATGGCAGTCACAAAGCAATCAAAAGCAAGCAGAAGCAAGCAGAAGCACTTTATTGGGCATTCACAACATTTTTATATCCCCTTGTCCCCCACCCCCAGAGTCTCATTGGTGAGGGTCTTTTGGCATGTAGCTCCTTTGTTCTTCTGATTGGTCATCATGTGTCCGTTCACACGACCTTCACGCTTATCAAAGAGTTGGATTTTCCCATCCTGTTTCTTCGTTCCTCTCCTCTGTTTTTCAACCACAGCTGCACAATATAAATAGCTCAAAGATATGGCTCTATTCCATCAAGATCATAAAGGCCGCCTGCGGCCCTGCCTATTTCCACATCTCCCCGTTTTTGTTTTTCTACCAAAAATGCAGTGTTTACCATCCTCTGCAGGGCCCTTTGCAGACAGGATAGCAAACACGGAATGATGAGAAGGAGGCCACAGATAACACACAATAGAATTAACCCAATCTTCATCAAACCTTTAAGCCAACCACTAATTCCCCAGTCACTAAAAAGACTTTCTGTCCAACCCCATCCATCATCAATCTGCAGCTTTTTAACTTCCTCTTTCAGTCATTGAAGGCTATGGTGAATAGATTCCGAGTGATCGGAGAGATTTGTACAACACATACCATCAAATTCTTCACATCCATGCCCTTGTGCTAAAAGTAAAAAATCAATTGCTGCGCAATTTTGCAAAGTTGCGTGTCTAACCGAATCAACATCTAAAAGCAAACTACTTAAGGCCTGAGAAGTAGCAGTAGTCTGCTTGGTTAGCCAACATCCTAATTACTTCCAGGTAGCTAGAGCCTGAGAGGCTGCAATCCTGGGAGCTAAAAATGATGCAGTGATTATTTCGCCACTATTCCAAAATCCAATATTGTATTTGCAATCTGAGGTAAAAGCATGAATTGCTCTTTTCCCTCAGTATCGTGTATTTCGGTGGCCAATTATCATGATCTGATTTGGTGTTAAAAGCGTTAATCTCCCTAGACTACAGGGACCTCCCTTTATATGGGATGGGATGGCTGGCCAAGCACAATCCCCACAAATGAGAAATACTCCATGGGGTAAAGCAAGTGGTTGATTAGTCGATTTAGATATGTTGCTTGTGGTATAGTTGCACCAAGCGCTTGCATTGCGATATATAATGTTCGATGTATTAACGCTCCATGCATGTGTTTGATTTCTCCCTGTATAGTTAAAAAACAAACAAAAGTCCATTCGTATGGAGTCAAGTAACTCTATCTCCTGAGGCTCTAACTGGGCCAATGGCAGTTGAACAGTCCATAGGTCCCACATAGCAGTGACTGTGCCGTTGTTTGGGGGGACCACACTGGTCAGTGCCGGTGGTATGGGCCATGCATCCAAAGGGACACCAACAAGGCATGTTGAAAATGGGTTTTCCTGGAGATGCAATGGACAGGCAAATTGAATCTTGTCCTGTCAGATTCACTATCGTGACCCACACATTTGATTTTGGTTATGGTGGCACCCATATTGCTTGCATACACCCCATCAAGCTTAAGAGGATCGTTATCATTTCCATCCTATATACCATTCTGTGTTACAGCAAAAACAGCGGATTGAATAGATCTTACTTATGGTATCGATTCTTTTACAGCGAATGCACAATGGTGTTAAGGTACGATTCAGATAAATGTGTTGATTACCATTAAAATAAATCGAATGCCTTTTACAAAATATACAATGTGCAATAATATACCCACAACAGCGCTTACAGACTCAACATCTAGACACCTGCGGCCTAGTGAGGCCTGATACACCACTCCTTACAGTCTCAAACGAATCACTTGCCATCAAACAGTGTGTTATCACTCAAAATGTCTTCTGATGCTTCAGCAGGCACTTCGGGGTCTTTTGTGGTTCTCTGTTGCTTCTCTAGCACCGGCTTAACGCACTTTGCTGGGAACCATTTAGGTCCTACATCTGTGGAAACACAAGCATACCCACATCCCCACATTAATAGTTCCCATGGGCCTGTCCAAGTTCCTGATTGCTAATCCCGTGCCAGCACCTTTGCTTTAGGCCATATATCAGCATTCTGTAAAGACAGAAAATGAGTTAGGATAGGAGGCGATTCTCGAGATGCCAGAAGCATTAGGTGGTTCCAGGCGAACACAGCTTTGTGCAAATGGTCATGTACCGGGACGTTAGTTCCTGGGAACTTTCTGTCCCGATGAGGCAGCTATTTGCACGAGGTTCTCTGTTCTACTTCTGTCCAATCCGTAGCCATATCACACGCCAGGCCAGCCAATGAGGTTGCTGATCGCGTGCTGTCCATGCGCTGACTGGCAGTACACAACCGCTGTTTTTTAACTCCTGACCATGTGCTCGGCTCCTTCAGCACATCCACAAGTCCTGTTTACTTCAGCATTTTTCTCTTCTGTTTGCTGCAGCAATCTGCTTTTGTCCCGTTCCTCTAAATCTCCCCCATTTTTATTTAATGAATTTAAAGCAAGCGCTACATTGACGTGTGTAAGCATCACTATTGGCATTATGGTCCAGTAACAGCCCCACTACAGGGGAATACTAAAAACAAACATAAGAACACAAATGCTAATAAAAAGACATAGAGATGTGAAGTGCATACCATAACCTGCCGGGTGTAAAGAAGGGTCAGATTAGCCTGAAAATGGTACATATTGATGGCAAATCTGTTACCTAACATATGGGTGTAGATTGATTTATTTGCGTGCAATTTTCTTTCTGTGTGGATGGTGGGACCCAAGCACCGCCTGACCACAACATATCATTATTGCCAATTGGAGGGGATGCATCCCCCCATGCCAGGCGTCGAAATAATGGTGTATCAATGACATGAGCTCAGTAAATTTGCACTTGGGTTATAGGTATACTCATCACACATACAAACATCCATAACATTCAGTATTGGCTATCCATATTAATCACCTAGGTTAAGATCAATGTATCTAGAAGCATGACTCATTAATTATATAGGGTAAAATTAATGTACATAAAAGCATAAATCTGCAAACATCACCACATCTGTTCCCTGCTGCATCAAATGCTTCCGAAGTCCCGATAAATCAGAGTCCAAATGCAACAGTCTTAAGTCAAAAACCAGAAATAATACCTGCAGAACTTACCAAACCGGAAGACACAAAACAGTTACTTAGTCCAGACAAATCGGTTAGATCACAGAAACCAAATAAATCCATCAGATCACAGAAATACAAACACTATGACAACAAACACATAAAACCACACAATCATAGTCGCGACCACACATGCACAGGCACACCAAGTTTTCAACATAAATCCAAATATTACAAAGACTTATGAACAGACAGGGATTTACAATAATATCCAACATTTAACAGAGAAATTCCCGAGCCTCGGTTTCAGGAAGAGTACTATCTTTTCAATTGTGTTTTAGGAAGGGCACTTTCACTTCTCCCCAGGGATATAGCCCAATGCAGTGAAGCTTTCACTACGACTAGCAGGCAGGCAACAAGAAACAATACTGGAAGAATGCCTTTATCTTATTAGTGGTCCCTGCTCAGAACTTTTTGGTCCAGGGATTGGAGGTTCTCCCCGAGAGTCCCTCGCTGTCAGCTGGAGGTCCTGCGATCCCTCAGACCATTTGTGTTGAAGAGCAGGGTCCTACCTGGGTACCCAAAATCTATTACCAGAAAGCAGCAAAATAATTCACTCTCCAAAACTTAACCTTGGAGCCCTAGAAAGCAGGCACTCTCGAGAACTCATTAGCATATATTAATATTATAATCAGCTAGAGCGGTTTGCAGCAATAAGGATTCTCTATTCAATACCACAAAGTCACCTTTAGCCAGCAGCAAGTAAATAACATCAGGATCATGTCCTGTCAATTGCTGACAACGATTCCGACCTTGTGCTGTTAAGGACACTATCATGTCTACCTTTGTAGTTAATGTTTTCATGGGTGTATGAGACAAAAAGATCCATTCCAGAGTCTTCAACTCCTGCACGTTAAACACACCACTGACATAAAAGTGCATAAGGCTGGAAAGAAGCATAAATTATATAGAAATCTATTGGTAACTTGACATTGATTCTGGAGGCAAAGGCAGTTGCGATTTTATCCAAAACTTTCTGCAAGACAGTTTTCGCTTCTGGCGTCAATCTCCTGGAAGATAACAAATCTGAGTCCCCTTTCAACAAGGTGAATAGAGGGGACAACTCTTCAGTTGTGACGCCTAAAAGGGGTCGTACCAAATTAGTTGTTCCTAATAATTTTTGTAGATCATGAAGAGTGGTGACCTGGTCAACAATACGCAATGGTTGTGGGAACATTTGTGAAGTAAAAAGTTTCCATCCTAGATACTTCCAGGGCTGCTCTGTCTGCATCTTTTCCGGGGCTATCTGTAACCCATAGATCTTTAATGATGATTCTGATTTAGCGAAAGCAGTGAGCAGGACATTTTGTGTTTCAGTAGCAAGAAGGATGTCATTCATATAGTGACATAAGTAGATCTGACTGAAAGATTGCCGCACTTCTTTTAGTGCTGCATCCACGACTATCTGACAAATCGTGGGGCTATTCATCATGCCTTGTGGCAGATTTACCAGACTTTTTTTGGAATGACAAATATAGGGGTGTTCCATGGACTAGTAGATGGTACCAGGTGACCTAATGCCAGCTGTTTGTCCGCAAGGAATTCTACTGCAGTAATTGAATTGTACACACTTTTTCCAACCAAGGGCTTGAATGTAAAGAAAACAGTTCTTGCCATGCCGCTTCTGTGTTGGGCCGGGCCAGGCGGGCGCAGTGGGGGCGGGCCGGGCCGGGCTGCGCCGCCGGTTGCCGATCGAGGGGAGCCCACCGGCTCGGCGGGAAGGGGCAGCGCGCAGTGGGGCCATGTGCCCCAGCAGTTGTGAGGTTCGCTGACCCGTCTGGTATGGTGACTGCTGGCACTGCGGGCTGTGCTGTGTCGGAGGGACTGTGCGGTTTTATGCTGAAATTCACCCTGCTTTGATCTCAGTTCGGGTACGTCGACTGTTGTAGAGCGACCCTGTTGTACTTTTTCGGTTGCAAGCTGAAATAGCAAGATCTCAGCGGCTCCCTCTTGTTCAATTTGCCTCATAATAGCAGTTTGTAACCGATCTAAAAAAAGAACATAGGGTTCCTGACATCCCTGTCGAATTGATAAGAAAGACGTTTCTCGCCGGCCAAGACCTGGCACCTTTCTCAAGGCCTTCAGAGTTCAATCCGCGGCTTGAGTAAATACTGCTCTTGGTAGAGCTGCTTGCACTCCCCCCGTGGCGTAATTATCTTGACCCAGCAACTCATTTTCTCCAATACCTAATCCAGCCGAAATATTATTCATAACCTGTACAATAACAAGTTCCTTATATTCTGATGCCCAGATGGTATATTGTGCAGATGACTGAACCATGCTAAGTACTGATCACCAATCAGAAGGGGTCATGACATAAGATTCTCCTGTAGCCTGTATGAGGTTCATAGTAAACAAAGCCTGGAGACCCTGTTCTTGTATGGATTTACAAACCTCCTTAATAGCCTCGTATGGTAAATAAGCATACTCTGGGGCTTGGTCAGGCTTATATACTACAGGCATAGCTTTAAGGATAGAAACATCTCCTTTGCAGAGCGCATCAGTCCTACATTTATCTAACAATACGTTCGACCGTCCGACAACATTCAATGGTCCCGTACGAGTCAGAGGCTGTGTAGGATCCAAAGGGGGGGGGGGTGTAGGAGCAGAACGGAGCGGTTTAGGAGCAAAAGGGGGGGGGGTTGATAAGTGACATATGCGATACTGATTTTTGTTGTTGTGCTTGTAAAATTTCATCTGCTGTGGGGGCGGTGGTTGCTGTAACCTTCACCGGAGTTAGCAGTGGGTATAAATCAGGTCCGTCCTCAGTGTCTATTTCTCCGGGATCAAAAGGGTCATCAGGTTCTGGCGGATCTACCCCCTGCATTCCCTGTGTTGAGTTAGGGGTTTCATCGTACATAGGACTAAATGTTTCAAAAGACTGCAGCTCGGTCTGTTCCTGCTTTTGCGAGAATGGAGGAGGGGCAGCCGACGCTTGTAAGATAGTTTCTGCGGGTTTTAGAGCATTTAAAGCTGTATACACTGTTTTCCAAGTCATAATGATTTCGTCAGGGACTTCAAGCTGCAAGTCCTTTTTTGTCTGCAATTCCCCCCCCACCTTTGCCCACAACGAGCTATGATATGAACCTGAGGAAGGGTACCACGAGCAATAGTCTCTTATCCAAGCTAACAATTTAACCAACTTTGTAACTGATAATGCAAACCCTTGTTCTTTCAAAATTCTCTGTAAAATCTCTTGATGGAGCTTTTGCTCCTTTGTAGCTGACTGTCCCATCTTATAAATCCGCAGCTGCTCACCTCAATCGTTCCAGCGAAGGGTGATGTCTCCTCTTGTGTGTGTGCACGCATGCATATGTCTCTCCTCTTGGTCCCAGCTGCGGTTCACCACCGGTAATAATCTCCAGCTCTGAATATCTTCATGTCCAAATATCTTTATATCCAAATGTCTTTACATCTGAATATCTTCATGTTCGAAAACCCATGTTGGGCGTCATCTGTGGTGAATGACTTCACGGACCCCAATCTTGTTCTCAGTCAGAATCCCTTTATTGCTCAAGTGAATACCTTATATACTAATACAATAGTTACTAGAGCCAATCATCAGCTTTGGATTCGTGGCTTTGCAAATGCCAGTTCACAGTTGCTGTTTTCCAGGATCTTTTGCAGCTGGATGTGTGAAAACAGCTTATCTCCTGAGAACAGAGAAGGGAGGCACAGGATGCGCTGATCCTTCAGGGTCATGAGACAGTGCTGTTCTGTCTCAAATTATATGGTTTCCCGCAGTATGCAGCTCTGGATATGGAAGGCCAGTCAATGGATGATGTGGGTGACGGTCCATCTACACCAGAGGTGTTGCCAAGGTCAGAAAGGCCTACCCCCTGTATCACGACCACCTTGACGAGGAAGAAAAGATGTATTGCAGTTGTAGGTGACTCCCTTCTGCGGGGAACAGAGGGACCATTATTCTGGACAGGCCCTCCTCTTAGGGAAGTCTGCTGCCTGCCTGGGACCTGGGTTAAGGACATCACTAGGAAATTTTGTAGCCTGGTATGGCACTCTGATTATTACCCAGTACTTCTCTTCCACGTGGGTGGCGATGAGGCCGCAATGTGTAGTCCAGGGGCAATCAAAAGAGACTTCAGGGCCTTAGGACAGTTAAGGGAATCTGGAGAACAGGTTATTTTTTCCTCTCTCCTTCCAGTTGCGGGTAGCGACATTAGAAGGAACGGACAAACTCAGTCTATTAAAACATGACTCCATGGCTGATGTCACCACCACAATTTCGGGATTCTCAATAATGTGATGGCCTACAGGTCACCAAGCTTGCTGGCGTCAGATGGGATTCACCTTTCTCAAAAGGGGAAGAGGGTCTTTGCTCACAAGCTAGTGGGGCTCATTGACAGAGCTTTAAATTAGACTTGAAGGAGGAGGGGGATAATATCAGGCTTGCCCATGACAAGCTGTGGGATGACATGCCAAGGTTTGAGGGTCGAGGTGCTAGTGAGGGCCATCAGCCTGTTCCTCTGAGATGTGGTGGCTACACTGCAGCACACTTGAAGTGTTACAGAGATGAGCCAGGGGCTCCTGAGGTAATAGGAGCCAACAGGGAAACACCAGTGAAAGACCTCAAAGGAATTAAGGGGTGTTCCTCTAAGAAAGTGACATGGCCAACAGCCCAGCTGAAGTGCCTCTATGCCAATGCATGCAGCATGGGCAACAAACAGGAGCAGCTGGAAGCCACCATGCTGCTAGAAATCTATGACCTAGTTGCCCTTACTGAAACTTGGTGGGACGAATCCAGTGACTGGAGGCTGTTCAGAAGGGACAGGCGAGGAAGGAGGGGCTGAGACATTTCCCTCTACATCAAGAAATCAACAGAGTGTGAAGAGCTGTCCCTGAAAAATAACCATGAGCAGGTAGAAAGCTTATGGGTAAGAATCAGAGACAACAAAGGGAACCTTGTGGTTGGTGTCTACTACAGTCCACCTGATCAAGGGGAGCCTATTGACGAAGTCTTCTTACTCCAGCTACAGGAGGCATCACGCTTGCAGTCTCTCGTCCTGCTGGGGGACTTCAGCCACCCCTATATCTGCTGGAAAAGTAGCACAGTGAGCTGTAGGCAATCCAGGAGATTCCTAGAATGCATTGAGGATAACTTTTTAAGCCAGGTAATAGACAGCCCTGCCAGAGGGGATGTAATACTGGACCTGATGCTCACCAATGCAAGTGAGCTCATTGATGACGTCAAGACTGGAGGCAGCCTGGGCTGCAGTGATCATGCACTGGTGGAGTTCACAGTCCTGAGGGATATGGAAAAGGTGAAGAGTATAGTGAGGACCCTGAATTTTAGGAAAGCCAACTTCCAGCTCTTCAAGGAGTTAGTCAATAAGACCCCCTGGGAAACTCAGGGACAGGGGGGCAGAACAGAGCTGGCAGATCTTTAAGGACTCTTTCCACAGAGCACAAGAGCTCTCAGTCCCCAGGTGTAAGAAATCAGGAAAGGAAGGGAACAGACCAGCATAGCTGAGTCAAGACTTTCCCGTCAAACTAAAGGGCAAGAAGGAAACACACAGACAGTGCAATCAGGGATGTCACCGAAAATCCGGGAATAAAACCTCGTAACACCAATGTAGTGTTAAAAGGCAGGCATTCTTTATTGCAGCGCTGGATGCACGGGGGATAGTTTCACCGAATGTGCATACCTCATACCTTTTCCATACGGTTTATATAAATCAAAAATATACATATTTCTTTTATTTATGCATATTCATTATTATTCCCTTTGGTGATTGGTGCAAATTTTCTTGCTTCCCATGTAAATTATTGTGCAGACTCAGTCACCCTCTTCTACTGTTCCTTTTTGAGTAAGTGGTATTACTTGGGTAGGTGGTCAGTGAGTCAGTGGTCGCGATCTCCCCCTGCCCGAATTACCTTTTACCCACTCAGCTCTTAATCTTGGCAGTCCTGGTCAGTTTTCTCAGTTCGCTTTACAAAACCACGCTTCATCATTCTCTTTTGACAGAAACACATTGTCTACTATTTTGTTAGCATTAATGGTTACCTAGAGACTAGAATACAGATTAAAAAAATACAATAATTGGGATCAATCCCCCACCCCCTTTTTGTTGTTCATTGCTATGATTAGCCGACTCAGTCACTCTGGTTACAGGGAGAGGTATCCTGGGAAGAGTATAGCAGTGTTGCCCGGTTGTGCGGGGATGGGGTCAGGAAGGCCAAGGCGCAGGTGGAGCTGAACTTGACAAGGGATGCAAAGAATCATAAGGGTGTCGTGTCCTGCCTGGGGGGAGGGGGGGGGGGGGAAGTGACTCAGGTTCTATGAATCCTCTCGGGCTAAATTAAGGTGAAATGACACCAAACGATCAGTTTAATAATTTGGCATTTTGTTTATAACAGAGGTAACTTGGAAAAAATGGAAAGCATTGGCAACGTGGATTCTTATCAAAAATGTCTATAAGAGGGAGAGCAAAGGAAAGAGAGAAAAAGAAAGAGAGACAACAAAATAGGTATCACCACCATAGGATCCCATGACGACAACAACAGGCATGGCATCCTCTGGTGGTGGGTGTGCACCAGGCTCTTCGTACGTTTGTCTTTTATCACTCAGTCTCTGCCCTTAGTCACACCTCTTGGCAACTTACATTGTAGTTCTTCTAGAAAGTTTGTGATATTCTGTGCAGGCACCAATGGGGGGAGGACGTTGCGAGGGGTCTCTTAGGTGGTCTCAAGCCCCTTCCTCAAAGGAACTTTTGTCCTGGGTTCAGCCAGGACAGGGTTTTTTTTCACCAGAATCCAGGAAGGGACGCAGCCGGGCGGGCTGACCCAACCTGGCCAAACAGAGCAGGGTGTTCCATACCATATGCTGTCATTCTGGGTTCTGGTTAGGGGTAGCTGGGCAGCGGGAAAGCAGTCGCGGCTCGGGAGCGCACGGCGGCAGTGGGCGGTAAGAGTGGCTCTCTGCGTTCTGCTGTTTTGCGTTGTGTATTCTCCTTATCAGTATTGTTGTTGTTACTGTTCCCTTTGTTTGCTGTTCTGTTAAACTGCACTTATCCCAACCCACCGGTTTCTGCCTGTTTCTTTCCATTCTCCTCCGCACCCCAGCGGGGGGAGGGGCGGCCGTGTGGTGCTTTTGTTGCCAGCCGCAGCTAAACTATAACAACTTTTTATGACCTCTGGCCATATTTGGGTAAGGTACATCAGAAACGCAGAATTGCACATCCTTCAATCTGCCCTCCCTGTCTTATGTTACCTTGCCCTTGTTTGCAGTCTGCTGTTGCTGGGCAGACAGAATCACAGAATCACAGAATCACAGAATGGTAGGGGTTGGAAGGAACCTCTGTGGGTCATCTAGTCCAACCCCCCTACCAAAGCAGGGTCACCTACAGTAGGCTGCAGAGGACCTTGTCCAGGCAGGTCTTGAATATCTCCAGAGAAGGAGATTCCACAACCTCCCTGGGCAGCCTGTTCCAGTGCTCCGTCACCCTCAGAGGGAAGAAGTTCTTCCTCATGTTCAGGTGGAACTTCCTGTGCTTCAGTTTGTGCCCATTGCCCCTTGTCCTGTCACTGGGCACCACTGAAAAGAGCTTGGTCCCATCCTCCTGACACCCACCCTTCAGATATTTGTAAGTATATATTAGGTCCCCTCGCAGCCTTCTCTTCTTCAGGCTGAACAAGCCCAGCTCCCTCAGCCTCTCCTCGTAGGAGAGATGTTCCAGTCCCCTCACCATCCTCGTAGCCCTCCGCTAGACTCTCTCCAGTATCTCCTCATCTTTCTTGAAGTGGGGAGCCCAGAACTGGACAGAGTACTCCAGATGAGGCCTCGCTAGGGCAGAGTAGAGGGGAAGGAGAACCTCGCTCGACCTGCTGGCCACACTCCTCCTAATGCACCCCAGGATCCCATTGGCCTTTTTGGCAGCCAGGGCACACTGCTGGCTCTTGGTTAACCTGTCGTCCACCAGGACCCCTCCACTGCGTGTGGGCCCTGTCCTGCCTGCTCAGGACAGCCATTTGAAGGTCTGCTCTGGGGCTGAAGCAGCTGTTTTACCACAATGTTTGAGGCACTAACACACATTAACCCTTTCAGTCTCTCACAAAGGGCTTATATAGGTATGTCAACCAGAAAAAGGAAGGTCAAAGAAAGTATACCCTCCTGATGAGCAAGACTGGCAAACTGGTAACAATGGACGAGGAGAAGGCTGAGGTACTCAACAACTTTTTTGCCTCAGTCTTCACTCGCAACCTCTCTTCCCACACCTCTCAACTGCAATACAGGGACTGGGGGAGAAAAGTCCTTCCCACTGTAAGAGAAGATCATGTTCGTGACCACCTGCGGAACCTGAACGTAAATAAGTCTATGGGACCTGATCAGATGCATCCCAGAGTCCTGAGGGAACTGGGTGATGTAGTTGCCAAGCCACTCTCCATGATATTTGAAAGGTCATGGCAGTCAGGCGAAGTCCCTGGTGAGTGGAAAAAGGGAAACTGTGGAGGAATGGCTAGCGGAGCAAGGGCATTTCGACATAGAAAAGCTAAGTCATCAGGATCTCAAGAAGTATCGAAAACAACTAGTTTAGGAACCAATCAGGGACAAGGTTAGACTGTCCTTGTTTAGCAGATAGGCACGGTATCAGGAACTTGTGGTTACGAAGTTATGAGAAGAATCCGTTAGAACAGGATGTCGAGGCGGGACTTGACTTTTAGACTAACAGCCAATAAGGAGCTTAGCTTTTGCAATATGTATGAGCTAGTTAAGACCGCTATAAATTGTGTAACCAAACTGCAATAAACGAAGCTTGCTGATCTCTCATATTGAGTGACTGCTTCTTCCCTCCGTTCCGGCAAATGGCACGACAAATTGGCGCCCTGAACAGGGACACCGGCGACCTGATAGCAGAGTCCGGAACCCCGGCGACCTGATAGCAGAGTCCGGGAGCCACGGTCGGCGGAGAAGTTTCGTGCGGTCCTGTAAGCAGCGCAGGAGGCGAAAGGGATACATTCCCCGCGCTCGGGAGCACCTAGAGAGGCTGTCCCGCCAGCCACGCGCCGCCGGAGTCTTGCAAAGGCTGCAACAGCGCGCTGATTGAGGTATGAATAGACAAGCGGCGTATAATCTGCTCAAATGCTTCTTAGAGAAGCGGAGCATTGATAGAATAGATTTGAAAAAGGAACTTCCTGATCTGTTAGATTATGGCGTACTTAGGGGGGTCTTTACCGACCCCAATATGGTCTTCGAGGAGGAGGAGTGGCGAAAGCTAGGGAATAAGTTGTTTGATGCCGTTATTAACGAAGAAAAGGCAGCGAAAAAATTGATGAAACCATGGCGGGCAGTAACAAATACTCTCACCATGCATAAAGCTGAACAGCGAGTCGTTGCCGCTGCGGCCGAAAGGTGGAGTAGTGCGGCCCCTGCTGGAGTGTCCTCCACACAGCCGACGGCCCCTGATTGTCCCTTGCCCCCTTCGGTACGGACCGTAGTCGTCCCGCACAGCTCCTCCGCTGGGGCTTGGGACTTGTCCCGCCTGGGCTCTGCGTTGGAGGGCAATTCGGCGGAGCCTCCGCCGTCAGAACGGGTGACCCAGGGGGAAATGGCGGCGGCGAGGAGCCCCTGGACTCCGACAGGATGAACCCGAAGCGGAGCGGGCGCGCCGCGGAAGAGGAGAGCCGGAACAAGCCCAAGCTGCGTGACAGAATAACAAGCTTCAGAAAATCAGCAGTGAAAAAGGAGAGACCTCTCATTCAGCATCCAATTGACTCTCAACCTTCTATAAGTGAAATCCCGCTTGCCCAGGCACTTGTTGATGAGCGTTGCATGAACTTATCAGAAAAAGAAGTTATGGATCATTCACAAAAGATACAAAAAGATGTTGGGTTCTTTGGCCTAGAAGGCATAGCTAATTGGTTGGGGTTGGGAGGATGGCTCAAAGGGATAATTCAAAGTCTATTGTTGCTATTAATAATTGTTATAGTAGGGCTTGTTATATTTAGTTGTACAATATCGTGTATTAAACGGATAATAATACAAACTACACACAATATTTGGCTTGCACAAAATAAAAACGGGGGAATTGTGGAGGAATGGCTAGCGGAGCAAGGGCATTTCGACATAGAAAAGCTAAGTCATCAGGATCTCAAGAAGTATCGAAAACAACTAGTTTAGGAACCAATCAGGGACAAGGTTAGACTGTCCTTGTTTAGCAGATAGGCACGGTATCAGGAACTTGTGGTTACGAAGTTATGAGAAGAATCCGTTAGAACAGGATGTCGAGGCGGGACTTGACTTTTAGACTAACAGCCAATAAGGAGCTTAGCTTTTGCAATATGTATGAGCTAGTTAAGACCGCTATAAATTGTGTAACCAAACTGCAATAAACGAAGCTTGCTGATCTCTCATATTGAGTGACTGCTTCTTCCCTCCGTTCCGGCAAATGGCACGACAAATTGGCGCCCTGAACAGGGACACCGGCGACCTGATAGCAGAGTCCGGAACCCCGGCGACCTGATAGCAGAGTCCGGGAGCCACGGTCGGCGGAGAAGTTTCGTGCGGTCCTGTAAGCAGCGCAGGAGGCGAAAGGGATACATTCCCCGCGCTCGGGAGCACCTAGAGAGGCTGTCCCGCCAGCCACGCGCCGCCGGAGTCTTGCAAAGGCTGCAACAGCGCGCTGATTGAGGTATGAATAGACAAGCGGCGTATAATCTGCTCAAATGCTTCTTAGAGAAGCGGAGCATTGATAGAATAGATTTGAAAAAGGAACTTCCTGATCTGTTAGATTATGGCGTACTTAGGGGGGTCTTTACCGACCCCAATATGGTCTTCGAGGAGGAGGAGTGGCGAAAGCTAGGGAATAAGTTGTTTGATGCCGTTATTAACGAAGAAAAGGCAGCGAAAAAATTGATGAAACCATGGCGGGCAGTAACAAATACTCTCACCATGCATAAAGCTGAACAGCGAGTCGTTGCCGCTGCGGCCGAAAGGTGGAGTAGTGCGGCCCCTGCTGGAGTGTCCTCCACACAGCCGACGGCCCCTGATTGTCCCTTGCCCCCTTCGGTACGGACCGTAGTCGTCCCGCACAGCTCCTCCGCTGGGGCTTGGGACTTGTCCCGCCTGGGCTCTGCGTTGGAGGGCAATTCGGCGGAGCCTCCGCCGTCAGAACGGGTGACCCAGGGGGAAATGGCGGCGGCGAGGAGCCCCTGGACTCCGGCAGGATGAACCCGAAGCGGAGCGGGCGCGCCGCGGAAGAGGAGAGCCGGAACAAGCCCAAGCTGCGTGACAGAATAACAAGCTTCAGAAAATCAGCAGTGAAAAAGGAGAGACCTCTCATTCAGCATCCAATTGACTCTCAACCTTCTATAAGTGAAATCCCGCTTGCCCAGGCACTTGTTGATGAGCGTTGCATGAACTTATCAGAAAAAGAAGTTATGGATCATTCACAAAAGATACAAAAAGATGTTGGGTTCTTTGGCCTAGAAGGCATAGCTAATTGGTTGGGGTTGGGAGGATGGCTCAAAGGGATAATTCAAAGTCTATTGTTGCTATTAATAATTGTTATAGTAGGGCTTGTTATATTTAGTTGTACAATATCGTGTATTAAACGGATAATAATACAAACTACACACAATATTTGGCTTGCACAAAATAAAAACGGGGGAATTGTGGAGGAATGGCTAGCGGAGCAAGGGCATTTCGACATAGAAAAGCTAAGTCATCAGGATCTCAAGAAGTATCGAAAACAACTAGTTTAGGAACCAATCAGGGACAAGGTTAGACTGTCCTTGTTTAGCAGATAGGCACGGTATCAGGAACTTGTGGTTACGAAGTTATGAGAAGAATCCGTTAGAACAGGATGTCGAGGCGGGACTTGACTTTTAGACTAACAGCCAATAAGGAGCTTAGCTTTTGCAATATGTATGAGCTAGTTAAGACCGCTATAAATTGTGTAACCAAACTGCAATAAACGAAGCTTGCTGATCTCTCATATGGAGTGACTGCTTCTTCCCTCCGTTCCGGCAAATGGCACGACAGGAAACATTGTGCCCATTTTTAAAAAGGGTAGGAAGGAGGACCCTGGGAACTACCAACCTGTCAGCCTCACCTCTGTGCCTAGGAAGATCATGGAACATATCCTCCCAGAAGCTATGCTGAGGCACATGGAGGCCAGGGAGGTGATTCGAGACAGCCAGCATGGCTTCACCAAGGGCAAGTCCTGCCTGACCAACCTAGTGGCTTTCTGTGATGGCGTGACTACATCAGTGGACAAGGGAAGAGCTACGGATGTGATCTATCTGGACTTCTGTAAAGCCTTTGACACTGTCCTTCACAACATCCTTCTCTCTAAATAGGAGAAATAAGGATTTGATGGGTGGACTGTTCGGTGGCTAAGGAATTGATTGGATGGTCACAGCCAGAGGGTATTGGTCAACTGCTCAATGTCCAGATGGAGATCAGTGAAGAATCAGGTCCCTCAGGGGGTTCATAGTGGAACCAGTACTGCTTATTATCTTCATCAATGACATAAACAGCAGGATCAAGAGCTCCCTCAGCAAGTTTGCAGATGACACCAAGCTGAGTGGTGCAGTTGACACCCCAGAAGGACGGGGTGCCATCCAGAGGGACCTGGACAAGCTGGAGAGGTGGGCCTGTGTGAGCCTCATGAGGTTCAACAAGGCCAAGTGCAAGGTCCTACACCCGGGTCAGGGCAACCCCCTGGTATCAATACAGGCTGGGGGAGGAAGGGATTGAGAGCAGCCCTGCCAGGAAGGACTTAGGAGTATTGTGGATGAAAAGCTGGACATGAACCACCAATGTGCACTTGCAGCCCAGAAAGCCATCCGTATTCTGGGCTGCATCAAGAGAACAATGGCCAGAAGGTCGAGGGAGGTGATTCTCCCCTTTACTCTGCTCTGGTGAGACCCCCCCCTGGAGTACTATGTCCAGCTCTGGAGCCCCCAGCACAAGAAGGACATGGACCTGTTGGAGCAGGTCCAGAGGAGGGCCACAAAAATGTTCTGAGGGCTGGAACACCTCTCCTATGAGGAAAGGCTAAGAGAGTTGGGTTTGTTCCACCTGGAGAAGAGAAGGCTCCGTGGTGACCTTATAGCAGCCTTCCAGTACCTGAAGGGGAGCTTATAAGAAAGATGAGGACAGGCTTTTTAGCAGGGCTTGTTGTGATAGGACAAGCAGTAATGGCTTTAAACTGAAAAAGGGTAGATTTAGATTAGATATAAGGAAGAAATTCTTTACCATGAGGGTGGTGAGGCACTGGAACAGGTTGCCCAGAGAGGTAATAGATGCCCCATCCCTGGAAACATTCAAGGCCAGGTTGGACAGGGCTCTGAGCATCCTGGCCTAGTTGAAGATGTCCCTGCTCATTGCAGGGGGGTCCGAGTAGATGACCTTTAGAGGTCCCTTCCAACCCAAACTATTCTATGATTCTATGATTTACAGTGATAAGCATTTTGAGAAAATATTTAGCTTTCCTAGGCTATGATTCTAGTTTTATGTTTCCATATTATTTATATTCACACAGTCCTTTTGCCTTATTTTAAATGCTTTCTTCTCTAAGTACCCAGAGCGGAAGGTAGGTAACTTTCATTATCTTCTGTACATTCAAAGATGGCATCTAGATAAATATGTGGATAGTCTGCAAAAGTTTGGATTAGACAGTGCCATACAGAGATACATAGAAGGACATAATAAAGCAAAGAGATTTTTTCCTGACCTCTTTCTTAATTCTGCACTTTGTAAGCATGATTCCAACAAGAAACACCAGCGCTGTGTTTGAGACATGGTGTAGCTCTCCATATGAAGTATGGGGAAGTTACTGACTACTTGAAATTTTAATGAGAAGGAGCAAAGGGGCATTTTAAGGAGAGGAATGCAAACTGCACTTGTTTGGAAAGAGAAAGAGCCTTTCCATTTCTGACAGTCCTTATGAGATACTCCTTCTCAGACATTCAGAACTCTTTCCCTGGCAGAACTGCACCTCCGTTTAAAAAACACAGTGCAGCCCTGTTGGTGCAAACTCATGAACAAATACTTTAGTAGATGCCATACTGAGCACCCTAGTATTCATATTAGATCACATATTAAGATGAGCCAAGAATTAGGAGTAATGTCACAAGTTTTGCAAAGCTTATATAAGATTCTAAATGCTTATTCATACAATAGCAAGGATTTTTTGAAACAAGCTAACAGCATTTCATGTGTTTTGAACTCCCGTGACTTGGGACAGAGGTAAACTCAGGTCATTCCATTATGGACTGAAGAAAACTCTTCGTACACGTTAACTGTAGCAAATATTATCAACATTGCTTGAGAGCACTCTGTTTTCTTCCTTACCATTCAATGCAGCACATTTCTAAGGTACGTTTTTCAGACTATAGTAACTATAGTAACTATGCATATATAGTTCAGACTATAGTAACTATGGTAATCAAAAACCATGACTCCACCGGAGTCGAGTGTGACAGCGGCTAAACACCCTCACGGATAAGAGCAGCCCCCAGGGAGCGTGAGCGACCAGGAGCACGGGCGAACAGAGCCAGCAAACAGAGGCAGCGCAGCAGCCCGGGAGTGGTGCAGCAGTTTGCATGGCAGTTTGCGCAGGCAGGGCGAGCAGGGAAGGCAAGCGGGCAGGGTGCAGCCGACCCTCCTGGCAACTCAAGTAGTGGGCATCGCCCTTCCAGGAGATATTCTAGCCATGGTTACCACCCGTGGTAAAGCTGTTGCTAGAAGGAGTGTGGGGACCCAGACGGAGGCCCCACGCAATTAGGCAGGTGTCCAGGTCTGTGGCTGCAGGAAGCGCCTGAGCCTGGCGCTCGTACTGGAAGACAGCAGAGACAACTGCTGTGTTCGGTGCGAGCAGGTGAATGACCTACTCAGCCTGGTGGCAGAGCTGAAAGAGGAAGTGGAGAGGTTGAGGAGCATCTGCGAGTGTGAGAGAGAGATCGACTGGTGGAGTCGCTCCCTGCCCTCCCTGAGGCAGAGGCAGCAGGAGGCAGCTCCACAAAAAGCAGAGAACCCCCTACCCTCTCGCCACCAAGCAGAAAGAGGGGACCTAAGAGATGGGGGGGAATGGAAATGGGTCCCTGCTCGGGGTGGCAAATAATCCCCTCCCGGCCTCCCTCACCTGCCCAGCTGCCCTTAAGCAACAGATACGGGGCTCTGGAATGTGAGGGACCGGCCACAGAGAATGTGGGTGAAGATGAAGCTCCATCCAGGGGGTTGCCCAGGACGAGTCAGTCAGCCCCACGTATTACGACTGCCTCGGCTAAGAAAAAAAGCAGGGTCATTGTCATAGGCGATTCCCTTCTGAGGGGAACAGAGGGCCCGATCTGCCGACCGGACCCATCCCACAGGGAAGTCTGCTGCCTCCCTGGGGCCCGGGTTAGGGATGTTGCTAAGAAACTCCCTGGTCTGGTGCGGCCTTCTGATTATTACCCCTTCTTGCTAATGCAGGTTGGCAGTGATGAGATCGCGGAGAGAAGTCCCAAGGCCATCAAAAGGGACTTCAGGGCACTGGGGAGACTGGCTGAAGGATCAGGTGCGCAGGTGGTGTTTTCCTCAATCCCATCAGTGGCAGGGAAGAGCACTGAAAGGGGCAGGAAAACTCACCTGGTTAACAGAGGGCTCAGGGACTGGTGCCATTGGTGGAAGTTTGATTTCTTTGATCATGGGGAGGTGTACACAGCACCGGGCCTGCTGGCGACAGATGGATCGCAGCTATTTCAAAGGGGAAAAAAGGATTCTTTCCCACAAGCTGGCAGGGCTCATTGAGAGGGCTTTAAACTAGGTTCGAAGGGGGAAGGGGACATCGCTCTGCTCACTAGGGATGAGCCCAGGCATGGCATGTCAGGGTCACGGGTGAGATTGACAGCCCAGCTCAAGTGTATCTACACCAATGCACGTAGCATGGGCAATAAACAGGAGGAGCTGGAAGCCATTATACAGCAGGACGGCTACGACTTGGTCGTCATCACAGAAACGTGGTGGGACAGCTCGCATGACTGGCATGCTGTCATGGATGGCTACAGACTCTTTAGGAAAGACAGGCCAACAAGGAGAAGGGGTGGAGTTGCCCTGTATGTAAGGGAGCAACTGGAATGCATTGAGCTTGGCCTGGGGGCAAATGAGGAAGGAGTTGAGAGCTTGTGGGTTAGTATTAAGGGACAGGCTCATAAGGGTGACATTATGGTGGGTGTGTACTACAGGCCACCTGACCAGGAGGAGGAAATTGTTGAGGCCTTCTACAGGCAGCTGCAAGCAGTCTCACAGTCACAGGCCCTGGTTCTCATGGGGGACTTCAGCCACCCTGACATCAGCTGGGAAGACCATACAGCTAGGCAGGCGCAATCCAGGAGGTTCCTACAGAGCATCGATGATAACTTTCTGATGCAAGTGGTGGTGGAACCAACAAGGAGAGGTGCTCTGCTGGACCTTGTGTTAACAAACAAGGAGGGACTAGTGGAGGATGTTAAGGCTGGAGCTAGACTCGGCTGCAGTGACCATGAAATGGTGGAGTTCAGGATCTGCCGAGTTTCAGCATCCATGCAGGGACAGGAATGACTCTCACACATTGATACAATGCACAGCCGATTCCCCTTTATTGGTCTGTTTGCGTAGTTATATACATTTTTCATATCTACACACGCGATCACGCTTATTCGGATAGGCTACAGACATAAATCACACACTGTTCACACGCCCCATATTCCCTTATGATTGGTAACTGTGCACTAACGCCAGTAGCAACAGACCGCCTGCCGTCCTTGAACACATCTTGTTTTTGCTAACCCACACCATGTGCACTATCAGAAATTTCTCACTTGTTGTTCTTAGCTGTCCTTTCCAGCGGCCTATGCTAACTGTTTTGCTTAAGCGGCCTAGTCATGCTAACTCTCAAACTACATCGACCCCAACATCTCCCCCTTTTTCTTTTCAAAAAAAGCTAAGCTATCTTATCATTGCCTTAAAAACATTTGCTCAATTGGTGTTAGTTGCATCACAAAATTTTTCTTCACAGTTACCTCTAGTGCCTTTTGTGTTATGTGTGTTATACACGTAACCAATATAATCACTGCTTCCTCTACATCTCCCCCTTTTTTATTTAATGAACTTAAAGCAAGTGCTACATTGACACACCTAAGCATCACTATTGGCTTTATGGTCCAGTAACAGCCCCGCTACAGTGCAACACTCAAAACAAACACAAGAACACAATTGCTAATAAAAAGATACATAGATGTGAAGTGCATACCATAACCTGTATTCATATTAATCACCTAGGCTAAAATCAATGTATCTAAGGGTATAACTCATTAACTATATACAATACCTGCAGAACTCACCAAACCAAAGACGCAAAGGCAGTTACTTAGTCCAGACAAATCCGTTAGATCACAGAAACCAAATAAATCCATCAGATCACAGAAATACACAGAAATCACACATTTATAGTCGCGACCGCACACGCACAAGCACACCAAGTTTTCAACTTAAATCCAAATATTGCAAAGACTTTTTTTTTTTTTTTCCAATGCAAAGACTTATGAACAGACAAGAACTTACAATAACATTCAACATTTAACAGACAAATTCCCAAGCCTCAGTTTGAGGAAGAGTACTCTCTTTTCAATTCTGTTTTAGGAAGGGCACTTTCCTTTCTCCCCAGGGATATAGCCCAATGCTGTGAAGCTTTCACTATGACTAGCAGGCAACTAACAGGCAGGCAACAAGAAACAATACTAGAAGAATGCCTTTGTCTTATTAATGGCTCATGCTCAGAACTTTTTGGTCCAGGGATCAGAGGTTCTCCCCGAGAATCCCTCGGTGCCGGCTGGAGGTCCTGCAATCCCTCAGACCATTGATGTTCAAGAGCAGGGTGCTACCTGGGTACCCAAAATCTATTACCAGAAAGCAGCAAAATAATTCACTCTCCAAAACTTAACTCCGGAGCCCCAGAAAGCAGGCACTCTCGAGAACTCATTAGCATACATTAATATCCTAATCAGCTAGAACATTTTGCAGCAATAAGGATACAAGGAATTCTACTGCAGTAATTGAATTATACACACTTTTTCCAACCAAGTCCTTGAATGTCAGGAAGATGGTTCTTGCCGCGCCGCTTCTGGGCTGGCCGGGCCGGCGCGCTGGGACTGGGGGGGGGGGGGGGGGGGGGCCGGTCCGCGCCACCAGGTGTAAGGTTCGCTGACCCATCTGGTGTGGTGGTTGCTGGCGCTGCAAGCTGTGCTATGTCTGATGGACTGTGCGGTTTTATGCTGGAATTCACCCTGCTTTGATCTCAGGTCGGGTACGCCAATTGCTGTAGAGGGACCCTGTTATACACTTTCGGGGTGCCAGATTTTGCACCCCACTTCCCATTTCTCTGGATTTAAAGTATCGTCAGGTTCTGGCTGATTTACCTCCCGCATTTCTCGTGTTGGGTTGGGAATTTCGTCGTATGTACGGTTAAATTTCAAAAGACTGCTGCTCTGTCCTTGCTTTTGAGATAACGGTGGAGGAGTAGCAGCCGCTTCTAAGATAGTTTCTGCAGGCTTAAAAGCATTTAAAGCTGTATGCACTGATTTCCAAGTAATGATTTCCTCAGGGATTTTAAACTGCAAGACTTTGTTCTTTCAAAATTCTCTGTAAAATCTTTAAGTGGAGCTTTCCTTCCTTTCAGCTGATCATGCTTTTGACAGCTCGAAAAACAGGGGCTAATTGTCGCTCCTCTTTGTTGCCGACCTGCACAGAGTCCCCGATTCTCTGCCACACATCCAAGTCAAACAACCGATCTGTCGTTGCTATCAGCTTTCGTCAGCGGTACCACAATAATAGTCCCAATATCTCTCCTTCAGTTAACTTCACGTTGGCTCGATCCGCCAATTCCGGAAGGCTTTTCTGCGCCGCCTTTTCCAACACTGATACAGTGGAACCCATACTGCCGATGTTCACGCCCCCCCGGAGTGCCGCGGGTCCGCTTCCGCCTCTCTCGGGCAGCCCAGCTTACCTCGCCGGTCGGCAGTCCCCTGCCTTCTTCGGCTGCGGTATCACGTCGGGGTCACCACAATGCCGAGTTTCAGCACCCATGCAGGGACAAGAATGACTCTCACACATTGATACAATGCACAGCCGATTCCCCTTTATTGGTCTGCTTGCGTGGTTATATACATTTTTCATATCTACACACGCGATCACGCTTATTCGGACAGGCTACAGACATAAATCACACGCTATTCACACACCCCATATTCCCTTATGATTGGTAACTGTGCACTAACGCCAGTAGCGACAGGCCGCCTCCATGTCCTTGAACACATCTTGTTTTTGCTAACCCACATCATGTGCACTATCAGAAATTTCACACTTGTTATTCTTAGCTGTCCTTTCCAGCGGCCTATGCTAACTGTTTTGCTTAAGCGGCCTAGTCATGCTAACTCTCAAACTACATCGACCCCAACAAGGATCCTGCGTGGAGGAAGCAGGGCGATAAGCAGGGTCAAAACCTTGGACCTCAGGAGGGCTAACTTTGGCCTCTTCAAGGAGCTACTGGCAGGAATACCGTGGGCCAGGGCTCTCGAAGGCAGGGGGGTCCAAGAGTGCTGGTCGCTCTTTAAACGTCACTTCCTCCATGCTCAGGAGCAATGCATCCCCCTGAGAAAGAAATCGAGCAAAGGAGGCAGGAGACCTGCATGGATGGGAAAGGAGCTTCTAGCGGAGATCAGGTGGAAGAGAAAGGTCCATGGATAGTGGAAAGAGGGACAGGCCACTTGGGAAGTATACAGGAATGTGGTCAGAGCGTGCAGGGATGCGACGAGTAAGGCCAAGGCCCACCTGGAATTGAAGCTGGCAAGGGATGTCAAAAACAACAAGAAGGGCTTCTTCAACTACATCAGCAGCAAAAGGAAGGCTAGGGACAATGTGGGGCCGCTGCTGAATGAGGCGGGTGTCCTGGTGACGGAGGATGCGGAGAAGGCAGAGCTACTGAATGCCTTCTTTGCTTCAGTCTTCAGTGCTAAGACTGGCCCTCAGGAATCTCAGGCCCCGGAGGCAAGAGAGGAAGCCCTCAGAGAGGATGACTTTCCCTTGGTCGAGGAGGACTGCGTGAAGGATCGCTTAAGTGATCTGGACACCCACAAATCCATGGGCCCCGATGGAATGCACCCACGAGTGCTGAGGGAGCTGGCGGATGTCATTGCTGAGCCACTCTCCATCATCTTTGAGAAGTCCTGGAGGACAGGAGAGGTGCCCGAAGACTGGAGAAAGGCCAATGTCACTCCAATCTTCAAAAAGGGCAAGAAGGAGGACCCAGGGAACTACAGGCCGGTCAGCCTCACCTCCATCCCGGGAAAGGTGATGGAGCAGCTTATCCTGGAGGCCATCATCAAGCAAGTGGAGGAAAAGAATGTTATCAGGAGTAGTCAGCATGGATTCACCAAGGGGAAATCACGCCTGACCAATCTGATAGCTTTCTACGATGACATGACTGGCTGGGTAGATGAGGGGAGAGCCGTGGATGTTGTCTACCTGGACTTCAGCAAGGCTTTCGACACAGTCTCCCATGATATCCTCCTAGGGAAGCTCAGGAAGTGTGGGCTGGATGAGTGGTCGGTGAGGTGGATTGAGAACTGGCTGAATGGCAGAACTCAGAGGGTTGTCGTCAGCGGCTCTGAGTCTAGTTGGAGGCTGGTAACTAGTGGTGTCCCCCAGGGGTCAGTACTGGGCCCAGCCTTGTTCAACTTCTTCATCAATGACCTGGATGAAGAGTTGGAATGTACCCTCAGCAAGTTTGCTGATGACACCAAACTGGGAGGTGTGGTAGACACACCAGAAGGCTGTGCTGCCATTCAGCGTGACCTGGACAGGCTGGAAAGCTGGGCAGAGAGGAACCTGATGAGGTTCAACAAAGGCAAGTGCAGGGTCCTGCACCTGGGGAGGAACAACCCCATGCACCAGTACAGGCCTGGGGCGGACCTGCTGGAGAGCAGCTCTGCGGAGAGGGACCTGGGTGTCCTGGTGGACGACAGGTTAACCATGAGCCAGCAGTGTGCCCTGGCTGCCAAGAAGGCCAATGGGATCCTGGGGTGCATTAGGAGGAGTGTGGCCAGTAGGTCGAGCGAGGTTCTCCTTCCCCTCTACACTGCCCTAGTGAGGCCCCATCTGGAGTACTCTGTCCAGTTCTGGGCTCCCCAGTTCAAGAAAGATGAAGAGCTACTGGAGAGAGTCCAGCGGACGGCTATGAGGATGGTGAGGGGACTGGAACATCTCCCCTACGAGGAGAGGCTGAGGGAGCTGGGCTTGTTCAGCCTGAAGAAGAGAAGGCTGCGAGGGGACCTAATATATACTTACAAATATCTGAAGGGTGGGTGTCAGGAGGATGGGACCAAGCTCTTTTCAGTGGTGCCCAGTGACAGGACAAGGGGCAATGGGCACAAACTGAAGCACAGGAAGTTCCGTCTGAACATGAGGAAGAACTTCTTCCCTCTGAGGGTGACGGAGCCCTTGCACAGTCTGCCCAGGGAGGTTGTGGAGTCTCCTTCTCTGGAGATATTCACGACCCGCCTGGACAAGGTCCTGTGCAGCCTACTGTAGGTGACCCTGCTTCGGCAGGGGGGTTGGACTAGATGACCCACAGAGGTCCCTTCCAACCCCTACCATTCTGTGATTGTGTGATTGTGTGATTCTGTGATTCTGAATTGGCACACTGGAATATAGGGGGCCACACTGCATCATACCAATAATCTTTGCTTTTAACAAGTGCTAACAAAGCACAGAAAGCTGTAACTTTTGTAATAGAAACTTATGTAATAACAAGCATTAAGGGTGGGATGGGAAGACAGTGGCAGTGCAAGCTGCAAAAGAGGTCCAATTTACCTTGGGTAGCTTTAAATGTACTGGTCATCAAAACTCTTCCCACAAAACCATTTTCATCATGCTGAGTTTATAGTCTTTACTCACAACTGTATGAGGTGAATGTCTTTGTTCTTAAATTTACTAGGAATTGCTGCCCTGGATAGTAAAGCATCAGGGAAGATGGGAGTCCAAGCAGTAGTCTACTACATGAGTACTACGATCATTGCTGTACTGACTGGTATAATCATTGTGGTCATCATCCACCCTGGGAAAGGTACTAAAGAAAACATGTACAGAGAAAGCAAAATTGTGCAAGCGACGGCAGCAGATGCCTTTCTTGATTTAATCAGGTATGGCTATGATATAGCACATTTTCTATATCAATAATGATGACAGTGATATTTATAGTCACATGAGAAGGACAGTAGATAATTTTAGACAGTGAATGCCTAATTTAGCCAAATTTGTTATCAATATCTCTAACCCCTACAATGCTACAAAAGAATATGTGGATTTATTTTCAAATCAGGCTGTTGCAAGGGAAGAAACTGCTTTTAATGTTCAAAGAAAGAAAGATTCTTTCACGCACAAAAGACTCCTGTTCTGCTATCTGCATGGGTCTTTTCCCCTCCTTCCATAGCACAATCCTTATTACCAAATTCCTCTGCTTTCCCTTACTTTCACCTTTTGACAATTTTATGACCTCGCTTGAATCCCTGATTTAGCTATTAATTGTAGCTGCCAGTCTGGGTGCATCTACTCAACCTTGTTAAATTGCATGCATGGGAAAAAAATTCCACAGACAGGCAAGTAAAATACTTGAAATAGAGGAGCACAAATATAAAACCTTGTTTTCTCCTTGCTCAGAGACTCTGAAGTGCCTCTTTTATAGAGCTAGTATGCCACAGATATATTCCAGGGAGTAGGGAATCACAGAATCACAGAATAGTAGGGGTTGGAAGGGACCTCTGTGGGTCGTCTAGTCCAACCCTCCTGCCGAAGCAGGGTCACCTACAGCAAGCTGCACAGGACCTTGTCCAGGCGGGTCTTGAATATCTCCAGAGAAGGAGACTCCACAACCTCCCTGGGCAGCCTGTTCCAGGGCTCCATCACCCTCAGAGGGAAGAAGTTCTTCCTCATGTTCAGACGGAACTTCCTGTGCTTCAATTTGTGCCCATTGCCCCTTGTCCTGTCGCTGGGCACCTCTGAAAAGAGCTTGGCCCCATCCTCCTGACACCCACCCTTCAGATATTTATAAGCATTTATTAGGTCCCCTCCCAGCCTTCTCTTCTTCAGGCTGAACAAGCCCAACTCCCTCAGCCTCTCCTCGTAGGGGAGATGTTCCAGTCCCCTCATCATCCTTGTAGCCCTCCGCTGGACTCTCTCCAGTAGCTCTTCATCTTTCTTGAACTGGGGAGCCCAGAACTGGACACAGTACTCCAGATGGGGCCTCACTAGGGCAGTGTAGAGGGAAAGGAGAACCTCCCTCGTCCTGCTGGCCACACTCTTCCTAATGCACCCCAGGATCCCATTGGCCTTCTTGGCAGCCAGGGCACACTGTTGGCTCATGGTTAACCTGTCGTCCACCAGGACACCCAGGTCCCTCTCCGCAGAGCTGCTCTCCAGCAGGTCCGCCCCAAGCCTGTACTGGTGCATGAGGTTGTTCCTCCCCAGGTGCAGGACCCTGCACTTGCCTTTGTTGAACCTCATCAGGTTCCTCTCTGCCCAGCTTTCCAGCCTGTCCAGGTCACGCTGAATGGCAGCACAGCCTTCTGGTGTATCCACCACACCTCCCAGTTTGGTGTCATCAGCAAACTTGCTGAGGGTACATTCTAACTCTTCATCCAAGTCGTTGATGAAGAAGTTAAACAAGACTGGGCCCAGTACTGACCCCTGGGGGACACCACTTGTTACCGGCCTCCAACTAGACTCAGAGCCGCTGATGACAACCCTCTGAGTTCTGCCATTCAGCCAGTTCTCAATCCACCTCACCGACCACTCATCCAGCCCACACTTCCTGAGCTTCCCTAGGAGGATGTTATGGGAGTCTGTGTCGAAAGCCTTGCTGAAGTCAAGGTAGACAACATCCACGGCTCTCCCTTCATCTACCCAGCCAGTCATGCCATCGTAGAAAGCTATCAGATTGGTCAGGCATGATTTCCCCTTGGTGAATCCATGCTGACTACTCCTGATAACCTTCTTTTCCTCCACTTGTTTTATGATGGCCTCCAGGATAAGCTGCTCCATCACCTTTCCCGGGATGGAGGTGAGGCTGACCGGCCTGTAGTTCCCTGGGTCCTCCTTCTTGCCCTTTTTGAAGATTGGAGTGACATTGGCCTTTCTCCAGTCTTCGGGCACCTCTCCTGTCCTCCAGGACTTCTCAAAGATGATGGACAGTGGCTCAGCAATGACATCTGCCAGCTCTCTCAGCACTCGTGGGTGCATTCCATCGGGGCCCATGGATTTGTGGACGTCCAGATCTCTTAAGCGATCCCTCACACAGTCCTCCTCGACCAAGGTAAAGTCGTCCTCTCTGTAGGCTTCTTCTCTTACCTCCGGGGCCTGGGATTCCTGAGGGCCAGTCTTAGCACTGAAGACTGAAGCAAAGTAGGCATTCAGTAGCTCTGCCTTCTCCGCATCCTCCGTCACCAGGACACCCGCCTCATTCAGCAGCGGCCCCACATTGTCCCTAGCCCTCCTTTTGCTGCTGATGTAATTGAAGAAGCCCTTCTTGTTGTTTTTGACATCCCTTGCCAGCTTCAATTCCAGGTGGGCCTTGGCCTTCCTCATCGCATCCCTGCATGCTCTGACCACATTCCTGTACTCTTCCCAAGTGGCCTGCCCCTCTTTCCACATTCCATGGACCTTTGTCTTCCACCTGATCTCCGCTAGAAGCTCCTTTCCCATCCATGCAGGTCTCCTGCCTCCTTTGCTCGATTTCTTTCTCAGGGGGATGCATTGCTCCTGTGCATGGAAGAAGTGTTTAAAGAGCGACCAGCACTCATGTACCCCCCTGCCTTCGAGAGCCCTGGCCCACGGTATTCCTGCCAGTAGCTCCTTGAAGAGGGCAAAGTCAGCCCTCCTGAGGTCCAAGGTTTTGATCCTGCTTATCGCCCTGCTTCCTCCACACAGGATCCTGAACTCAACCATTTCATGGTCACTGCAGCCGAGTCTACCTCCGACCTTCACATCCTCCACCAGTCCCTCCTTGTTTGTTAACACAAGGTCCAGCAGCACGCCTTTCCTTGTTGGTTCCTCCACCACTTGCATCAGAAAGTTATCATTGATGCTCTGTAGGAACCTCCTGGATTGCGCCTGCCTAGCTGTATGGTCTTCCCAGCTGATGTCAGGGTGGCTGAAGTCCCCCATGAGAACCAGGGCCTGTGACTGTGAGACTGCTTGCAGCTGCCTGTAGAAGGCCTCATCAACCTCCTCCTCCTGGTCAGGTGGCCTGTAGTACACACCCACCGTAATGTCACCCTTATGAGCCTGTCCCTTAATTCTAACCCACAAGCTTTCAACTTGTTCCTCATTTGCCCCCAGGCCAAGCTCAATGCATTCCAGTTGCTCCCTCACATATAGAGCAACTCCACCACCTCTCCTTTTTGGCCTGTCTTTCCTAAAGAGTCTGTAGCCATCTATCACAGCATGCCAGTCATGCGAGTTGTCCCACCACGTTTCTGTGATGGCGACCAAGTCGTAGCTGTCCTGCTGTATAATGGCTTCCAGCTCCTCCTGTTTATTGCCCATGCTACGTGCATTGGTGTAAACACACTTGAGCTGGGCTGTCAGTCTCACCCCTGTCAATCTCACCCCTGGCCTTGGCACGCCAAGCCTATGCTCATCCCTAGTGAGCTGGGCAATATCCCCTTCCCTCTTCAGGGAAGCTGAGGTTTTGAACTCGGGAGCTTTTCCACAGGTAAAGCCACCAAACGTTTGTGTTCCACTAACCCATTTGGAGAAGCCAGAGACATGGAGAAAGGCCTCCAAGAGTCATGCTGCCAGGAAGGAGGACTTCAGAAAGACCCATGAAGTGGTCAGATCCTCAAGATTTATTCAGTTAGGGTGCTTATAATTCCTTCAGAAATGTCACCATTCTGGAAAGCAAACAAGCAATTCCCCATATGTAACAAATATACACACAGATATATAATTATATGTGTATGTGTTATTATTAAAGAATACTCAAACTTCAGGAATATTTATTAATCAAGACGAGACTCTAAATTGAGTGACAAATGTCATGATGTACTAGGCTATATGACTGCAAAAAATGTTTGAGAAGTAGAAATGCATTAAATATTAATAACTTCTTTGTTCATCTGGATTCATACAGCATTAATAAACACAAAATTAAAAGTCAACACTGACCCACAAAGCTTTGTTCATTTTGTAATTTAGTTAATATTCTGCTCCATAACCAGACCTACTATACAATATTGGATACAGAGATTGCAATTGACAGGATCTATCCAACCCTACTACATTTCATCCTGATAAAGCTAACCAGGCCAATGCTTTATGCAAATCTCTACTCACTGTATACACAATTACATATTCGTGTCAGGACTCCTTTGAAAATTAACTGCTCAATTCTTTTATTAGCTGTACCACTGCTTAAGGTGTTACTAGCGTCTTATTACTTCTCATGTTATTTTCTTTCTTTTTCACAGAAATATGTTCCCTCCAAATCTCGTGGAAGCTTGCTTTAAACAGGTAAAAATGTTTTGTTATTTCCAACTAAAACATAGAAATTGAAATATAGCAGTATTTTCTTTAGAAATATCATGGACTTGTACTTACAGCAGAAACAAATCTTACGTATCCTGCCAGCTGTCACCAAAAAACCCCCAACCAAATCTGTGCTTTGTTTTCAATCATATCGTCTCAGTATTTGCTATGAGAATTGAAGAAAACACACCTGGCACAGCAAATCAAAAAATAAGTTTTTTCAGGATGTCAAATTCATAAGTCTACAGCAAGCTTCACTAAAGTACAATACAGAATTTCCTTTTCAAAAACAGTGTTATGTTAAATTGGAAGATGCTCAGATATGTACCATCTGTACAAAGACTGGGAGATGTTCAAGAATGTCATGTGGGAAATGTGCATAGGTTAGAAACTGAGGCAACAATTTTGTGGACATCAATAACAAAATCAAACTAGGGGACTTCCTGTCACCTATAGTAGGAGCGCACAGGAATGTTCTTTCTGTGCTGCTTCCCAAATTCCACTATCTGGTCTTAACCTTCACTGTTCTACAGAGAAAATAATAGTAACTACTTACATTCCTCCTTTAAAAAGAGAACATTATAGTTTCAGTGAAACCTATAATGTGCATTGCCATAATCTAATTGCTTCATGTTGACCCCACAGACAATCTTGAACTGATATTATTTGCCAGTTATTGCTGTAGCAATTAAAAAAAGCTGGAATGGGGAGGTCAAGAAGCAAGAGGATAAAGCAGAAACTTTCGAAAGTTTGCAGATGACACCAAGCTGAGTGGTGCAGTTGACACCCCAGAAGGATGGGATACCATCCAGAGGGACCTGGATAAGCTTGAGAGGTGGCCCTGCGTGAACCTCATGAGGTTCAACAAGACCAAGTGCAAGGTCATTTAGACTAGATATAAGGAAGAAATTTTTTACCATGAGGGTGGTGAAACACTGGAATGGGTTTGCCCAGAGAGGTAGCGGAGGACCCATCCTTGGAAACATTCAAGGCCAGGTTGGATGGGGCTCTGAGCAACCTGATGTAGTCAAAGATGTCCCTGCTCACTGCAGGGGGGGTTGGGCTAGATGACCTCTAAAGGTCCCTTCCAACCCAAAGCGTTCTATGATTCTATGATATTCTGGTCATTATGTTCAAGGAAGATTAATCTAAAATAAGCACAACAGAGAGAGGAGTTGCTTTTCAAAAGAACACAGCATATAAAGCAATAAGAAGCTTGCTTTAAAAACTATTCAGATACAAAAAACAAAGTGGGACCAGAACTGTATAAGATAAAGAAAAATGTTTATACAAGAAGAAATGGAAATCACCATGACTGAATTTAAGTGGGAATTAGTAAGGTTTTTACCCTTCACTACCTAAAAGATGAGGTCCTGGAAAAATCTTCAATTAGGAGTCGTGGGAACAAACTACCTCATCAGTTTTAAGATACGGCTTGAAAAATTCATTCGGTAAAGTATCCTACAGCAACAGGACACTCAACTCAGTGACTAGCAGTCCCAAATCTATGTTCTTAATTAAAGATGCCTGCCATGGGCAGGAACACCTTTTAAAGGTCCCTTCCAACCCAAACCATTGTATGATTCTATGATTCTATGATTTTCTAACCACATGCCCACAACCTTATGTAGGTGGATGCTTATCGAATAACAGTGCCAGTCATTCTTCCTCAAGCCGACTCCTGCATCTTCTGGGCAGAGCTCTCTAAGATGGCTGAATTGTTGTAGCTTACTTTTGAATCATTTTAGCAGAATTCCACCCTAAATTACTGACAGTAGTTTAGGGTCAGGAGAGAAATGACCCTAACAAGGTAGATTCTCATTGGCTTACACATTCGGAGGATATAAACCCAAACCATCACAGTAAAGAAATGCCTCCAAAGAGGCATCTGCCTTATGCTCCCTGTATTGTCCTCATCACACAGCTGTTTCTTGCTGTGAAGCTGCCATTTTAACAGCTAGTCTGCATGCTTTCAGCGTGACCTGGATAGGCTGGAAAGTTGGGCAGAGAGGAACCTGATGAGGTTCAACAAGGGCAAGTGCAGGGTCCTGCACCTGGGGAGGAACAACCTCAGGCACCAGTACAGGCTTGGGGCGGACCTGCTGGAGTGCAGCTCTGTGGAGAGGGACCTGGGTGTCCTGGTGGACGACAGGTTAACCATGAGCCAGCAGTGTGCCCTGGCTGCCAAGAAGGCCAATGGCATCCTGGGGTGCATCAAGAAGAGTGTGGCCAGCAGGACGAGGGAGGTTCTCCTTTCCCTCTACACTGCCCTAGTGAGGCCCCATCTGGAGTACTGCATCCAGTTCTGGGCTCCCCAGTTCAAGAAAGATGAAGAGCTACTGGAGAGAGTCCAGCGGAGGGCTACAAGGATGGTGAGGGGACTGGAACATCTCCCCTACGTGGAGAGGCTTAGGGAGCTGGGCTTGTTCAGCCTGAAGAAGAGAAGGCTGGGAGGGGACCTAATAAATGCTTATAAATATCTGAAGGGTGGGTGTCAGGAGGATGGGGCCAAGCTCTTTTCAGTGGTGCCCAGTGACAGGACAAGGGGCAATGGGCACAAACTGAAGCACAGGAAGTTCCGTCTGAACATGAGGAAGAACTTCTTCCCTCTGAGGGTGACGGAGCACTGGAACAGGCTGCCCAGGGAGGTTGTGGAATCTCCTTCTCTGGAGATATTCAAGACCCGCCTGGACGGGGTCCTGTGCAGCCTGCTGTAGGTGAGCCTGCTTCGGCAGGGGGGTTGGACTAGATGACCCACAGAGGTCCCTTCCAACCCCTACCATTCTGTGATTCTGTGATTCTGTGATTCCCTGAACAAGTGATCAAGTCAAGGCTAACTTCATATTTCTCATTAGGGATCGTCTCCGTACGACTACCAATGTCTTGGGAGACTCTATCGGAGCAGGAATTGTTGAACATTTGTCATGGTATGAGCTGAAGAACAGGGATGCTGAGATGGGTAATTCTGTGATAGAGGAGAATGAAATGAAGAAACCATACCAACTGATCTCACAAGAAAATGAGAGTGAGAAACCATTAGACAGTGAAACCAAGATGTAGGGTAAAGAAGGCATGCGTTCAACACTACAAGTGTGGAAAACACACTTTTTCCAGCCTATATCTTGAATTCACCAAGTTCCCTTAATCCTTGTTTTCTCCCTTTATGCTAGCACAGGAAAAAACTAATGAAAATATATTCCAAATTAGCAGTGATCAAGGTATATGTTGGCTTCCCACTTAAAAAAAAAAATTAGCAGGCAACAACACCAGTCCTGCTAAATATGTGCTGAGGATAAATAAAGAGAGATTCTCAATAAAATAAAATAAAATTAAAAAATCAGTGTATATGCTACCCAGTCCTGTAAATGTGATCTTATTCTTTTTCTTCCCCCTTTTTTTTTATGAACTGGAAAGTAAAAACAGATAACAGAGCCTGAAAATAAGTTTTTTGCATTAGCCTCAGCTGATCTTGACAAAAACTTAGCCTAGTCAGCTCCCACAGACTTGCAAACATTTACGTATGTATATGTGCACCTCCACTCTGTATTTGCCCTCTTGATTTCAACATCACAACCTGGCTGAACAATCTATGTGTGTTTTTCCAGGAGCAAGGTCCTAGGCTGTATTGACTCTGGGACAGAAAATATGTCTTCATGTGTCTCTGAAAAAAAAGATAGCATGCTCTGGGTATGCCAATTATCTACTTAATAAGCAACAACAAGAATAGAAGACAGTGCCAGCACTCTGCAGAAGGTGCAGAAGGGTGACATGCTCAGATCCTAAAGGGACTGGATTCTAAATCTGAATCCCTGAGATCAACAGGAGTTTTTCTGATTGGAAACCTCCAAAATGCTTAGTCATTCCACGTATAAATTATAAAGCTATTAGCTGGATTTACATTTTTCCATCTGGAGAAAAAGGTTCCCTATCTCAATGTGAAATTTCAAAATGCTTGTGCAGCATCTCAAAAAGAAAAAATAACCCTTTAGAAAGTAAAACTAATGGGTGATTTTTTACTTTTTACTAGGAAAAATATAGAAGTTGCAAAACAGTAAATACTATAATAAATGTTGAAATTTTAGTTAGAAAGGATTTTAAAGCACAATATTGTAGGTTTCTTTCAGGGAATAGATAAGGAAAGAATGAAAAAAGGGAGATAATGCACTTGTAATCCTGTGCCTTTTTTTTTTTTTTAATTTCAATGTTATTCCCTGATGAAGCCCTTTTTTAGAAATATATATTACATATTTTTTCCTTTTTGCCTTGTGTTATTATAAAGGTTAAACAGGAAAGATTTATAATACAGTTACAGTTGAGGGAATGAAGAAATATTAATCAAAAGGCATAATAGTGTTGAGTGACCTTTTTTATTTAAATGTTCAATTCTCTTCTTTCTCTCTCCCCCCGCCAAAGAATTCTGATAGAAATGAAGGATTCCCTTGCATTGTCCCAGTTGTCACTCAAAAAAATATTGAATACGTTGCTCTTGTCACTAAAAGAACATAAATATGGTGTACAAGTAACTGTAGTGAAACTGTCAGCATACTGGTTGAAGGCAAATCTTTTTCCATGTTTAGAGCAATGAGGCAAGACTGTTTTATTTAGGACTGAAAACTCCTGCCCATCTTCTCCAGTTGAGTAACCCAGACAGTATGAGCAGGAACTCTCCAGTGAATTAAGTGAGCAGGATTTAATACAGAGTATTGAGCAGTCAAACCTACAAAGCTTTAAATGAATCTCTGACTGAGATTCTTTCTGTTTTGCTAACAGAATGCAAATCTAGGATACAGACAGATATTTTCTGATACATAATTAGAGATATTCTTATATAGATACTGTATACAGAATGTGTGTATAAATGTTAACTGCAGAATTTATGGCATAGCAATTTAATTTTTGTTAAGATTTTGTTTGGAAATATGTTGCAAAGACAATGTAAATGGCTGTCTTTCTATGACATCAGCTGAGAAAAATGAATTGTATCACAAAGAATGTGATCTTTTTTTATACTAACTTTGTTTCTTATGCAAATCAGGTATAATAGAAAGATTCCCTTCCCCATCCCTCATTGGTATTGCATTGGTGTGCACCTAGAATGGATTGAGAAACATTACTTTGTAGATGTATTTTCAATAAAAATAGTTTTACATTACTGCTTTTCTGTCATTTAGGATTTCTTTCAAAGGCTCTGTAACAGAAGCTTCACACAAACTCAGAGCAAACAAACTCATAATATGGGATTTCAGGAATTCCAGGCCATTTTATACAGCAGGGCTTCCTCACTTCAAACACCTGCTTACAGTTTCATGATCAAAAATAAATAAGTGAAACTGCACAGACAAAAGAAGGGAAGGAAGGGGGAAGGGAGGACTATTAAAAATTAAAAGAGCCAATGTTATTCCAACTTAAGCTCATTCAGATTCAAGTATATAAATTCATATTGATATCAGTAAAATATTAAAAAATGAAGCATTTATATTTCCATTGATTCAGCTACTGAAAAGCTGCCAGTTCATTATGGATGTGTAATTAGATGGTCCAAAACTCAGAAAGGCCATTGTGCCATGGGAAGCAAAATGCGTCCATTGATTGGGGTATTACAATGTCATAACATTACTGTCATCCTAGACAATCCACTGTTTTTCTCACAGAAGTGGTTTGTGATGGTGTCAGGGTTCATTCGGCAACAACTTCAGCTAGCACAGTTATCATCTAGTGGAAGTGAATGTCTTGTCAGAAGGACTGGGAAGGTATAAAAGAAAAACATGAGCTGAATCACTTGCATCTGGAAAGCTGTGTTGGTTGGAGCAGATGGAGGCAGCAGGGAGAATTCCTGCCTTCCTGAACATACACCAACAAGCCACTGGACAATGACATCTATTAATTTCTCTGCTGTATTTTGAGTGAAAACAATATATAAGTTCAACCATTTCAGTGAAAAAAAAAATCGGAGAAGACATGGTGCTATGAAGTGCATGAGCATAATTTTTCCCATTTTTTTTTTTTAGTTATCTACTCATTCATTTACTCAGTCTTTGTGTTTCCAGAATTACTATCATGATGGGAAGAGCTAAAAAAAGAGAGTGAGTGTGCTATTTGAAGGCATTACTGGTACAGTGGCCTCACTCGCTCTTCTGTGCCCCCATGCAAAATAAAGATCTCTGGTATTCCATAATTTTTCAGCAGTGTTTTCATTTGGAAGTTGGAGTACAGAACAGCCACACCATTCTTAGGCAAGAATTTATATCTCTAACAGTGTGTGGCCAGTATAAAGCAAAGTGATGATGCGCATGGAAAATCAACAACTGGCACAAGAACATGCTTCTGTCTTCCTTTCCGAAGGACTTGATTTGCACAAGTGACATTTGTGTTCCAATGCAGGCACAACTGATGAGAAATTTAGGGTATTTTTTTTCAACTGACACTGTAACACATGCTTGGTTTAATAAAGTGTTACCATTTAGAGCAGGGAGTCAATAAACAGTGGCAGATGCTCTCTATTAATCCCTGCCCTCCCCACCATGGGAAGGGAAAAAGGAGGAAAAGGGAGAGACTTACAAATTGAATATTAAAACTGCTTTACTGATAACACTAATAATACTAATAATATTAATAATAAGAGAAAAAAAACCAAAATACACAAAACTGATACTGAGTTTCCCGGAGTTGGGTGCCGGGGCACTGGTGGGCACTAGGAAGTCCAGCACTGGCTTCAGCAGTAGACAGGAATTGGATTCGGGAATGCGCGGATCGGAATCTAGATCAGAATCACAGACAGAACAATGAGCAGGGTTCTCTTCAGGAGTTGGCCATGGACGAAGAGAGCGAGACCCTCGTGATCCCCCAGCTTTAAGCTGAGTATGAAGTGCATGGCATGGAATACCTCGCTGGTCAATATCGGGTCACCTATTCTGTCTGCCCCTCCCTGCAAGTGTGACCCTTTATGACTCGTCACTTGCAGGACCTAAGAGGTCTATCTGTGACCTTGGCTGCTATAGTAATAATTATAAACAGGGGCCTTTTCTGCCATCCATTCCTACCATTAGCTCAGTATAACTATAAACATTAGGTGTTACCATCTTTGGAGTGGACAGTGTCTGTAAAATATGCAGCCAGCTTCAGAAAAAGGCAGTTACTCAGAAGAACTTAGCTGTAAGGAAGATTCACTAAAAGAGAATCGGTTCTGTTTTAACCAAAACCAGGACATAAAGTTACAATGGAAATTGTGCAGAAGAGTATATCTTGCTTCTAGTGCGATCAACTGTGCTAATTCTGCTAGTTGTGATCAACAGTGTGTGATCAACTTGCTTCTGGTGTGATCAACTATTTTCCAGTACAGGATAAAAAATCTGAAATGAACTGATCAAACACTCCCTTTCTGGTTTTCTATGTCATCTTTTTAAAAGGTCGGCTTATACTGGAAAAATGGAGTAATAAAGAGGGAGATGGAGAAAGACTTCTACAGCTCCATGCCAAACTGAAAACCCAGACTTGCAACATCAGTGAGGCAGTAAGATTCCCTCTGATAACAAAGAGAACTGTAATCAGATGATATAATCCTGCACAGTGAGCCCTTTCCTTTCCCCTCTTCCCCCAACTGGCTCTTTACAAGTCTCTAAGATATATAGAGGTATCTAAAATTCAAAAATTTTAGTACAGGACCACTTGCATCTCTAACCAAAGTTTTTCATCAGCATGCCTCATTACACAACTAGGGCTGCACAAATAATTGATTTTTCACTTCAGTGAGAGAACTGAAAAACTGGGGAGAATAATTCTTCCAGGGCATCATGAAACATTTTTTTATTGCTTAAAAAAAAGAACAGTCTCTTTCTTTCAGGTACAATGAAATGTTTTGTTCTCCACTTCTTGAAACATTCTATCTTATTTCTGGATCACTTCTGCTCTATTTTAAATTAAAACAAACTCAATTGTAAAATGAATGGTAGTGCTCGCTGGCTCCTTTCACTGGCAAAACTCCTATGAATAGCAATAGGGAGAAGGATAAAATAAAGATCTGACTCAGATTTCATGTGCAGGTGTCCTGGGTTCAGCCAGGACAGGGTTAATTTCCACCGGAATCCAGGAAGGGACACAGCTGGGAGGGCTGACCCCACCTGGCCAAACAGAGCAGGGTATTCCATACCATGTGCCGTCATGCTGGGTTCCGGTGGGGGAGAGCTGGGCGGCGGGAACTCACTCACGGCTCGGGAGCGCGGCGCCAGTCCGGTCCAGGAGAGGTGCTCTCTGGGTCGTGCGGTTTGTGTTGTGTTTTCTCCTTATCTGTATCATTGTTGTTCCTGTTCCCTTTGTTTGCTGTTCTGTTAAACTGCCCTTATCCCGACCCACCAGTTTCTGCCTGTTTCTTTCCATTCTCCTCCACACCCTGGCAGGGGGGGAGGGGCGGCTGTGTGGTGCTTTTGTTGCCAGCCGCAGCCAAACCATAACATTAAATTTGGCGCCCAAGCGTGGGGCAGGGATAACGGCAGGGCTGAGCAGCGGGTGTTAAAACAGCTTGCTTAGATTTTGTTAAATTTTGTTATACGCATTTATTGTGTTAGTTAAATAGTCGCCGGTAAAAAACGTTGCTAACTTTGATCAGATGGCTGTGGTATTTGAATCCTTACTTGCACTATGTTTTCCCTGTGGTGCTGTTCATCATAGCTGGGAAAAAGATCAGGATGATGATTTTGTTGTACTGTATGATATCGACTTATGACATGATAACGTCAATGTGCATGAAATTAGGCTTGTATTTGCATGCGGCACTGTGGTCATTTCCGTACCTCGGATCCTATGTCTTAGTATTTGTTAATAATCAAACCCAATCTGTGGGGAAAACCGGAGGGGATACCTTCCCCCACTGTTTCACCCCCCCTCTCTCCTTCAGGCTGGTCCTAACAGCTTTTGAGAATTTCGAGTACCCGTGGGATGCTCAGGCCAGAACTCTCCTTTTGTTATGCCTCCTGAATGGGTTTTGGGTTTTGTTTAGGGTTAAACAAGTCGTTAAGAACATCCTGCAGAGACCTGCCCCGGGGCTGGAGAGCTATGAGTAGCTGGGTGTGTGGGACAGCATGGGCAGGTGTCTAGGGCAGTGGGCACCTCCGGTGTCTTTCAAACTCACCCCTGAACAAGTACGGAATCCCAATAAACTAGTAAAATATCTGCAAAAAGTGTGCTGCCACCCTGGGAACTTCAGAGAGACACAAATCACAGCAATGTGCTGGGGTCTGGCCCACGTCTACCGAGCCCTGTTCAACCTGATTCAGTGCCTTAAAGGGGAAAGGGGGAAAAGCGAAGCAGCAGGCACTGTGACTGGCGCTGCCCCCCCAGCCGGCCCTGCAGCCCCTCCAGCCCAGCAGGCAGTCACAGCCCCCCCGACTAGCACCACCACAACCACTGCCACGATCGCAGAGGTGGCCCCTGTTTCCCCGGTGGGCACGGGAGCGGCTTCAACCCCAGTTCCAGCTGCAGGCATCGCGGCTGAGCCCAATGACCAACCTGTGCCAGTAACAGTCGCCCCTGTAAAAATAATGAAAGACGCAAAGAGAGCCGATGGCACCGGGAGGGATGACAATGAGTCAGGGTCATCGCGGGAGATATAGACAGAGATCATCACCCGGTCCCTGTCCCTGAGCGAGCTGCGAGACATGTGGAAAGATTTCAGCCGCCACCCAGGCGAACATATTGTCACCTGGCTGCTGCGGTGCTGGGACAACGGGGCCAGCAGCTTGGAATTAGAGGGCAGGGAAGCCAAGCAGCTGGGATCCCTGGCCAGGGATGGGGGCATTGACAAGGCCATTGGGAAAAAGGAACAAGTCCTCGGCCTCTGGAGGAGACTTCTGTCAGGTGTGAGGGAGAGGTACCCCTTCAGTGAGGATGTTGTATGCAATCCTGGCAAGTGGACCAATATGGAAAGGGGTATTCAGTACTTGAGGGAATTAGCTGTGCGGGAGCTGGTTTACTATGAACCAGACAATGAGCAGTTACCCACAGACCCAGATGAAGTCCAGTGCACACCATCTATGTGGAGGAAGTTTGTGTGGAGTGCACCATCCTCATATGCCAACTCACTGGCAGTAGTAGACTGGAAAGGTAAGGAGGCACCAACAGTGGATGAGGTGGCTGTCAGACTCCGGAAATATGAGGAAAGTCTCTCTTCCTCCCTTGTCTCAGCCGTGGAGAAACTGGTCAAGCGACTAGAAAAGAGTATGTCCTACTCCCCACCTGTGCGGGCCAGCATCTCAGCTATTAGGGGCAAGCATTTCTCTGCTCAGGAGAGGGAATACAGAGGCTACACACCATGGGGCACCCTGTGGTTCTACCTGCATGACCACGGAAAGGACATGAGGAAGTGGGATGGAAAACCCACCTCAAGTCTAGAGGCACGAGTACGTGAGTTGCAAGGTAAAACAATCACCAAAGGGGATTCTTTTAGGAAAAATGCCGCTCCAGTTTCCAGCAGCCAGCTCTCCAGACAGGGCAGACAGTTTGATCTTGATTCCGATCCTCTGGAAGGGACTTCCAAGTCATTCATACAGCAAGTCAGCAGCAAATTCTCTGACCAGGATTAGAGGGGCCCTGCCTCCAGCCAGGTGGAGGAAAGGGACAACTGTGTCTATTGGACAGTGTGGATTCGGTGGCCTGGCACGTCAGATCCACAAGAGTATAAAGCTCTAGTGGACGCTGGTGCACAGTGTACTTTAAAGCCATCAGATTTCCAAGGGTCAGAGTCCATTTGCATTTCGGGAGTGACAGGGGGGTCCCAAGATCTGACTGTATTGGAGGCTGAAGTGAGCCTCACTGGGAAGGAGTGGCAGAAGCACCCCATTGTAACTGGCCCCGAGGCTCCGTGCATCCTTGGTATAGACTGTCTCAGGAGAGGGTATTTCAAGGACCCAAAGGGGTATTGGTGGGCTTTTGGCATAGCTGCTTTGGAGACGGAAGAAATTAAACAGCTGTCCATTTTGCCTGGTCTCTCGGAGAATCCTTCCATTGTGGGGTTGCTGAGGGCTGAAGAACAACAGGTGCCGATCATGACCACAACAGTGCACCGGCAACAGTATCGTACCAATCGACACTCCCTTCTCCCCATTCATCAGCTGATCCGCCAGCTGGAGAGTCAAGGAGTGATCAGCAAAACTCGCTCACCCTTTAATAGTCCCATATGGCCAGTGAGAAAATCTACTGGAGAGTGGAGACTGACAGTAGACTACCGTGGGCCTGAACGAAGTCACACCACCGCTGAGTGCTGCTGTGCCAGACATGCTAGAACTTCACTATCAGCTGGAGTCAAAGGCAGCCAAGGGGTATGCCACCACTGACATTGCTAATGCATTCTTCTCCATCCCTTTGGCAGCAGAGTGCAGGCCACAGTTTGCTTTCACCTGGAGGGGCATCCAGTGCACCTGGAATCGATTGCCCCAGGGGTGGAAACACAGTCCCAACATTTGCCATGGGCTGATCCAGACTGCACTGGAAAAGGGTGAAGCTCCAGAACATCTGCAGTACATCGATGACATCATCGTATGGGGTGACACAACGGAGGAAGTTTTTTAGAAAGGGGAGAAAGTAGTTCAGATCCTTCTGAAAACCGGTTACGCAATTAAGCGAAGTAAAGTTAAGGGACCTGCGCAAGACATCCAGTTTTTGGGAATAAAATGGCAGGATGGGCGCCGTCAAATCCTAATGGATGTCATCAACAAAATAGCAGCTATGTCTCCACCAACCAGCAAAAAGGAAGCACAGGCCTTCCTGGGTGTTTTGGGTTTTTGGAGGATGCACATCCCAAATTACAGCCAGATTGTAAATCCTCTCTATCAAGTGACCTAGAAGAAGAATGATTTTGAATGGGGCCCTGATCAACGACAGGTATTTGAACAAATTGAACGGGAGATAGTGCATGCCGTAGCCCTTGGTCCAGTCCGGTCAGGGCAAGATGTTAAAAACGTGCTCTACACCGCAGCCGGGGAGAATGGCCCAACCTGGAGTCTCTGGCAGAAAGCACCAGGGGAGACTCGAGGTCGACCCCTGGGGTTTTGGAGCCGGGGATACAAAGGATCCGAGGCTCACTATACTCCCACTGAAAAAGAGATTCTGGCAGCATATGAAGGCGTTCGAGCTGCTTCAGAAGTGGTCGGCACTGAAGCACAGCTCCTCCTAGCAACACGATTGCTGGTCCTGGGCTGGATGTTGAAACAGAGGGTCCCCTCTACGCATCATGCCACCGATGCTACGTGGAGTAAGTGGGTCACAGTGATCACACAGCACGCCCGAATGGGAAACCCCAGTCGCCCAGGAATTCTGGAGGTAATCATGGACTGGCCAGAAGGCAAAGATTTTGGAGCATCACCAGAGGAGGAGGTGACACGTGCTGAAGAGGCCCCACTGCATAACTAGCTGCCAGAAGATAAGAAACAGTATGCCCTGTTCACGGATGGGTCCTGTCGCATTGTGGGGAAGCAGCGGAGGTGGAAGGCTGCTGTATGGAGCCCTACAGGACAAGTCATGGAAACTGCCGAGGGAGAAGGTGAGTCCAGCCAGTTTGCAGAGGTGAAAGCCATCCAGCTGGCTTTAGACATTGCTGGTCGAGAGAAGTGGCCACTGCTCTATCTTTACACCGACTCCTGGATGGTGGCCAATGCCCTGTGGGGGTGGCTGCAGCAATGGAAGAAGAACAACTGGCAGCGCAGAGGTAAACCTATCTGGGCTGCCCCATTGTGGCAAGATATTGCTGCCTGGCTAGAGCAGTTGATTGTAAAAGTCTGTCACGTGGATGCCCACGTCCCTAAGAGTCGGGCCACTGAGGAACATCAAAACAACCACCAGGTGGATCAGGCTGCTAAGATTGAAGTGGCTCAGGTGGATCTGGACTGGCAACATAAGGGTGAACTCTTTATAGCTCGGTGGGCCCATGGCAGCTCAGGTCACCAAGGAAGAGACGCGACATACAGATGGGCTCGTGACCGAGGGGTGGACTTGACCATGGACACCATCGCACAGGTCATCCATGAATGTGAAACATGCGCTGCAATCAAGCAAGCCAAGCAGGTAAAGCCTCAGTGGTATGGAGGACGATGGCTAAAATATAAATATGGGGAGGCTTGGCAGATTGACTACATCACACTGCCACAAACCCGCCAAGGCAAGCGCTATGTGCTCACAATGGTGGAGGCCACCACCGGATGGCTGGAAACCTACCCTGTGCCCCATGCCACCACCCGGAATACCATCCTGGGCCTTGAAAAGCAAGTCCTGTGGCGACATGGCACCCCCGAAAGAATTGAGTCGGACAACGGGACTCATTTTCTTGACAGCCTCATAGACACCTGGGCCAAAGAACACGGTATCGAGTGGGTGTATCACATCCCCTACCATGCACCAGCCTTTGGAAAGATCGAACGATACAATGGGCTGCTAAAAACCACTTTGAGGGCAATGGGGGGTGGAACTTTCAAAAATTGGGATACTCATTTAGCAAAGGCCACCTGGTTGGTGAACACCAGAGGCTCCACCAACCGGGCTGGTCCTGCCCAGTCAAAACCTCAGCGTCCCGTTAGAAGGGGATAAAGTCCCTATAGTGCACATGCGGAACATGTTAGGGAAGACAGTTTGGGTTAGTCCTGCCTCGGGCAAAGGCAAGCCCATCCGCGGGATTGCTTTTGCTCAAGGACCTGGGTGTACCTGGTGGGTAATGCGGAAGGATGGGGAAGTCCGATGTGTACCCCATGGGGATTTGATTTTGGGGGAGAATAGTCCATAAATAAATTGTATCAAGTTAATTGTTAAATAACCCTATCACTGTCTGTTATCACTGTTATAATTGTTGTATGTTATACTAGTAGTATCATAGTAAGAATCGTCCAGATTAAAGAAGGATGGACTTTTTGATGAAAACCTAGCAGAGCATAGCGATGATGGGACTGGACCTGGTTTTCAACAACTGGCACCCAGCAACTTCATCAAGATCAACATCTCCTGCAGACTGTGGGCACGGGCCGCACCAGATACATCAGCCGTGAGCTCTGGATGCAGCAAGTGACCGCCCATCACCACACATCACCTCTCCTGCCACGGAAGACCATTACGACAGATGGAGCCCAAAGTCATGGATTAAATAAACTCAACAGACACTTTAGAGTGATGATCCATAGACTAAGGGAATGATATCTGGAGACAGGAGAAATGGTGGTGATCAACTGGACAATGGGGGACCTGGGCATGACGTAGATGGTATGGAATAAGGGGTGGATAATGTCCTGGGTTTGGCCAGGACAGGGTTAATTTTCTCCAGAATCCAGGAAGGGACACAGCCGGGCGGGCTGACCCCACCTGGCCAAACAGAGCAGGGTATTCCATACCATGTGCTGTCATGCTGGGTTCCGGTGGGGGGGAGCTGGGCGGCGGGAACTCACTCGCGGCTCGGGAGCGCGCGGCGCCGGTCCAGTCCGGGAGAGGTGCTCTCTGGGTCGTGCGGTTTGTGTTGTGTTTTCTCCTTATCTGTATCATTGTTGTTCCTGTTCCCTTTGTTTGCTGTTCTGTTAAACTGCCCTTATCCCGACCCACCGGTTTCTGCCTGTTTCTTTCCATTCTCCTCCGCACCCCAGCGGGGGAGGGGCGGCTGTGTGGTGCTTTTGTTGCCGGCGGCAGCCGAAACCAGAACAGCAGGGAATAAACTACAGTGCAAATATCTTCAGAATAAAATTAGTACTGATGATAGATGGTGACTGTCATTTGGTCTAAGCAGGTGCTACACAAGTCTTCCCTTCACAGATGTGCTGGTTCACCTTGTTCATGACCTGCAGTTCCTCTCCTATTCGAATCCCGCTCGTCTCCCAGGCAGCAACTCCTGGTCATGCCAAATTGCCTAGTGGTTTTGTGATATGCACAAACAGGGACTGGGATGAAACCACCCAACTTGCTTTCATTTACAGGCTAAGCCAGGATGTAAGGGAGAATCTCCAGAAGAAAATACTACAGTACTAACCCACTGTGCCCCTTAGCCTCCACAAGTGTGAAAGAGTTTTTCAGATGCTGCCAACGGTTCATTTTCAGATGTACTGTGGCTCTGTAATAATCAGTCTCCTAACAACTGCAAAATGTTTCCCAGCAATGACAGTCAAAAGTTATGTCTCATTGGATTATGCTGCCATCGTGTGGCAAATGTTTTTTGCAAGTAACATTTTCCCTCCGATTAAAAAAAAAGTAGGTTAAATCCTCTGATGAACAGTTTAGCACAACACTTAACGTTTCCTTCAGCTGCATTGTTACTATTATTATTGTTACTATAATCCAATTTATTCATATAAAGAACATATTCATCTTGTCCTTTGTTCAGTACAGCCTTAAAAAGGTTCAGCTGTGAACACCACCATTCTTATATTGACTCTTTTGTTTGTGTGTGTGTGTGTGTGTGTTTATTTGTCTGTGTGTTATCTGAGCATCTCTCAGGTGAGATGAAGGTGTCTTCGGGAAAATACATGCCACAGTTCCTGAAACACTTTTAGATGTTGGGGAATGGCGATGTATGGGCTAATTTCCTAACATTAACTGCTAACACAGTGGAGTTTCACAAAATTATTAATCTCTCTTCCACTCTCATTGTTTTGATATGAAGGGGATTTCTCGTGGTAATCTGATGTCACCCAAGGTGCTATGAAAATGCTATGTTTCCATACTTGGAATCTATACCTGCTGAACCTTGTCCCTGTCGATGTGTATAGACAGTACATAGACATAATGCATTTTGAAGGGACTTGAGACTCAGGCCAAATGTTAGTCTTTCTGTAGGAACCCTTGATTAACACCTAATTGAAAAGTATCATCCAGGATGTCAGCTGTGGCCAAAGAGCATCTGACGAAGAGAAGAACATACAAAACTTTTAAGTTTCCTTGCTCCGAAGACAGAGTCTGGCCCAGGCCAATTCCCGGACTCAACTGCTCTAACCTGCCAACAAGTTACAAAGCCCTTCAGAGTACAGACAAAGGATGAGCACTGCACCTTTCTTACATGTGTTCCCTCCTGGTGGACTGATGATCTTCCTCAAAAATCTCTGAACTACGCCAGAATTCAGATGAGTCAGACGAAATCTTCCAGGGCCATATCCACCAGCTGTGTGGATGCTCTCTGCTGACATGAAGCAAACACTGTGTGGCATCTGGCCAGGGCCTGAGCTTTTCCTTTGCAAACCAGCAGTGCTACCAACTCTCATAGTATTAGATATTGTATTGCAAACTCCTAGAGTCAGAATCAGCAGAATTTTGGTTACACTGTGTAAAAATACATTTCCAACCCTCATAGCTCTCTGAAAACCTTATGTGACCTAAAGGACCAGAAAGCAAACAAAAAGAGCTCCAAAAAACCAGTCAGCTCCATCAGGGGCCCAACTTAAATGCAAGCACGTAGCATAGGGAATAAACAAGAGGAGTTAGAGATGTGTGCAGAGACGTGGCTCCTGTGAATGGAGTGTTGGAATGGGAGGCTCTTTAGGAAGGACAGGCAGCAGACACGAGGAGGGGGTGTCACCCTGTGGAATTATTAGTAAAATTAAGGTTTTACATGTGAAAATTAAGGTTTATATGAAAAACATAGCAGTGTTCACCCATTGAGGAAAAGCATGAAATCGAAAGGAGCTCTGAGGATGGGACACAGCTGCAGCAGGCATGCGAGGAATCCACTCACACAGCAACTCCCTGCAATGTACCATAGAGGGCAGAACGGAGTGGAGACTCTGTGGCCCTGCTCCGTGATGATAAAGCAGGAAGAAATGGTTCTCTAGAACTGATAAGCAGCTCATCTGGCCCCCTGAGCCAACAGGTTTTCAAAACCTTGCCAAAGTGCTACCCTCTCGTGAACTTTGCTCGTTTTAATATCATTTTAATACCAAAACACACCTCCATCCCGAAGGCTACCCGCCTCCGAGGTGCGACCACCCCTCTTCGAGTCTGCGCTCTCGATTTTTCGTAAACTATACCTTTAAACGTGAAGTGAGAGAATTTTACACCAATCATGATAAAAAGTATGTATGACTACAGTCACTCAAACTCCACCTTAAAGGTAGAAAGGATATAAAAACAGCCAGGGAAATGGGGGATTTTCGGAGAAGAAGATAACACTGTAGATTTTCGGAGAAGAAGATCTTCGGAGGAAAAGAAGATAACACCGTCAGCAAGTCAAGGGAAACTCCACCTCAGACTGCCTCCGACAGCCGGGATTGGCCGACGGGCTGAGCCTTGCTTCTCCCCCCCTTGGGACGCCTTGGGTGAGACTTAAACTAAGCGCTTTTTTTCTCGGGAATAGTTACTCCCTAATGTTTATAGCCAGGCTGTATTATTTATAACCTTTTCACGCGTTTTATATTTGCACGTGCTTTCTTGCAGACAGTCACTATCACCGGCAATTCAAAAAACCTATATATCTGTTGCACAAATAAAACTGCACTGTTTCAGTAGCCAGTTGTCACAGTTTCTCACTGAACGTGACCAAATGCGGCCGTGCTAGTTCATGAGCACGACTGGACTGAAGGTGCAGACTGCTATTAGTGTATCCAGAATGGTGGTAGTTTAATATACGTATTAAACACGACTGGACTGGTAGCGGCAAATTGGACATCACTCAGAATTTAAACCTAGCCGCACCTAGCCTCTCACTTCGGTGAAGAGCGTTAGAAAGCAAGGGGGTTTATTTTCTGCCAAATTAACGCGACACACCGTCTATGTCAAAGATCAGCTGGAGTGCATGGAGCTCCGCCTGGGGATGGATGAGGAGCTGACCGAGAGATTATGGGTCAGGATTAAAGGCAAGGCAGGGACTGGTGACATTATAGTGGGGGTCTGCTACAGGCCACCTGACCAGGATGAGGCGAGCGGATGAGGCCCTCTATAGGCAGATAGGAGAAGCCTCACGTTCACAAGACCTGGTCCTCATGGGGGACTTCAACCACCCTGACATCTGTTGGAGGGACAACACAGCAGGGCACAGGCAAGCCAGGAGGTTCCTGGAATGCGTCGAGGACAACTTCCTCCTCCAGGTGATAGAGGAGCCCACGAGGAGAGGTGCTTTGCTGGACCTTGTTCTCACCAACAAGGAGGGGCTGGTGGGGAATGTGAAGCTCAAGGGCAGCCTTGGCTGCAGTGACCACGAAATGGTGGAGTTCAAGATCCTTACAGCAGTGAGGAGGGCACACAGCAAGCTCGCTACCCTGGACTTCAGGAGAGCAGACTTTGGCCTCCTCAGGGACCTGCTCAGTAGAATACCATGGGATAAAGCCCTGGAGGGAAGAGGGGCCCAAGAAAGCTGGTCAGTATTCAAGGATCACCTCCTTCAAGCTCCAGAGCGATGCATCCTGACCAAGAGGAAGTCAGGAAGAAATGCCAGGAGGCCTACATGAATGAACAAGGAGCTCCTGGCCAAACTCAAGCAGTAAAAGGAGGTCTACAGAGGATGGAAGCAAGGACAGGTAGCTTGGGAGGAATACAGAGAAATCGTCCGAGTAGCCAGGGAGCAAGTTAGGAAAGCTAAAGTCCTGACAGAATTAAATCTGGCCAGGGGCAACAATAAAAGCTTCTATAGGTACATAGGTGATAAAAGGAAGGCCAGGGAAAACGTGGGCCCTCTCCAGAAGGAAACGGGAGACCTGGTCACCTGGGATATGGACAAGGCTGAGGTACTCAATGTCTTTTTTGCCTTAGTCTTTTGCTTCAGCCACATCGCCCAGGTCGCAGAAGGCAAAGGCAGGGACTGGGACAATGAAGAATCGCCCATTGTAGGAGAATCATAGAATCATAGGTTCGAAAAGACCTCTAAGATTATCAAGTCCAACCATCCACCCAACACCACCATACCTACCAAATCATGTCCCAAAATGCCACGTCTACACGTTTTTTGAACATCTCCAGGGATGGTGATTCCACCACCTCCCTGGGGAGCCTGTTCCAATGTCTGACTACTCCCTCAGTAAAGAAATTTTTCCTAATATCTAATCTAAACCTCCCCTGACACAACTGGAGGACATTGCCTCTCATCCTATTCCTAGTTACTTGGGAAAAGAGACAAACTCCTTTTAGGTAGTTGGAGAGTGATAGGGTCTCCCCTCAGCCTCCTCTTCTCCAGACTAAACAGCCCCAGCTCCCTCAACCGCTGCTCATAAGACTTGTTCTCCAGACCCCTCACCAGCCTCATTGCCCTTCTCTGGACACACTCCAGCACTTCAGTTTCTTTTTCGTAGGAGGGGCCCAAACATGAACACAGTACTCCAGGTGCAGCCTCACCAGTGCCAAGTACAGGGGCATGATCACCTCCCTACTCCTGCTGGCCACACTATTCCTGATACAAGCCAGGATGCTGTTGGCCTTCTTGGTCACCTGGGCCCACTGCTGGCTCATGTTCAGCCGTCTGTCAACCAACACCCTCAGGTCCTTTTCTTCAGGCAGCTTTCCAGCCACTCTTCCCCAAGCCTGTAGCATTGCATGGGGTGGTTGTGACCCAAGTGCAGGACCCAGCATTTGGCCTTGTTGAACCTTATACAGTTGGACTCGGCCCATCGATCCAGCCTGTCCAGATCCCTCTGAAGAGCCTTCCTACCCTTGAGCAGATTGACACTCCCGCCCAATTTGGTGTCCTCTGCAAACTTCCTGAGGGAGCACTCAATCCCCTCATCCAGATCATTGATAAAGATGTTAAACAAGACCAGACCCAAAACGGAGCCCTGGGGAACACCACTCGTGACTGGCCACCAACTGGATTCAACTCCATTCACCACCACTCTCTGCGCTCGGCCATCCAGCCAGTGTTTTACCCAGCGAAGAGTACACCCATCCAAACCACAGGCAGCTGGTTTCTCCAGGACGACGCTGTGGGGAACAGTGTCAAAGGCCTTACTAAAGTCCAGGTAGACAACATCCACAGCCTTTCCCTCATCCACTAGGCATGTCACCTGGTCGTAGAAGGAGATCAGCTTGGTCAAGCAGGACCTGCCTTTCATGAACCCGTGCTGGCTGGGCCTGATCCCCTGGTTGTCCTTCACATGCCCAGTGAGCGCACCCAGGACGAATCTCTCCATAATCTTCCCTGGCACCGAGATCAGGCTGACAGGCCTGTATTTCCCGGGATCCTCCTTCTGGCCCTTCTTGTAGATGGGTGTTACATTGGCAAGCCTCCAGTTATCTGGGACCTCCCCTGTTAGCCAGGACTGCTGATAGATGATGGAGAGTGGCTTGGCCAGCTCCTCCGCCAGCTCCCTCAGCACTCTTGGGTGGATCCCATCCGGCCCCATAGACTTGTAAGCATCCAGGTGGCATAGCAGGTCATTAACTGCTTCCTCCTGGATTATGGGAGGTTTGTTCCACACTCCTTCCCTGTCTTCCAGCTCCGGGGGCTGACTACCTGGGAATAACCAGTCTGATTATTATAGACTGAGGCAAAGAAGGCATTAAGTATCTCAGCCTTTTCCTCATCCTTGGTGGCAATATTCCCCCTTGCACCCAATAAGGGATGGAGACTCTCCTTGGCCCTCTTTTTGTGGTTGATATATTTGTCAAAACATATTTTGTTGTCCCTTACAGCAGTGGCTAGCCTGAGTTCTAGATGGGCTTTTGTCTTTCTAATTTCTTCTCTGCATGACCTAATGAGACCCCTGTACTCCTCCTGAGTCGACTGCCCTTTCTTTCACAGGTGGCAGACCCTCCATTTTTTCCTGAGTCCCAGCAAGAGCTCACTGTTCAGCCAGGCTGGTCGTCTTCCCCGCCGGTTCGTCTTGTGGCACATGGGGACAGCCTGCTCCTGTGCCTTTAAGACTTCCTCCTTGAAGAATGTCCAGCCTGCCTGGACCCCTTTGCCCTTCAGGACTCTCTCCCAGGGGACCCTCTCAATCAGCATCCTGAACAGGCCAAAGTCTGTCCTCCAGAAGTCCATGGTGGTAGTTTTGCTGGCTCCCCTCTTCACCACAAACCGAGAACTCTGTCATTTCATGGTCGCTACGCCCAAGACGGCCTTCGACCACCACATCTCCCACCACTCCTTCTCTGTTAGTAACCAGCAAGTCAAGCGAGGCACCTGTCACGTTAAGGGAGGGGGGTAAGGGGAGTCTGATATTCAACTAGCCTGCCAGAGCCCTTCCAAGGACTTTCACTGAAACAGTTTTGCAAAGTTGAAACAACAGGTAATTTATTCAAGCGACAGGTATCACAGATTCGGAATTGCCGTTGATAAATGCACTGTCTACAAAAGTGGAGCTCAAAGTAATAGTTTAGCGCTTTAGTTAACAATGTGTTCCCGGGGATACGTCTGACCAAGTCAGAGGCGCGACTCTTACCAAAAAGGCGTCCCTTCTTGGGGGGGGAAGAGAGGTTCAGGCCCATCGACCCGTCCGTCAGGTGAAGTTCTCGCTTGGCTCCTCCTCCCAAAGAGAGTTTTCAAGTGCCAATTTTTATATGTTTGGAAATCTTTTTGTGAGGTGGGACTAAGTCAATTATTGTGTATCGATTGGCTCTTGGCATGGAATGTTGTATCCTCAGAAGCGGGACTCAGCAGTGTGACACGCCTTCAGAGCGGGCATCTTGGTATGTGTATTCGGGGGCCATCTGTGCTTTGTCCAAAGCAATCTCTGAAGCAATCTCTGGCTGCGCAGCCTCCGCGGCGCCCCACAGATCACCGAGTTTACAGTGATGGGCTATCCCCCCTTACTTTTGTCTGATAAGATAAGCACCAGTTATTTACTTCCTTTGTTAGCTCTTCGGCTCTTGATGCCTCAGTCCGTTTGTCTTTTGTCTTGCATTCGACAAGTCCAGCAAGGCCATCGATTACATTATCCACCCCGTGACTTTAGTCACATCTCGTCAAAAAATAATATTAGATGAATTTAGGTTCAGATGGGTTGAGGGGCTCATCTTCCTCCCTAATAGGAGAAGGAATTAAAGGAACGTAATCAGGGTTATGAACTTTAAGCATTCTAATACGCGTACTAAAAGTTTTAGCTAGTGAAGATTGTACATATGATAAACCCACACAAATAACAATAAGGAGTACAATAAACATCAGTACATATTGAATCAAACTTTGTATCCATCCACTAATGTTTAGTCCAACTCCTTTAAAAACTTTCGAGATCCACCCCGTCCGTTCCCAGGGCTTCTGTTTCATATTTTCACGGAGTTCTCGAGACTGTTCCGCAATCTTACGCATTTCATCCATGGCTTGATGTAAAGTGACGGATACATTTGGGATAGAAACACAACAGGTTTCATCAGGATAGGAGGCATTTAGCCATCCACAAACATCACTTTCTTTTAACAAAATCATATCTAAGGCTAACCTATTTTGTAGGTCATTTTGGGTGTAGCTTGCAGCTGCAAGTCAACTGCATTAATTGCTGTTTTTGTCCAGTTTGCTAGGGATTCTACTTGCCATGTCAAATTTTCTATATATAATCGATTATTGGTAATTACTGTCCAATAACCCCAAAAAGCTTTCATTCCCAAGTTTATTCTCATTGCTGGTGTATAATAGCTTGGCCAGGCAAAAAGATTACCATTTTCTTGCACAGAGTTTCACATTTGTGACTGTCTTTTAGCTCTGTGTCCTCGTGACTTTGTTAAGGATTGAATGAAATTAAAAGCTATAGTAGGACACAAGCTTGGAATACCTAGAGTACATTCTAATCCATCCCAATAGGGTTGAATGTAGTCTGATATTTGTCCATTAGAACACACCCATACAGTTTCAGGTGGTGCAGGCAGCATTAAAGTGCTACACGTACTATTTTCGAGTTCATCGAGGCTATTATGTCCATTTAGATAATGTTGGAAAGGAACTCGGCATCTTTTGGCCTGTGGCTCAGCATTGTTGCTAGAAACTATATGATATGCCCATGTGTTAACCTGTTTGGGATCCACTTTTATCATACAATGTGGCCTTGTCTTAGGGATTGGAGCACTATAATTATGACATAAACATACACTTCTTAAAGCGTGGTAGAGGTCTGCAACCATCCATACCCATGGGTAGTCATCAATATTAGAACAAGTTATCTTGTTAGTACAATTCCATAATTGGACTGGCCCTAGCGGCGTGGTAATTGGAGGTTTTTCTCCCCATTGTGTAAAACGAGTTCTATGATCAGCAATAGTCCACATACAAGGTACATCATTAGATTGTGGACTACACTTAGATCCATGGTTTGAGGGAAATTCAATACACCATTCAGCTTGTACTGGGATACTATATTTAAAGGTAATAGGTACACCACAGAATGGTTGAGGAGGCTGGTCAAGCCAGGGTACCTCCGTTTACCTACCTTGTTTAAATTCAGGAAATTTTTGTCAAGCTCTCGAGTGCAGTTAGAATTAGACCATATGTTGGTATAGTTAAGATTTGAAGGATAAGTATAATGTTTGTAGGTAATTCCGCTTCCCCATGGTATGGAGATGTTATTGTCTTTCATTTCCCATAAATCCAGCAGTGCTCCTTTTAAGTCAAGGGGAACAACCATGAAAGGGAGTCCCTCTGCAGGGGCTGTTGGCAACATAAGACAAGTGGTTCCCTGAGTCCAATTCATCATTCTAAGAAATCCTTGTAACAATTTAAAGGCTGTGTTTTCCTCTATCATACCTGTCAGGTTAATTTGGCAGAAAATAAACCCCCTTGCTTTCTAACACTCTTCACCGAAGTGAGAGGCTAGGTGCGGCTAGGTTTAAATTCTGAGTGATGTCCAATTTGCCGCTACCAGTCCAGTCGTGTTTAATACGTATATTAAACTACCACCATTCTGGATACACTAATAGCAGTCTGCACCTTCAGTCCAGTCGTGCTCATGAACTAGCACGGCCGCATTTGGTCGCGTTCAGTGAGAAACTGTGACAACTGGCTACTGAAACAGTGCAGTTTTATTTGTGCAACAGATATATAGGTTTTTTGAATTGCCGGTGATAGTGACTGTCTGCAAGAAAGCATGTGCAAATATAAAACGCGTGAAAAGGTTATAAATAATACAGCCTGGCTATAAACATTAGGGAGTAACTATTCCCGAGAAAAAAAGCGCTTAGTTTAAGTCTCACCCAAGGCGTCCCAAGGGGGGGAGAAGCAAGGCTCAGCCCGTCGGCCAATCCCGGCTGTCGGAGGCAGTCTGAGGTGGAGTTTCCCTTGACTTGCTGACGGTGTTATCTTCTTTTCCTCCGAAGATCTTCTTCTCCGAAAATCCCCCATTTCCCTGGCTGTTTTTATATCCTTTCTACCTTTAAGGTGGAGTTTGAGTGACTGTAGTCATACATACTTTTTATCATGATTGGTGTAAAATTCTCTCGCTTCACGTTTAAAGGTATAGTTTACGAAAAATCGAGAGCGCAGACTCGAAGAGGGGTGGTCGCACCTCGGAGGCGGGTAGCCTTCGGGATGGAGGTGTGTTTTGGTATTAAAATGATATTAAAACGAGCAAAGTTCACGAGAGGGTAGCACTTTGGCAAGGTTTTGAAAACCTGTTGGCTCAGGGGGCCAGATGAGCTGCTTATCAGTTCTAGAGAACCATTTCTTCCTGCTTTATCATCACGGAGCAGGGCCACAGAGTCTCCACTCCGTTCTGCCCTCTATGGTACATTGCAGGGAGTTGCTGTGTGAGTGGATTCCTCGCATGCCTGCTGCAGCTGTGTCCCATCCTCAGAGCTCCTTTCGATTTCATGCTTTTCCTCAATGGGTGAACACTGCTATGTTTTTCATATAAACCTTAATTTTCACATGTAAAACCTTAATTTTACTAATAATTCCACAATACCCAAAGACTTTTTTGTTTTTTGATTATAATCTGTATGGAACACATGCACAATTATTACACCCAATATGTAAACACATGTTAAACTTACACATATTTGTCTACCACTGCCAATGCATAATAGAAGATTCATATTGACAATTCTATAGTAAATTATAACTATCAAAACCACAACAAAATTAAACTATTGTTCATTATATAAAACAGCAACCTAAACAATAAAGTAAAAGTAAAAAAAAAAGTCACATAATATACAAGTAAAATTAGAAATCAGTATTCCTATCAAAATTAAATCACTATTGTCGTTTTTGTTGGATTGTTTCGACCTTCTGGAAACTTTGGTTCACAGATGATTCCACAGATTAGGACTAGAAGTATAAATCAGCAGTCCTTGATGGCAGTCTGTTTTGACATGTGACAGTCCGTGTTTTTAGGCGTAGTTTCCCAGTGTTTCGAAAAATACCTGTAAGCAAAAAAGAAAGGAAAATGCTCGGTTGTCATTGAAACCGGCATATGATAGGTTAAAAGGTAGGTACTATCCATCTAGTACTGATTCGATGCAGTTTTCCAGAGCTATCTTTCGCTTCCCAAGCGTAAAGATTTTTTGGTTTTGTTAATGCTAGTGCCACTGTTCCAGTCTGAGGCATTTTAACCAGCACTGGCTGGCCTGCGTAAAAGCCAGTAGGGTGTTCTGGTTTTACATGTGCCTTTGGCACCAGAGTTGTGGCAGGAGCAGAGAATGCTTTCATTTTGGGACAGTCATCTCTGGCCCATCTATTATTTAATTGATAGATGGCACTGGATAATCGCAGATGCCACCCAGATTCATGGGTTTTAGCAAATCGCTTAACTAACCTGTTTGTTCACTCAACAATCCCGTTTGCTTGGGGGTAGTGCGGAGTATGGAATACCCACTGAATTGCTTCTTCTTTTGCCCAGTCTTGTACCACTGTGGCTGTAAAGTGTGATCCGTTGTCACTTTGAATCTCCTCAGGAAGGGGGAGGGTGCTGAACCATTCCTTCAGGCTGTAAACTGTGTTATCTCCAGTTGCAGCTGGGACAGCTGTTGCCATGGTAATTCCTGAAACAACTTCCACCCCTACTAATATATGTTTTTTACCCCCTGAGGGTCGCAATGGACCTATGTAATCAATTTGCCAGGTGTGCCACAGTGTTTTTTTATTTCGGATGTGCATGGGAGGTGCCTTACTTGGATGATCTTTGTTAAGTCGCAGGCGACACTGTGAACAGGCAGTGACCACTTGTTCACACAGTTTTGTTGACACAGGCCATCCTTGGGCTATGCCTTCCCGATACAAATCAGCTCGGCCAGTGTGCCCTCGTTTTACATGTAACCATTCAAGTAAACGTTCCCATTCTAATTCATCACTTACAATATCAATTTTGTGTAGCCGTGTGAGGCTATCAACTTGTTGATTGAACTGGGCAGCAATAGAGGCTGATCGATCATGCCCTTTCACCCAACCAATGTGCAGTATCCTTTGTTCTCCTATTTTTAGCAATTGTTTCCAGCTGTCAGTTTGCCAGACTGGGACTCTATTTACCTGCCAGTCGTTGGCTGCCCAGTGGCTCACCCACTCGGTAGCTCCTTTAAAAACAGCATATGAGTCAGTGTAAATATAGTCAGCACCGTGTTGTGCAGCTAGTAAGACTGCCCTAAGCTCCCCCACTTGTGCACTTCCTTTACCTGTTTCGCTGACCCGTTCTCCCGTGGCTACTTCCAGTGCCACTGCATTATAATTCCACTCATTATTTTACCTGTAGGATGACGCATCAGTGAACCATACCCCTTCGAGGTTGCTGGTTTCTGTTAGAGGAAGCGCCTCCCAAATTGGAGATGGTTTGCTTGGAGGAGTTTGGAACAGCGAAGTATTATCTATATCTTTTTGCAGTTTAGACACTTTAGTGCTGCCCTCTGTAATAGGCATAATGTCATGGATGCTTTCCAGATAGGCATACCACTTACGGACCGTGGGTTTTTGGGCAATGTCAGCAGGCGGCACCGTCCCTTTACAAATTGTGTCTAGGAGGCGGAAAGGTCCCCGAATGATTACACTCTGTTTTTTTCTTATTTGTTCCACTCGCTTTACAGCTCGTACCAAAGACAATAGTCCCTTTTCCAGGTCTGGGTATCGCGATTCAGTATCATTAAAGGACTTTGAACTGGACTCAAGTGGACGCTCAGGCCCTTCAGGTCCTTTTTGCCAAACATTACAGTGAGAACCCTGTTCACTAAATCCCCATTCCACATGAATTGGATCAGAGGGATGTACAGGACCTAGCTGCTGAAATAGTCTCAATTCTTTTACCAGTGTCTCCAGGGCATTAGAATGTTGATTTGTCCACTCCCATGATTTCTTTTTTCGCAGCAAATTGTAAAGGGGTCGAGCAATGATAGAAAATCCAGGGACATGTTTACGCCAGTATACTAAAGTTCCTAAAACTTGTTGCAATTCCTTAACATTAGAGGGATCCTGTCCCTGTTCTATTTTCCCCAGTGTGTCAGGATGTGGAGTCCCAGTTGGACGAGAGGGGACATAGTTTGGTGCTGCTGAGCAACCCAGGCTTTGTACCGGAGACAGTCCTGGAAAGCAGTGAACGCGGAACACTGCTGAGAAAGTAAAGTGGCGAACATGGAACGCTGGCGCAGGGGGACTGCCACCTCACCGCTTCCTGTTGCGTCGTCGCTTCCGCATGGAGATGAAGCTCTGCACTAATCGCAGCGAGTTATAGCAATTTTGCCCATATATGGTTAAGGGTAACTAACCAATCAAAGGCTGTAATTGCTTTGCTATATAAACCCTGTTTTGCTGACTAATAAAGGAAAACGATTATACCCATATTGGGATCGCATCGTTACTGCCGAACCGGCTTCCCACTCCAATAATTGGTAGCAGAGGATGGTTGATTTCCCTGCGGCAGAGGATGGGTGATTTCCCTGCAGAATCTCCGAGACTGCAGTAAGCAGCGAGAGGAGGGGAGTGGGAAAACAACGGCTGGGAGAGGTGCTGCCTAGGTGCATAGTCGCAGGGCAGACACGTACGGCCGCCTCCCAGAGAAAAAACGGGCCCGCTGGTGCTGCCTGGAGCAGACACAGTTTAAGGTGGAGGCCGGAGCCACAAGCATGGAAGTAGAGGCTGCGGCAACGTTGCTCGTCGGTATTCTCTCTAAGAGAGGAATAGAGGCAACGGCAAAACAACTCGTGGAGTTGAATAAGTTGGAGCAGTGATTGGGTCACTTTGTGGATACCCAGCTACTGTATTCTGTCTCGGAATGGCAAAAGTTGGGAAAAGACAATGTGGGAAAAGACAATAGTGGGAGAGGAAAAGGAAGAAAAGGAAATCAAGGCTGTCCGGGAGCTTTGGCAAACAGTATTAGAGACTTTAAAGACTATAAAAGCGGAACGGGAGGTAGAGTGTGCAGAAACCCGAATGCTAGCTCCTGAATCCGGAAAAGATAAAGCACCTAAGCCTGGGACATTAGCACAGGTTTTTAGTCTACCTACTGTAAAAGGGATGACTGGAACTACCTGTAAATCGGTTGCCGAGATTCGGGCTAGTGCGGAGAGTAATTCAGACGCTGTTAAAGGGGTGGAGGTCTTGCCGGAAGTTGCCGTTAGAGAGACTAAGCAGAGAAATGAGCCTCATCCGGAAGTACTGCAACCCCCAGGGAGAGGGGAGGAGTGGCTAGTACCGCCCACAGAGGGGGCAGGGGAAGAGGAACGGCCTACAGCATCGGCCCCTCCTCTCTATCCTCCGTTGCCATACCCCGGCGAGGTGCCTCCACTCTCGACTCCCCCTAGTGATGAGCGAAACGAATTGCAGGAAAAGGGAGCGCATGATCTTTTACAATCGGTTCTACAGCGCCTCCAAGAGATGAACTTACAGTTGCAGCATATGTCAACCACCACTAGCTCCCCCAAGCGAGAAGATGAGGTTTCCTCTCCAAAATGTTTAATCGGGCCTCCAGCTTCGGTCAGACCTGGCCGCTGGAGCAGTGTCATAAGGGACGCTATCCTGGATGGACAGTGGAGTGTTGCTGCCAACATAGGAAGTACTCAGGCGTTAGCCTGTCCTGTGGTACAGGTTAATGGTCATGGCAAATGGGAACCACATGACTGGAAGATTTTACAACAGGCCCATAATACCATATCGCAATATGGGGTGAAATCTGAGGCCACTCGACAAATTGTTACCTGGATTTATTCTGCTGATTTGATGTGTTCATATGACTGTCGGAATTTAATGCGATTGTTGCTAACCCCTACTCAGTTCCTATTATGGGGGTCGGCATGGCAACAACGGGCGATAGATGAGGCAGTGCAACATCAGGACCAGCAAGACCCTTATTATGGAATAACAGCAGAGATGCTTATCGGACAAGGAACCTACGCTAACCTGGAAGTGCAGTTAACCTTCCCCGCCAATATACTTCAGTTGTTGGCTCGTCTTGCCCTGGAATCTTTCCTCGCGTTGCCTGGTTCGTCTGCTCCATCCTTCGGAACCATAGTGCAAGGAGCCACCGAAAGTTACAGTAACTTCATCGACCGGCTGTGGGACGCGGTAATGAATCATCCAGATTTAAACGATGAGAGCAAACAACAAATGTTTTGGGTACTGGCTTTTGACAATGCCAAGAAAACTACAAAGCAAATACTTGCCAGTCTGCCAAAAGGAGCAGGAGTTGAAGAGATGCTGTCCGGAGTAGAGAGAGCTGGTGCACAGAAGCAACAAGCGACAGTTGCTGCTGCCGTGCAAGGCGCAGTCAGAGAGGTTGTCCAACCTCTTGCAGCTGTGGTGCAACAAAACAGCGCTCAGCAGATGAGACAGCCATACCGCGGTAGTTGCTATCGATGTGGAGAAGTGGGGCACATCCAGCGTAACTGCCGTGGCGCCGTCTGGTGTGAAAAATGCCAAAAAACTACCCACGCCACAAAAGCATGTTCGGGAAATGGGAGAAGGAGCGCGGAGAGAGGCCGCGTGCAGAAAGAAATGAATCCTCCAGGCAAAACAAGAGTTTTTTGCAACAGCATCAAGCCGCAACCAGACGCAGCTTGGGAATCGACTTGGAGACCACAATAGACGTCATCCTTAACGACACAACCGTGCATGAGATTCCTAGCAGCGCGGTTGGGCCACTGATTAATCCTAACAGCAAAATAGAAGGACTTTTAGTGGGACGTTCCTCTGCAGGCGTCAAAGGACTACTTATCATTTCTAGAGTTATCAACGCCGACTATGCGGGGCGGATTCGCATTATGGCTCATACCCTTTGTCCTCCTCTGTTTGTCCCAAAAGGCAGCCGGATAGCACAAATTGTAGTGATAAGTAATCCTCTCAACCATTCTTCAGCGAGAACTCTCCGTGGAAATCAGAGCTTCGATTCCACAAGTCCTGCAGTATGTTTCACTAGAAGGATGGACCACCGGCCCACCATGCACGTCGTATTGAGACAGAAGAACGAGTCAGTACAAATCTACGCAATGCTAGACAGCGGAGCTGACGTCACGATCATAAGTACAGTTGTTTGGCCAGAGGAGTGGCCCGTGGGTGCTCCCGCAACAGCTATCGCAGGTGTAGGGGGACACTCTACTCCCATGATGAGCAAATACCCTGTGCGAATAACTTTTCCCGAAGGGCAAGAAGTCAATTTGAGGGTCTATGTTATGCAACTGCCTGGAACTCTTGCAGCCCTGATTGGGCGCGATGTTTTGAGTCAGATTGGAGCTGTGCTGACTACTACTCCTTTTTAGTTATGGGCACTGGCGAGCAGTTGCCCAACCCACCATTAACCTGGCTTTCCAACAAACCCGTGTGGGTTGACCAGTGGCCCATGACAGAAGAGCGACTTCAAATAACAAGGCAATTAGTAGCGGAACAACTCGCTACAGGCCACATCAAGCCTTCAGTTAGCCCGTGGAATACCCCCATTTTCGTCATTCCAAAAAAGAGTGGTAAATGGCATCTCTTACACGACCTGCGCAAAATCAATGAGCAAATGCAACCCATGGGAGCCGTACAACCTGGAATGCCATCACCTGCTATGCTACCGTTGGGTTGGCACATAATCATTGTTGACTTAAAGGACTGTTTTTTCACTATTCCTTTGCATCCGCAAGACATTCAGCGATTTGCCTTTTCAGTACCGGTTACCAACAAAGCAGCGCCTTCAGAACGATATGAGTGGGTTGTCCTGCCACAGGGCATGAGAAACTCACCCATGCTATGTCAACTTTATGTGGCTTGGGCCTTAGCCCCACTCAGGAAACAGTGGCCGAACACGATCATTTATCATTATAAGGATGACATCCTTTGCTGTCAACAAGATGCGTTCAATGACGATTCCTTGATGCAGCTGAGTACTGTTTTAGCCAGCAAGGGCCTTGTTGTCGCTCCGGAAAAAGTTCAGCGATCTGCACCATGGAAGTATCTTGGATGGCGCATTTCTGACGCTAAGATCCAACCACAGAAGGTGGAGCTAGCGACAAATTTGCGCATGCTAACTGATGTACAGACTTTACTTGGATATATCCAGTGGGTGCGCAACTGTGCTGGTATTTCCAGTGCTGAAATTGCACCGCTGACATCGTTACTATGCGGCTCACACCCCAGCAATGAGGTCACCCTATCAGAGACGCAACAGACAGCTTTGCAACACATCGTGCAGAAGCTTCAAACAGCCTGGACTGCTAGATGACTTTTAACCCTACCTGTCTCCTTGCTTATTTGCAACCATGAAAGATCATCTCATGCCCTTGTTTGTCAGTGGCAAAACAAGAAAGGGGAGACACAGGACTGTGTAGCGTCGTCGAATAGCCCTGATTCTGCCACTGACAAGTCTGCTAAGGGCGATGATCCATTTTACATATTAGAATGGGTATTTTTAAGCGTGCAGCCGAAAACTAGTATACAGACACGGTCAGAGGCCATAGGGGAGCTAATCAGAAAAGGCAGGATGCGGGTAGTGGAAATGGCAGGACAGGAGCCAGAGGACATCAGTATACCTGTCAAGGCAGTAGACTTAGAATGTTGGTTGAGACATGCCCTACCCATACAGGAAGCCCTATTAGGCTATGGTGGGAGGATACATTCCCAACAATCAAAGGGGAAATTGTGACAAGTCTTGAAGCGTAATCAATGGCTTGAGAACCCCAGAGTTCAGGAGAAGCCGCTGGCCGAAGGGGTTACAGTATATACAGATGCAGGCAAGAGGCTGTGTAAGGCAGTCTGTGCATGGCAGGAGGGGGGCCAGTGGTGTCATCACATGATACAAGGACAGGATGGGGATTCGCTGCAAACCTTAGAACTGACTGCCGTGGTCTGGGCCTTAACTAATTGGCTAAATGAGCCTTTAAATGTAGTAACCGACTCCCTCTATGTGGCTGGAGTGGTGCCACGGGTAGCAGATGCCTTGCTTAGGGAAGCGGTTAACCCTATATTAGATAAATTGTTTATCCAGTTGCGGACCGTACTGTCTCAACGGGCTGCGCCTTGTTGTGTCATCCACGTACGTAGTCATCAATGGGATCTGGGGCTAGGGCACGGTAATCAGATTGCCGACAATTTAGTTAGTCCTGCATGCCCTATGCCTCCAGTAGACAAGTTTCAGCAGGCCAGACAAAGTCATGAGAATTTCCACCAAAATGCGAGAGGTCTGCGAAGGCAATTTGGGCTGACAGAGAATGAGGCTCGTTATATTGTACAGGCCTGTCCCAAGTGTGGAAATCAGGGTCCAGGAATAGGCCAAGGGGTAAATCCAAAAGGACTGCAGGCACTTGCGCTATGGCAGATGGATGTTACGCACATCCCAGAATTTGGGTGACTGAAGTACATGCATGTTACAATAGACACCTTTTCAAAAATGATATGGGCTACTTCTTTACCTGGGGAGAAGGAGCAACATGTTTGTAAGCACCTGCTTGCGTGTTTTGCAGTGCTGGGAGTGCCTGAAGAAGTTAAGACTGATAATGGACCTGCCTATGTCAGTCAAAAGCTAAGATCATTTTTATTGACGTGGGGAGTTAAGCACACCACAGGGATTGCACATTCTCCAACAGGGCAGGGGCTCATTGAGCGTACTCATCGTGTGCTGAAAGACTATTTAGACAAGCAGCGAGGGGTTGAAACAGAAGTGCAACCAAGGTTGCATCGAGCTCTTTTTACATTGAACTATTTGTGCCTTATGGGTGATCGGGAAGCACCGCCGGTGGTTATACACCACCAGAACCTAAGGTTCAATAGCACAACGACTCTGCCGCGGTTTAAAGTAATCTGTAGGGACCTGACTACTGGAGAGTGGGCTGGCCCAGTACCAGTAATCTTTAATGGTCGAGGATATATGTGTGTTTCCACAGATCATGGTCCAGTCTGGGTGTTTAGCCGAGCCGTGAAGCCTGCTTTGAGTCAACAAGGAAAGTTAGCTGAGGGGCAACAAGCAGACTCTCACGAACAGAACAATCGAGTAGAAATAACCTGAATTAAGGGAAAGATATATGAGTGGTCACAAGGAGATACTTGTCACCGATATCAACTGTGACATTTGTAAAACCTGTAAGCCTTGGACTTTGTGTATCTGTTACACTTGCCAAGGACAGTGGTGGTGTACCTAGTTATAATGTTGGTCATTTTGCTAACTATAGTACAGGCAAATGTGCGAAAGAAACTCAGGTGAGTAATTGTAGTGTAAAACTCATGCAAGGTCTAAACCGTATATTACCCTGGGATCCTCAAGAGTTGAACTTGCTAGGGTCAATGAGAATTGGTAACACGACCAAAAAACTGGACTCTCAAACAGCACACCAACCAGATACAACAAAATCAGGGGTTTTTGGACGGATTGCTCACCTCACTCTTTGGTAATTTGCCCACTTGGCTTAAGAAGTTAATTGTAGAAGGTTTGCGTATATGTATTGTGTTGATTTTTGTTGGAATTATAATGTGTATTTGCTTTAATTGTCTTAAAAAAGCTCTTTCCAGGATGATCGACTGTACCTGGCTTGCTCAAAAACAAGAAAGGGGAATTGTGGAGTCCTGGCTGGATGAGAGGGGACATAGTTTGGTGCCGTTGAGCAACCCAGGCTTTGTACTGGAGATAGGCCTGGAAAGCAGTGAACGCGGAACACTGCTGAGAAAGTAAAGTGGCGAACACGGAACGCTGGCGCAGGGGGGACTGCCGCACTGCCTCCTCGCCGCTTCCTGCCTTATCGTCGCTTCCGCATGGAGATGAAGCTCTGCACCAATCGCAGCGAGTTATAGCAATTTTGCCCATATATGGTTAAGGGTAACTAACCAATCAGAGGCTGTAATTGTTTTGCTATATAAACCCTGTTTTGCTGACTAATAAAGGAAAACGATTATACCCATATTGGGATCGCATCGTTACTGCCGAACCGGCTTCCCACTCCAACAGTCGTCTTCTACGGTGGGCGGTTCTTCATTCTCCCAGTCCCCGCCTTTGCCTTCTGCAACTTGGGTGGTGTGGCTAGAGCACTTGCTGTTGAAGACTGAGGCAAAAAAGTCATTAAGCACCTCAGCTTTCTCCACATCCTGGGTAGCCAGCTTCCTTCCGGAGAGGGCCCACATTTTCCCTAGTCTGCCTTCTATCACTGACATACCTACAGAAGGCTTTCTTGTTCCCTTTGACATCCCTGGCCAGATGTAATTCTGTCAGGGCTTTAGATTTCCTAACTTGCTTCCTGGCTACTCGGACGATTTCTCTGTATTCCTCCCAAGCTACCTGTCCTTGTTTCCATCCTCTGTAGGCCTCCTTTTTCTGCTTAGCCGTTACTGAGTGAACTGATTTTTTTATGTATTTCTTTTTCTGTATATGGGCGACTGATACCAGCATGGGTTGATTTTCTGGTTCAGCTGCAGTGCCTGTCAACAGAGTTGGAGTAGCCACAGTGCCCATCACCAGGATTGGAGCAGCTGCAGTGCCTGTCGGTCTGTTTTCCCTCTCTTCCCTCTGAGGGTGCTGCATGATATAGATCAGTGTTCAGTAGATACAAGCCAGGGCCCAGCATAGTGCAGTAAGTTGTGCCTCTTTAGAATAGCCACAGCATTTTCCTTTCAAATATTCTATTACTTTATTAGGGTCCTGTAATTGTTCAGGAGTGAAGTTCCAAACCATTGGAGGTGAGAAGTTCTCTAGATACCTGCCCATATTCTCTCACATGCCATGCAACCCATGACTATCCAGCCTCTGAGCAGATCTCTGGGTGGTATTCTTAATTTTTTTTGTAACCCTAAACAAGACCTGAACCACATTCAGGTGGCATAGCCATTAGAGCATGCTGGCTTGAACATCCCAAGGATATTCAAATTTCTCAAAACCTGTTGTGACTAGCCTGAAGGAGAAAGAGGGGATGAAAGAGTGGGGGAAAGTATCTCCCCCCTTCTTCCCCATAGATTGGGTGAGATTATTAATAAATTCCAAGAGATGGCACCCTAGGTATGGGCATGACAGCAATGTTCAAGGAAAAAACCAAGCGTGAGTACCTCTAGGTTTGCTTTACTGACAACACAGAGTTGGGCCATCTCCTCAGTGAGTGGCAAAGCTCAACTTGCTAGACCAGTTTATATACATTTCTTAAACTGATTGCATCAAGTCTAGAATCTTCATAAGTTTCTAAGCAACCATCCAGTTCTTAAAATACATTATTTATTTAGTTCTTTCTATTCTTCTGTCTTCATAGAATTCTCCCTCGCTGGTTTCAGGTCCCGCTTGGTTTCAGGGTCATCTCAGAGTCGTCGTCTGTCCTTTATCTTCTTCTATGAATTCTGTTTGGTACAATCCTGAGAAAGACTTCGAGAGACTTCAAAATGTTCTATTAAAAGTTTAGTTAAAGCAAGCAATTTTCTCATACAAAAAGTTTCCCTCTATACTGCAATACACCTGTTTTAGTTAATTAATCATCTTTTGTTAATTTTGTCTTTGTGTGATTAGCTTGACTGGGTTTTAAGCCAGCCTTGGGTGGGTCTGTACAAGGGACAAGGCTGAGAACAACATCTCAGGCCTTTCGAGCGGCATTCTGGTTGCATTTAGCCTTATACTATAGTTAACTTATTCTAACCTAAATTCTTAACCTTTTCGAGTAAATACAAAATTTTCTACAAGCAATGTCACATACAAATACAAGCCTAACCTCCTGCCTAGTGATGTTATCATATAAGTTGATATTACACAGTACAGCAAATGATAATCCTGATCCTTTTCCTAGAGTAAGGATTTACATACCACAACCATGTGACCAAACAAAACAACATTGTGACAAGCGACTAAGTAACTAATCTAATAAATGCATATGCGTATAACAAATTATAACAATTTTTTTTAATACGTTCTGGTCAGATCTGTCTTTATCCCAACCCTTCATGCCCCACATTGGGTGCCGAAAAGGACTGTTGTGATTTAGCCCCGGCCGGCACCAAAGAACTACGCAGCCACTCACTCACTCCTTCCTCCCCACCCCGGTGGGGTGGGGAGGAGAATCAGAAGAAAAAGGCAAAACTCACGGTTTTGTATAAAGACAGTTTAACAGAACAGCAAAGGAAGAGAAAGTAACAACAATAATACTAATAAAAAGAATATGCAAAGCAAATGATACACAGTGGAATTTTCTCACCACCTGATGCCCGGCCTGTTCCTGAGCAGTGATCTCCCTTCCACAGCCAGCTCCCCGAGCTATATAGTGAGCATGATGTCATATGGTGTCAAATATCCCATTTGGCTAGTTTGGGTAAGCCTCCTGGTTGTGTCCCCTCCCAGCTTCCTGTGAAAATTAACTCTATACTGGCTGAAACCAGGAAAAAACCAAAGGATGGGAAGGGAGGTGGTGGTTTTTGAAGATGTGTTAGATAATGTGGGACGTGAGCATGGCATAAATGGTATTGGGTAGGGGGTGGAGATTGTACTGGTTTTGTCTAGGATAGAGTTAATTTTCTTCATAGTAGCTCATATTGTTCTATGTTTTGATTTGTGATCAAAACAGTGTTGATAACATGTGGATGTTTTAGTTACTGCAAAACAGTGCTTAATCTCAAGACTTTTTCTGTAAGCTGTGGGAGCATGAGAACTTGGGAGGGGACACAGCCAGGACATCTGACCCCAACTGACCAAAGGGATATCCTATACCATTTGACGTCACACTTGGCAATAAAAGCTGGGGGAAAGAAGGAGGAAGGGGGGATGTTCAGAGTTATAGAATTTGTCTTCCCAATCATTATGCATAACGAAGGTATTTACTTCATCAGCATGATGAATTTACCTATTAAACTATATTTATCTCAGCCCATGAGTTTTCTTACTTTTACCCTTCTGATTCTCTCCCCCATACCACTGAGGGAGGGAGTGACTGAGCAGCTGTGTGGAGCTTAGCTGCCCACCAGGGTTAACCCACAACAGTAGATCAGACTGTTTTAAGTTAAATTTGTGCTACCCCTGGGTTGTGATGGGAGGGTGAAGCCACTGCTGTGAGTTGTTGGTGGGACACATCCTGTCCAACTCAGCATTGAGCCTGAGTCTAATAAGGCTCCGGAGAGAGTGGAAAGAGATGGGAACAGGCAGCGAATTATTTGTGTCTGGAAACCCATGGGAAGATTTGGATCTGGCCTCGACTCCCTGCTGAGTGGAGAGAGAAACCCAAGGGGCATGGGATGGACAACATCTACAAGAGCTGTGTCCTGAGAGGCTTCAGAAATGGGGACAGATGGATGTCCCATGCTGGCCGGGGTGCAGACAATGGGGACAGGGAAAGTACTTGGCCCCCATCAGCATTGGGGAGACCCTGCTGGGGCTTCTGTGTCCCATTGGAGCTCCCAGGACATGGCCGTCTGATGTACGTCATGTCGGAGACTCTGCTTTGGGAAACCTATGGTCGAGCCTGAGGGATGAGGAAGTGCCTGAGAGTGAGTGAGTGTGTGTGTGTGTGTATGAGTCAAAAAGGAGCACCCATCGGCTCACTGGAGTTGCCTGCTGCGAAGGGACTCCGGTCCTAGCAGTCTCGGGTGGTGTGCATCCAACTCCTTGAATGGTGTGCAAATGTTTGGGCAGTGGCTTCTCCCTTAGCAGTTTGGCACCCCAGATGGGACCCTAGGCCATCACCTTTGTATCCTCGTCTCCAAACATCTGACTGCCAGCATCAGGTGAATTCACCTGGGATCTTTGGAGTGTGAGGCACAGGAAAGGTGAGTGTTAAAAGTCCCTGAGCAGACTCGAGACTAATGATTTGGGTAGAGACTAGTGATTTGGGTAGTGCATGGCAGCATAAATTGCACAAAAAGTGGTTGGTGCATGGCCTGACCAGCGTAAAACGTATGTGAGAAGAAAGAAAGAAAAAAAAAAAAGGGAAATGTATTCATCACAGAAAAGGGGACGCCCTTGGCCGAGGCCTTGCAGAATTGGGAGAAAATTTATGGTACATTGGAATTATCAAAGAAGCATGCAATTAAATTATGCCAAGATGAATGGCCGTTTATTACAAGAATTGCAGAAGGGAGCTCTCTACAGTTATGGCCAACCTGGGGAACCTTTGATCCACACAAATTAATGTATTTGAGACATTGACTGCAGGATAGGTACCCATATCAAATGGATTACTAGTACGTATGTCAAGCATGGTCTAGGGAGAGAAAACATCAAGGACAAAAATGAAAAAGAGGGTAATTATAACAGTAGCAGATGCTACAGGATCAGAAAATTTTGTGAGTAGATTAGCGCTACCCTGTCTGTCCTCTCCACCTTCTCCGCTTTCTGATTCTCCTCCTGTTTACCCTCCTGCTACTGAACTCTTTCCTATGACTGTGACTCCTGTTCCTAACCCTGCTGCTCTGCAACCTGAGGCCCTGGTGGAGACCCCACCAGTATGAACCTTTTACCGGGACCAGCCTTGGAAACCGAGTGACTTAGCGTTGGGGTGTGTGGGTGGGTGGGTGTGGCGTGGTGTGTAAGATGCTCTGCCTGAGGGCAAACATGGAGAGGTGTGCCCAGCTATTCTCGAATGTATGTACGGAATATAATCTGAATTTGAGAGATGCTCAAATACCATTAATGGAACTTTTTCTGCTCTGGTGAAAGAGAAAAAATAATGACAAAGGATGCTGAATTAGCACGACAGGCAGAGGGAGGTTGAACCCCTCAGCCAGCAAATGACCCAAGTTGGAATCACAATGATGATGTAAATCGGGTGGCTTGTCAGACAGGATGCGCTTGCAATTAGTGTTTTGTGGACCGGGCAGGATCATGTGCCTGGGTGGCAAGGGGAGAATCTTCAGAAAATTTTGAGTATTGCTGTATTTGTATATGATGGGCATGAGGAGAGAGAGAAAGCTGAGCAGGTTAAAGAGAGGGAAAAAGTGAAAGAACAAGAAGTAAGCCTCTTGGGTGTAGTGTTAGTAAAAAATTTGCAAGTGGAAGACAGAGGCAGAGGGGAGAAGAGACTGGGAGCAGGAAACAGGTGGAAACTAGGGAGAAAAGCAAGAGGGATGGAAAGGAATGATGGAAGGGAGTGGAGCGAATGCTATTATTGTGGGAAGATAGGACACATACAGTGGGAATGTGTTATGGTTTGGCTACAGCCGGCAACAAAAGCGCCACGCGGCCGCCCCTCCCCCCGCCAGGGTGCGGAGGAGAATGGAAAGAAACAGGCAGAAACTGGTGGGTCGGGATAAGGGCAGTTTAACAGAACAGCAAACAAAGGGAACAGGAACAACGATACAGAAAAGGGGAATACACAACACAAACCGCACAACCCAGAGAGCCGCTCTCCTGCACTGCCGCTGCCACGCGCTCCCGAGCCGCGAGTGAGTTCCCGCTGCCCCGCTCCCCCCCACCGGAACCCAGCATGACGGCACATGGTATGGAATACCCTGCTCTGTTTGGCCAGGTTGGGTCAGCCTGCCCAGCTGTGTCCCTTCCCGGATTCCGGTGAAAATTAACCCTGTCCTGGCCGAACCCAGGACAGAATGCCCACTCTGGCTGCAGGAAAGGGCAAGAGAAGGGAACTATCATCAGGAAGAAGTAGCTAGGGAGGATATACAGTCACAGTGACTGGAAGAAGGGGTCCGTATGACTCTCGGGGGAGGGTTTGAGGAACTGGAACCTGGTAACACAATTAGATCAAAAGGGACATTTTAATGGAAAGGTGGGAGGTTGGGAAGTTGAATCCTTGGTAGATACAGGAGCTACATTATCACTTTTAAACTTTGTCCCAAAAGTGTCTAGGTCAGCAGACAAAGTGTTAATACATGGGGTCACAGGGGAAGGAGAAAGAAGTTTGAGTAAACCATTGTTGGTAACAATAGGGAATAAGAGCATATGATGAAGGTTCGTGTTGACATAAGACTCCCCAGCCTGTTGGGGAGAGATCTCTTACAGGCCCTAGATGTAGAGATACATCTAACCCCAGAGAGTGTGGACATAATAATAATGGGAACAAGTGTAATTAGTAGCGAATCTGAAACTGAACCACAAACGCTGGAGGTATTAGAATCTGTCCCAAGAAAATTATGGAGTGAAACAAGCACTGATGTGGGATTATTGCTTTCAGCACAACCGGTGGTGTGAGAAGCACAAAAGGCCTTGACTCTGTGTAAGCACTGCTCAGCAATAACTAGAACATCCCTGTATTATTGTTGCGAAATAATAGGGTACATGATGTGGTGTGGGAGGGTGGTGGAGAACTTCACAAAGATTAAGCAGAAAACAAAGGACTGACTATCAGAGGCCTCAGGCAAGAATACACCCAAGGACATACAACTAGCACATCCTAAAGAAGTGCAGATAAACCAGCAGACACCAAGATAAGGAACTTGATACATCCACAAACTGCTCAGTGAGTCAACTCATGACCATATATGGAAGGAAAGACTCAGAATTCATGGAAAGGACACTAAGAAGTACCACTTCTACAGCCACCAGGGACCACCAGAGACCATCGAGGACGTCATGGAAGCCCCACAGAGACCCAGGCTGCATGCGTACTGACTATGCAGATATGATAATTAGTTCCAGGAAATAGAATAAATATGTATGAATATTCTGGGAAACTTCATGCACATGTATGCAACAGGGTGATATAAGCTTGGGGTGAGGTGACATACGGCATGCACGTTAGGCGGAGCGATCCCCCATGCATCCAGCGCCATAATAAAGAATGCTACACTGGTGTTAAGTTTTACTCCTGGTTTCGGTGACAGTTTTGGCGACCCAGGTGGGACTCTGCTTTTGAATTTCGATGGATCTGCGGGATCACAGGACCTCCAGCTGGCACCGAGGGATTCTCGGGGAGAACGTCTGATGGAGCTGTACACAATGCATGGAAGATTGATCAAGAATAAGTGCGGGAACACAGAGATCTGAGCAGGCCACACGGGAAATAGTTATTGTGTGCATGAGTGGATGAAAGGGTCAGGCTGGAAAACCGCCTGGAGCACCTGGATGGTTGTTTGTGACTGAAGACAGTCACGAGGGATGATTGTGTGAGAAAGCTAACTCTTTCTGATTAGGGAGTGTGAGAAAGGAGGGAATCATCCTGTTTGGCCTCATAGCTCAGACTCATATCTGTGGATATAAATTACTTTCTTGACTGTTTTTGCGAGGTCGCTTGTTTGTTCATTTGTTAGCTTGCTTGTTCACTCGCTTGCTTGTTAGTTCGCTTGCTCGCTTGCTTGCTTGGCTTCGGAATAAAGGAAACTTGCCTTGAGAAGAGAGAAAGTCTGACTGATTTCTTCACCACATTTGGTGATTTCAGTCACTGCATTGGGCTGATTTCTTTGCTGCATTTGGTGCCCTGTGTGATCTCAAACGGCAATCACACAATCTGACGGGTGAGTAAAAACGTTTAATTATTTGTGGCCACATCCCAATACTGGGACAGTAGTGCTCATTGAATGAGATAACTACAGGATTGTATTAGTATGGGACAAACAGTTTCTCAAGAGCATAAGGTATATTTAAAAGTTGTACAGCAAGTTTTACGTGCTTCACAATATCATTTATCAAAAAAAAAAAGCTCAATTATTACTATAGATTAAAGAGAATTGTAACTGGTTTCCTAGTGAAGGCACCTTTGACAGCACAATATGGAAATGAGTTAGAGAACATCTACAAACTAGAAGTAAACTGGGTTTTGATTTACCAGATTCTATTATGGTGACGTGGCAATTTGTATACTCAGCTTCAGTACATTTACAGCCAGTGGAGACTGTTATACAGAAAGATATGGAGGAAGAACAGAATGTATATGAACACGTTGACAAAAATAACCCAGATGTTCCATTTGATCCAGGACCAATTGATCCTGAGCGTGAGCCTGATCTGTATCCCCCATTACCAGAAACACCTGTAAAACCTGACACTGCCTGTGGTAGCCACTACAACGCCGGGCGCGCGCCCCCCCCCCCCCCCCCCCCACTCAAAAACAGCTTCATAATGTATGGGGTTTGGTTTGTTTAAAGGGAAATTGGCACAATTTAGGAACTGAATTGGGAATTTGGGAATTGGTTTTAGGGTACTTACAAGTTGATACATATTGTTTTGAATGAGCTCTATGTGTATATATATATAAACATATTAGTTGAAGTAGTTTGCCTGTATATATTATTGTACTTAAGTAATACACAGTTTGTAGACAGAGGGATTTTAAAAAAGATCCCCTCTAGGATGTGTGTGTGTGTGTTGAGTTAACCGACCGGTGGAGAAGTTGAGAGGTTATTTTATTGTAACATGGGCTTCAGAGGGAGGTGATCCCCTCACAAGGAAGCAATTAATTGAATATTGTGATCATTGGTGGCCAATGAAGTACCATATGTTGATTTGTTCTGTAATGTTTGGTGAATGTTGTATGATTTGGACGATGGCGAGAAATAGCCTAAAAAAAAAAAGGAACTAAGAATTATGATACGCTGTTACAATTGATGCTGTTTTGTAGACAGTTAGAAAAGTATAAGAGATGAAAAGTTTAGCCTGGTATTGAAAAAGACAGAGGAAAATCCCTCTGGATTTTATGAATGGTTGTGTGAAGTGATTAGGACAGAAAGGTATCAAGTTACAGGCTTCTTTGCTAGCTGCTGCTTTGAATGGAAAAAGAAGAGGAATACTTAGAAGTCAAGAGACAGAAAGACAGAATGAAAAGGGGGAGGGGGAGGGAACAGGGTAGTCTTCCCCAGCAAAGAAGGGCAAGTAAGTAGAAAAAATTTCGAGAAAGTAGAAATGGACTCCGAGGAAGACGACAAAGTAGAGGTCTTCCTAATCCTATAGTGAGGAGAAATCAATGCGCTTATTGTAAAAAAGACGGACACTGGAAAACAAACTGACTGCCCTTCCTTACAGGGAACAGAAAGAGCCGACTCTGCTTTAACAACAATAAATGCAGTTAACACTGAGGAATGAAGGAGACCTGAGGAATCTTTCCCAGCAGAACCTCTGGTTAAAATACAGCTGCGGGAAGATCACACTGAAATAGAAGTCTTAGTAGACACTTGGGCTGATTACTTGGTTTTGAATGAAACAGGTTTTGAATGAAGCAGGTTTTGAATGAAACAGGTTTTGAACTTAGTAACAAGAAAATCAAAGCTGTTGGTGCGACTGGTAATGCTGAAACTAGGCTATTCTTTAAGCCTTTAATATTTCAAATGGTAGTTGCTGCTGCAATAGAACCAACAAGAAACAGATTTAGTCAAAGTATTATCTATCATTATATGGATGATATTTTGATTTGTGCAGAGAAAAACGACTCTTTGAATGACACAGTAGCACATTTAGTATGGTCTTTAGAGGCCTGTGGTCTGCAGATTGCAACTGAGAAAATAAAGTCCTCATCACCTTGGAAATATCTCAGTTGGATTCTTACTGGAAGAAATATAAAACCACAAAGATTGCAATTGAACACTAATGTGCGCACTTTAAATCAGTTACAGAAACTCTTAGGAACGATCAACTGGGTCTGCCCTATGCTTGATATCGCTAATCATGAACTGACCCATCTCTTTAATACATTAAGAGGAGACAGTGACCTGACATCCCCACGCACATTATCATTGGAAGCAAAGCAGGAGTTGAATTTGGTAGCTGATAAAATAGCTGATTTGCAGGCTGATCGTATTCATCCTAATTTACCAATGCGTCTGTTCCTTATGGAAACCAAAGCTCAGCCAGTGGGGGTCATTGGACAAACTGAAACAAATGAAAAAAGAGTCTACTATCTGGAATGGGTATTTTTGCCAAATACATTGCAAAAAACGATTTCACTTTTCCTTCAACTTGTTATTCTGTTGATCAGGAAAGGAAGAGAATGAGTTCAAACCTTAACAGGAAATGATCCTGACTGCATATATCTGTCAATTTCAAAACAAGATTATGACTTTTGTCTTATGAATTCACTTTCAATGCAAATTGCCATGGCTGATTTTTTCGGTCAGATTTTATTTACACTAACACCTTGTAAATTGTTACAGAATTTAAAGCAATTTTCTATTCATCCTAAGACAGTTATTTAATTTGGACTGATTCCACAAGCTCGTACAGTGTTCGTAGATGGATCAGGAAAATCTCAGAAGGCAGTACAGGCGTGGAAGGAGCAAGGTGAATGGAAACATAAAGTTCATATCATAGAAGGTTCAGCACAGTTTGTGGAACTAGGGGCAGTGTGGGAAACCATATAATTTGAGACAGAACAGCACTGTCTCATGACCCTGAAAGATCAGCATGTCCTGTGCCTCCCTTCTCTGTTCTCAGGAGATAAGCTGTTTTCACACATCCAGCTGCAAAAGATCCTGGAAAACAGCAACTGTGAACTGGCATTCGCAAAGCCACGAATCCAAAGCTGATTGTCTCTAGTAACTATTGTATTAGTATATAAGGTATTCACTTGAGCAATAAAGGGATTGTGACTGAGAACAAGAGTGGGGTCCGTGAAGTCATTCACCACAGATGGCGCCCAACATGGGTTTTCGAACATGAAGATATGTGGATATAAAGATATTTGGACATGAAGATATTCAGAGCTGAAGATTATTACCGGTGGTGAACCGCAGCTGGGACCAAGAGGAGAGACATATGCACGCATGTACACACACAAGAGGAGACATCACCCTTCACTGGACGATTGAGGTGAGCCGCTGCAGATTTATAAGATGGGACAGTCAGCTACAAAGGAGCAAAAGCTCCATCAAGAGATTTTACAGAGAATTTTGAAAGAACAAGTGTTTGTGGTATCAGTTACAAAGTTGGTTAAATTGTTAGTTTGGATAAGAGACTATCACTTGTGGTACCCTTCCTCGGGTTCATATGATAGCTCGTTGTGGGCAAAGGTTGGGGAGGAATTGCAGACAAAAAAGGACTTGCGGCTTGAAGTCCTTGACAAAATCATTATGACTTGGAAAACAGTGTATACAGCTTTAAATGCTCTAAAACCCGCAGAAACTATCTTACAAGCGTTGGCTGCCCCTCCTCCCGTTCTCGCAAAAGCAGGAACAGACCGAGCTGCAGTCTTTTGAAACATTTAGTCCTACGTACGATGAAATCCCTAACTCAACACAGGGAATGTGGGGGGTAGATCCACCAGAACCTGATGAACCTTTTGATCCCGGAGAAATAGACACCAAGGACGGACCTGATTTATACCCACTGCTAACTCCGGTGAAGGTTACAGCAACCCCTGCCCCCACAGCAGATGAAATTTTACAGGCACAACGACAAAAATCAGTATCGCATATGTCACTTATTAAACCCCCCCCCCTTTTGCTCCTAAACTGCTCCCTTCTGCTCCTACACCCCCCCTTTTTGCTCCTACACAGCCTCTGGCTCGTACAGGACCATTGAATGTTGTCGGACGGTGTCCCGATCCGATATCGGGGAGGTTTCAACGCGATCCCAGGAGACGAGATTAAGATGCAAACGCAGTCATATGCCGTGCAACCTTGTAAACTTTATTTTCGGTGAACCGGGAATCGGAGGTCTGGCGGGGACGGCGGGGGGGGGGGGGCAGAGAAGACGAGACGGGAAAAAAAAAAAAGGGTAAAGTCGGAAAAACCCCAACGGGGTGCCATAAGCAGATGGTCCAGCTGTCTCCCTTGGAGATTGAAAATGAGTTGTGTCCTTGTCGCCAAAAGGGCTAAAAAACTCAGTGGGGCTGTCGTTTATGCGGCCAGTGCAGTACCAGGCGCCAGAATCATTTTTCCACTCACACACTTGACTATAGGGGTAATAATTGGACCGTTGGAGGAAGGTTTCATTTTTGCTTGACCAGTATCCCTTAAATCCCCGACTGTGCCCGGCTTCATCAAGCCACATTCATATGCGGACACCTCTATCTTTATCAACTAGCTTATGGGTGAGTGTCCATTTGCACTTGCTTTCCCCAACATGGATCCCTCCCTCCTGGACACGGTTTAAACAATAGCGCCCGACAGCTGGAAACTGAATTGGCCATGTTCCGCTATCACCCCAAGTAGCATTCGTGGTCTCACTGTAATTGCTCACAATCTGGGCTGGGGTGAGGGGTGTAGACGTCCATGGCCAGCTCGATAACCCCAGGGGTCCACCACAGACCCAACAGTGACTCAGATTAAAAGTTCGACTTACAGCCTTGGCTAACAATGCAAACTCATTGTCCTTAAAGGGATCGTAGGGATCAGTGGGAGGTGGAGGAAGTGGTTTTCCATGGCTTCCATAGATGCATCCCCAAACTAGTATGACCAACAATAACGTGCGCATTCTGATTAAGTCACAATCTGTGTCCATTTTGCTTCCTCCGGGAGGGTGTTTCTGGGTCAGTTGTTCCTTCCTGGAAAGTAAGAACAGAAACAAACTCGCTTCTCGGGTCAGAAGGAAGGAATAATCCACTTAGTGTGAATCTTATGGACCTTCCCACAAGTGTCTCTCGCCTTCCAAATATATTTGTTCCCCGGGGTGTCCAATACCAACGGTACTGCTCCCACAGTGGGGAGTTCAACCAGGACAGGTTGCCCGGGGAAATGGGATGGGTTGTTAGAGTGACCAGGGCCATGCGAGGTGGGCATAATTGTTGGTGCCTGGGGGCAAAACGCTGTAATCTTTGGGCATCCATTTGTTCCCCAGCGGCTATTGACACTGGTCACTGCGTCCCCCACCCGCTCGGCCCATCCTGATTTGTGTGGTTTCAGAAATCGCTTTAGTAAACCATTTGTTCTTTCCACGATCCCATTTGCTTGCGGGTAGTATGGTGTGTGGAACACCCATGAAATTCCCTCTTGGGCCGCCCATTCTTGAACTATTTTAGCTGTGAAGTTTGAACCATTGTCCGATTGAATCGATTGCGGTTTAGGGAAGGTCCCAAACCATCCTTTCAGGGCCTTCACAGTATTCTCCCCTGTCGCCTTGGCACATGCCTTGGCCTGTACTAGTCCAGACACTATTTCAACACCCACCAATATATAACATTTTCCCTCTGATTTTCGAAACGGACCAATGTAATCAACCTGCCAGGCCTCCCACAAACCTTTTCCTTCTCTTAAGTGCAAGGGGTCATTTTCCAGGGGGTGTCTGTCCAAACGGACACGACACTGTTCACAAGAGGATATACATGTTTTGCATTCCTCCCTGGTAACTGGCCACCCTCGAGCTTGCGCCTCACGAAATAAATCATTTATCCCTGAATGTTTCCGTTTTATATGCAGCCATTCTAATAAATGTTCCCAATTTTCTGTTATTTGGGTGCTCTGCAGAGGAGCTAGTCGAGCTAGTTCGTCCGCTTCAGCATTCCATCGGTTCACCGGGGTGTCACTTTGTTGGTGGGATGCAACCCATGCCACTGCAAACTTCCCACATTTAGCAATTGCAAGAATATCTTGCCATTTTTCCTTTTGCCATATCGGTATCCTGTTAACCTCCCATTCATTCTGTTCCCAGAATGGCAGCCACTCTGTGCAGCCTTTAAAAACCGCATAGGAGTCAGTATAAATATATACAGGGGAAGCAGCTTGGGCCTCATGCTGGAATACACTCCACACTGCAGTTAGCTCTCCCACCTGCACGCTGCCCTCCCCTTCAGTAATGATTTGTTCCTTAGTCCCGACCTGAAGTGCCACAGCTCGATACTTCCAAATCTTTCCTTCTCGCTTCGACGAAGCATCTGTAAACCATACGTTCTGCAACTGTTCAGAAAATGAGGGAGCTGTTTGTATCACAGGAGCAAGCTGGGGCGCATCCTTATCTAGGTCTGCCTCATCCTGTATATTCAACACTTTAGTAGCCTCTTCAGATATAGAAAAGATCTCACAATAATGCTGTATTTGGGCATACCATTTCCGTACAGAGGCTCTTTGAGCCACCCCGTCAGGGGGTGGGGTTCCTGTTAAAACTGCTTTGGTCACTTTAAATGGGCCCCAAAGGATTATGGGCTGCTGTCGGATAGTTCGTTCAGCCTCTCTCAAAGCCAGACTAACTACAAATAGGCCCTTTTCCCAAGCTGTGTACTTTTTTTCAGCATCCTTGAAACTACGTAAATAGAACCCGATGGGCCGAATGGACCCCTCTGGTCCCTTTTGCCACAAATGAACTGAGAGCCCGGTCTGAGCAAACCCCCATTTGATTTGGACTGGGTCTGTCACCGAAAATCCAGGAATAGACCTCGTAACACCAATGTAGTGTTAAAAGGCAGGCATTCTTTATTGCGACGTCGGATGCACGGGGGATAATTCCGCCGAACGTGCATACCCCATACCCTTTCCGTGCAGTCTATATAGATCAAAATATACGTATTCATCTGATTACATAAGCCCTTCCTTTCATAGTCAAATCAGTCCATTTCCATACACTCCTCCCACCCGCGCTTGCGCAGTGCCTCCTAGTGGTGGTCATCGGGGGTCCCAAGATGAAGGCTTATCCTCTTCATCACAGTTTCTGCGCAAACTCAGTCCTCTTCTGGCTCTTGTCCCTGCGGCACGGGTCGTCTTGACCAGTTCTAGGCACCTGCTGGTTTTAATTAAAACTAACTTCTTTGGGGGGAGATGTATGACTTTTTGCTTCAGTTAATTCACACAATAGATAGGTACCACAAATACACCTGCAACTATTTGGTAACGCTATTTCTATTAAAAATCTCTCTTCACCATTATTGTTTAACATTAATGATTACCTAGGGACTAAACCCTCTGTTCCCAGACCTAATGTCCAGATGGGCAGGGCTGTACAAGGGACATAGCAGCATTGTTCGTGCTTTATGATTAACTAATTCCATCACCTTGGTTACAGGTCCACTGGATGGATAGGTCCAAGGGCTTGGTAGGCATTTGCCTCAAACACCAACAGCCATAATGCCTCATTGTGGACCTGGGTCCACTCCCATTGGGCCTTTTTCCGCAGTAAATCATACAAAGGTCTAGCGATAATCAAAAAGTTAGGGATACGTTTTCTCCAGAACACGAGCAGTCCTAATGCATGTTGCAGATCTTTCTTTGATTCTGGCATTTTAATTAGGTCGAGGGAGGACAGAGTATCAGGGGGGATACAAGTCATTCCCCCCCTCCACCAGATTCCCCAAAATTTCATTTCACTAGCAGGGGCTTGTATCTTTTCGGACAGAATCGTCAATCCTATATGTTCTAAATGGGTAATAATGTCCCGCTGTGCCTCCTTAACTTCCTCTATCTGACTCCCTCCCACAAGCACATCATCTATATACTGATAAATCTTCACCCCCGCTTGTATGGGGATCGCTTCCAATTCCTGCGCTAGAGCATGGTGAGCTAACGTGGGAGAGTGCTTATAGCCCTGGGGAAGCCGCGTGAAAGTGTACTGCTGTCCCTCCTGGGCGAAAGCAAAACGGCTCTGATCTTCAGGTTGAAGGAGAACCATAAAGAACATATCCTTAACATCAATAGTTGCCAGAATCGGGTGCGCTGCTCCTGAATGGTGCTAATGAGCTCGGCAATGTTGGGCACAGCAGCAGTTAACGGTCCGGTATTAGCATTCAAACGGCGGTAATCGACCGTTAACCGCCACTTTCCATTAGGTTTTCGCACCGGCCAGACCGGGGAATTGTAAGGCGAGTGGGTGGGAACCACCACTCCTTGTTCCCGCAGCTCTGCCGGCACCGGGGCTGTGCCCGCCCTGGCTCCCAGCGGCAGCGGGTAGGGTTTCACATTCGTTAATTTAGAAGGGAGGAGGGCAGGCGCCGCTTGTAGCAGACGCGCCTCCGCGCTGGGGGTTTTAGCCAATTGTCTAATTTGGGGGGCACCGAAGGACCACGAATTTCCCTGGGTATCACGCCACTGTTTACCCTTTAAAACATCCATGCCTAAAAGGTTCATTTGGAAAGGTCCCACAGCTACCATGGTGTCCACGGGGTCTTCCTCCCCCGGCAGCCATAATGTCACCGGAGTCATGGGCACTGTCTGGGTTTTCCCCAAGGCGTTTAAAACTATCAGGCTTTTGGACGGGACCGAAATTCCACACCGTTCCGCCTCGACCCGGCTTAGCGCAGTAATTTGTGCTCCGGTGTCAACCAAAAAGGTTACCGGTCTCCTCTTTGGCCCTACCGCCACCGTAATCAATAAATCCCCTTTGTTATTGCAGGTGAGCTGTCTTACAAACATCCACCCTCCGCCTCCCCCCTCACCCTGGGGGAGCGGAGGATTTAGTTTCCCACCAGCTTCTTCCCTATTTTGCTCCCCCCTCAGATCCACCAAGGGTGGGGCACTAGGACCTGGCTCAGAACCGATTCCTCGCCCTGACCATCTCTGCACAAGCTGTTCCAGCTTCTTGGTCGGGAGTCCATCCATGAGGTCCCGGGGAATGCCCTTCTGAAGCCCTAACTGCCAGAGTCCCTGCCGATTCAGGGGCTTTCCTTTCCCGGCCAGATCCGGGCTTCTCCCCGAGAAAAACGACTGCCCACTCCCTCGCACTGCGGCTCGCACGGCTCTGGTTTCAGCCCTTCGATATGGCTGGTTAACAGGTCCGTATCTCCTCCCATAGTTAATCAGCTCTTGGGCTATCTCCCCCCACGTCCACACTTTCCTCCCCGCCCACCGACGGTCGGGGGCCGCCCCCCCCTCCAGGGCAGCCGCGATTCTCTCCTCGCTGGGGGTGTTTTGAATCCTCCCCTGCAGCTGGATCCCTATGGGTTTCAGGGAATCAGGAAGCCCCCGTATTAGGGGAGTCATTCTTTCGGGGTCTGCCGGCAGCAGCATCGGGGAGCTCAGATTAGGCTTGAGTTCCCGATCATACATCATCTGAAGGCAAGCCGCTTTCTGCACACTTTCCAGCAACTGATCTGTCGTGCCCGTTATGGCCAGGGGATCCCCCCTCTCCAGCGGGTTCAACCCCCCCGCCCAGTACGCGGCCCTCTGAGTCAGCGATCACGGGGCTCGGCGATCGCCGGTGGTTAAGAACACGCCCGGGCCCCAGTACCCTTCCGCTTCCCTTTCCGACAACAAGATCCCGTCCCCCCCCCCCCGACAGGGACACCCTCCAGACATATTCGGTCTCCGATTCTCTCGCGGTTCTCGCAAAATCTTTTCGCAGCTTTGCCAATTCGGTTGCCGCAAAAGGGGTTTCTTTAGTGATAACCTGGGGACGATTATCACCGTCGTCTTCATATACGAATTCCGTTTTAACCAACGGGTACATGTGTGGGGGGCTGCCTGCGGTCTCTTTTGCTCCCTTCAAGTCCCCCTGGGGATAGATCGATCGTATCCCTTTCTCTGCCCGCGCTACTTCTGTTTCCGCCAAGGAGTCTGAGTCCCTCAGGAGCTGATTCCTTAACTCCTCCTTCAATATTACGTTTTGGCACCTCTCCTCCTCCAGCAGCCACTTATTTTCCCGCAACTGTTCCCGCAGCGTTTCTACCACCGCTTGCAGAGAATCTACCACCGCCTCAGCCTGACCAGACCTCCTGTTCCTTTCCTCCACTGCAGCAGCCAAACTCGCTCCCAACACCGCACAGATGATCGTTTTTCCCTTCCCCCTCTTAACTCTGGCTTCTTTTTGCAACACTTTCATTCTGTCTACCACACTCTGTAACCGAAACCAATGGTCCCTCGCCCAGCCTTGCCCCTGGAGCGAGGGACGAGCTCAGTGAGCCTCTAGAAAGTCATACAGCCTCTCTGCTTCCTCAGCCCGCACAGACACACAATCACACGTGTCGGCTGCCTGCAGGGCAGCCATTTTCCTACAAAGGGGATGTCGTCCTGGGAGGGCCACGCTTTGAAATCCGAGCTTCCCCTATACGCTCCCGGGAGGCCAAAACGTAATCTAAAGCACAAAATTCCCACAAAGTTCCTACAAAAATTCCTACAAAGGGGATATCGTCCTGAGAGGGTCACACCTTAAAGTCCAAGTTTCCCCTATGCACTCCCAGGAGGCCAAACCATACACTAATACACAAGTCTGTGATAAGAGCAGTACAAAAGGAAACCGCCATTCACGCCTTCCTCACACTTCGTTCGCCCTCATTCACAGGCGATCACAGAGCGCACCACAGGAAGGAGGCACGGCACTCTCCTCTCCAGGGATCCTGTCCGTGACGCCAATAAAAATGCCCCGATCCGATATCGGGGAGGTTTCGATTCGATCCCAGGAGACGAGATTAAGATGCAAACGCAGTCATATGCCGTGCAACCTTGTAAACTTTATTTTCGGTGAACCGGGAATCGGAGGTCTGGCGGGGACGGCAGCGGGGGGGGGGGGGGGGGGGGGGGCGGAGAAGACGAGACAGGAAAGAAAAAAAAAAAAAGGGTAAAGTCGGAAAAACCCCAGCGGGTGAGGAAAAGAAGTGCGGGGAGGGAGAGGATCAGTTACCACCACCACGGATTCGACGATGTCCAGCGATGTCCAGTCGGCTCAGTCTCTGTGCAGGCGTGGAGCCCCGGCGAGAGTAGGGCCCAGCAGCCAGGCGGTGAGGAGGAGACCAAGAGGGCAGCGAGGAGAGCAAGAGAGCGGCGAGGAGCATGTGCTGCCCTTTTATAGGGGCATTTGCGCATGCGCAGAGCATGTCTGCATACATGCAGTTCCTGCCATGCGTGCTGCCCGCTTAGACAAGTCCGTTTTTGCCTGTCCATGGGCTACTCTGTGCGCAAGCGCTTTTCTGCAGGTCATTGTGGCAGCTTCCTTCCAGAGGCCAGCAAGAGATGGCAATATCAATGTCGAGACAAAACCAGTTTGTAGCGGTCTTCTACAGACGGTCGAACGTATTGTTAGATAAATGTAGGACTGATGCGCTCTGCAAAGGAGATGTTTCTATCCTTAAAGCTATGCCTGTAGTATATAAGCCTAACCAACCCCCAGAGTATGCTTACTTACCATACGAGGCTATTAAGGAGGTTCGTAAATCCATACCAGAATATGGTCTCCAGGCTTCGTTTACTGTGAACCTCATACAGGCTATAGGAGAATCTTATGTCATGACCCCTTCTGATTGGCGATCAATACTTAGCATGGTTCAGTCATCTGCAGAATATACCATCTGGGCATCAGAATATAAGGAACTTGTAATAGTGCAAGTTATGGAGAATATTTCTGCTGGATTAGGTATTGGAGAAAATGAGTTGCTGGGTCAAGATAATTACGCCACGGGGGGAGCACAAGCGACACTGCCAAGACTGGTATTTCTGCAAGCCGCGGATTTAACTTTCAAGGCCTTGCGAAAGGTGCCAGATCTTGGCCGGCAAGAAATGTCTTTCTTATCAATTCGACATGGATCTCAGGAACCCTATGTTCAGTTTTTAGATTGGTTACAAACTGCTATTATGAGACAAATTGAACAAGAGGAAGTCGCTGAGATCTCGCTATTTCATCTTGCAACCAAAAAGGTACAACAGGGTCCCTCTACAGCAGTCGGCGTACCTGAACTGAGATCAAAGCAGGGTGAACGCCAGCCCAAAGCCACGCAGTCCCTCCGACACAGCACAGCCCGCAGCGCCAGCAGCCACTGCACCAGACGGGTCAGCGAACCTCACACCTGCTGGGGCACACGGCCCCCCGCTTGCTGCCCCTTCCCACCGAGGCGCCGGGCTCCCCTCCATCGGCAACCGGTGGCACGGCCCGGCCCCCCCCCCCCCCCGGCATGTCTGCCCGACCTGGAGCGACCCAGAAGCGGTGCGGCGAGAACCGTTTTCCTTACATTCAAGCCCTTGGTTGGAAAAAGTGTGTACAATTCAATTACTGCAGTAGAATTCCTTGTGGACAAACAGCTGGCGTTAGGTCACCTAGTACCATCTACCAGACCACGGAACACCCCTAGATTTGTCATTCCAAAGAAGTCTGGTAAATGGAGATTATTACAAGATCTGCAGGCTATAAATGCGGTAACGAGCCCAACGGGGCCACTAGAGTCTGGTTGTCCCTAACCCAACTATGATTCCAGAAGATTGGCCTCTTTTTGTTATTGATTTAAAGGACTGGTTTTTTACAATTTTTTTTACACCCTGATGATTGTGCTCATTTTGCATTTTCTGTGCCTTCAATTAACAACAGCAAACCCATGCAGTGACACCATTGGGTCATTCTGCCACAGGGCATGATGAATAGCCCCACGATTTGCCAGATAGTCGTGTATGCAGCACTAAAAGAAGTACGGCAATCTTTCAATCAGATCTACTTACATCATTATATGGATGACATCCTCCTTGCTGCCGAAACACAAAATGTACTGCTCACTGCTTTTGCTAAATTAGAATCGTCATTAAAGATCTATGGGTTACAGATAGCCCCGGAAAAGATGCAGACAGAGCAGCCCTGGAAGTATCTAGGATGGAAACTTTTTGCTTCACAAGTGTTCCCACAACCATTGCGTATTGTTGACCAAGTCACCACTCTTCATGATCTACAAAAATTATTAGGAACAACTAATTTGGTACGACCCCTTTCAGGCATCACAACTGAAGAGTTGTCCCCTCTATTCACCTTGTTGAAAGGGGACTCAGATTTGTTATCTTCCAGGAGATTGACGCCAGAAGCGAAAACTGTCTTGCAGAAAGTTTTGGATAAAATTGCAACTGCCTTTGCCTCCAGAATCAATGTCAAGTTACCAATAGATTTCTATATAATTTACGCTTCTTTCCAGCCTTATGCTCTTTTATGTCAGTGGTGTGTTTAACATGCAGGAGTTGAAGACTCTGGAATGGATCTTTTTGTCTCATACACCCATGAAAACATTAACCGCAAAGGTAGATATGATAGCGTCCTTAATAGCACAAGGTCTGAATCGCTGTCAGCAATTGACAGGACATGATCCTGATGTTATTTACTTGCTGCTGGCTAAAGATGACTTTGTGGTATTAAACAGGGAATCCTTATCGCTGCAAGCTGCTCTAGCTGATTATTTCAATGCCATACGTTACACCCTTCTGTAACATAAGCTGTTACATTCCCTCTCTCAAATTCCATTGCAGCCAAAGAACTGATGTGTTCCTGTTCCTATTAAAGGAGCACGAACAGTGTTTCTGGACGGATCAGGGAAAACACACAAAGCTGTGGTTGTGTGGAAACAAACAGATTCGTCAGATTGGCAATCATCTATTTTAATCGTTGAAGGATCCACACAAATTGTTGAACTATCAGCGGCCTTGCATGCCTTTGAATTGTTTTTGACTGAACCACTCCATGTTGTCACAGATTCTGCATATGTTGTTCAATGCATTGAAGATGCAGTGAGAAAAGAGGTCAATAACAAACAACTTTTTTCTTGCTATTGAAATTAGCTACACTACTTAAAAATCGTGTACATTTATATTTTATAATGCATATACGGTCACATACTACTCTACCAGGACCAACAACTGAAGGAAATGCTGTAGCAGATAAATGGACAATGGCAGCAGTACTACCACACAGTTTTGAGCAAGCCCGATTATCTCACGACTTCTTTCATCAAAATGCCTCTTCCTTGCATAAACAATTTGCTTTGTCCCGAGGGCAAGCTGCAGAAAGTGTCCGTGCGTGCCCTGACTGTCAACATATTACACCCGTATCATCGTATACAGGAGTGAACCCTCATGGTTTACAAGCTAATGAGTTGTGGCAGAGTGCTGTTACACATATATCAACATTTGGCCGACTGCCTTATGTACATGTTAGTGTGGATACTTTCTCAGGGTTTCTGGTAGCCACTGCACATATGGGAGAAAACCACAAGGGTTCACTCCTGTATATGATGATACGGGTTGCTTCGGATAAAGAACAGATGACCCCCTTGAGCACATACCAAGCATGTCAAACTGCTGAGTCCCGCTTCTGATGATACGACATTCCATGCCAAGAGCCAATCGATACATAATAATTGACTTAGTCCCACCTCACAAAAAGATTTTCAAAAGTATAAAAATTGGCACTTGAAAACTCTCTTTGGGGAGAAGGAGCCAAGCGAAAACTTTAACTGACGGACGGGTTGATGGGCCTGAACCTCTCTTCCCCCCCCCAAGAAGGGATGCCTTTTTGGTAAGAGTCACGCCTCTGACTTTGTCAGACGTATCCCTGGGAACACATTGTTAACTAAAGCACTAAACCATTACTTTGAGCTCAACTTCTGTAGACAGTGCATTTATCAACGACAATCCTGAATCTGTGATACCTATCGCCTGAATAAATTACCTATTGTTTCAGCTTTGCACAGCTGTTTCAGTGAAAGTCCTTGGAGGGTCTCTGACAGGCAGGTTGAATCTGAGAAGTGACTATATACTTAACCCTTTAGACATAAACCGTTGACCAAGTCTGGGACTAGGAGTTGATCCAGCTGCACCTAGACTCCTCTCTCAGAGAAGAGTTTAGAATGCAAGGGGGTCTGCTCTGAACTTCGTGACTCAATGAGACGGCTCTCCTTTTGCTGCTTATCAGACTCCCTTACCCCTTTTAACTCGACACCCTTTCAACATGGTAAACAGAGGGGACAACTCTTCAGTCGTGATGCCAGTATTTTAACCTTTCAACAAAGAGTCAACAACATCATGTAGAAAGATCATCTGAACCATAGAAGGATCAACATTCTGAGGTTCTAACACCTGGTCGTTCATAACCACCATAGTGCGGGTGAAGAGGTCATGGCGGGTGATGATGCCGGTGAACCACTGGGTGGCGGAGTCCTGGCGTTACACGCGCACCCTGTACCCATTCAGTGAGCATGGACCTTGCATCAAAAATCTCCTGAACCTTCTGTTCCTTTACTCAGGCTTTTACCTCTTCATGTAACTGCGGGTTATCCCTGAGAACTGGGTTTAGACTGTCTACGTCATCCTGATATGGCTGAAAGGCACTATCTTCAGTAATAAAATCCAGCTGTTTGTCCACAAGGAATTCTACTGCAGTAATTGAATTGTACACACTTTTTCCAACCAAGGGCTTGAATGTAAGGAAAATGGTTCTCGCCGCGCCGCTTCCGGGTTGGGCCAGGCCAGGCAGACGTGCCGGAGGCAGGCCCAGGGGGGTCGGGGGAGGAGCAGGCGGTGGAGGAAGGCTCGCTGCCGCCCTTTGTTGGGCTGGTGTGGGCTAGCACACAGCTGGGCCCGCCACGGAGGCCCCGGTGCGTCCTCGCTGCTGGGTCATGGCGCACTGCCGTCATCGCCGCCAGGCCAGGACGCGCCATGCCAAGTCTCCGGGAGCCGAGCGAGGGGAGCCCACCGGCGGGAAGGGACAGCGTGCAGCAGGCGTGGCCCGCGAGGTGGCCGTGTACCCCAGCAGTGTAAGGTTTACTGATCCATCTGATAGTGTAACTGTTGTCGCTGTGGCTAGATCCAGCCCGGCACTGCAGGCTGTGCTACGTGGGAGGCTCTGCACGATTTTACACTGGAGTTCACCCTGCTTTGATCCCAGGTTGGGTATGCCAACTGTTGTAGAGCGACCCTGTTGTACTTTTTCGGTTGCAAGATGAAATAGCAAGATCTCAGCAACTTCCTCTTGTTCAGTTTGTCTCACAACAGCAGTTTGTAACTGATCTTAGAATTGAACATAGGTTCATGTTCCTGAGATCCCTGTCGAATTGATGCAAGAGACGCTTGTTGCCGGCCAAAATCTGGCACCTTTCTCAAGGCCTTGAGAGTTCAATCCGCGGCTTGCGTAAATATTGCTCTTGGCAGTGCTGCTTGCGCTCCCCCCATGGCGTAATTATCTCGACCCAGCAACTCGTTTTCTCCAATACCTAATCCAGCAGCAATATTATCCATAACCCGTACAGTTACAAGTTCCTTATATTCTGATGCCCAGATGGTATATTGTGCAGATGATAGAACCATGCTAAGTACTGATCGCCAGTCAGAAGGGGTCGTGACATAAGATTCTCCTATAGCCTGTATGAGTTTCATAGTAAATGAAGCCTGGAGACCATATTCTCATATGGATTTCTGAACTTCCTTAATAACCTCGTATGATAAGTGAGCATACTCTGGGGGTTGGTTAGGCTTATATACTACAGGCATAGCTTGAAGGACAGAAAGATCTCCTTTGCAGAGCGCATCAATCCTACATTTATCTAACAATGCATTCGACCGTCTGACAACATTCAGTGGTCCCGTACGAGTCAGAGGCGACGTAGGAGCAAAAGGGGGGGGTTAGTAAGTGACAAGCATGATACTGATTTCTCTCATCGTGCCTGTAAAATTTCATCTGCTGTAGGGGCGATGGCTGCCATAACCTTCACCAGAGTTAGTGGTGGGTATAAATCAGGTCCGTCCTCGGTGTTTATTTCTCCGGGATCAAAAGGATCGTCAGGTTCTGGCAGATCTAACCCCCACGTTCCCTGTGTTGGGTTAGGAATTTCATTGTATGCAGGGCTAAATATTTCAAGAGACTGTGGCTCAGTCTGTTCCTGCTTTTGCGAGAATGGAGGAGGGGCAGCCAATGCTTGTAAGATAGTTTCTGTGGGTTTTAGAGCATTTAAAGCTGTATACACTGTTTTCCAAGTCATAATGATTTTGTCAGGGACTTCAAGCCGCAAGTCCTTTTCTGTCTGCAATTCCTCCCCAACCTTTTCCCACAACGAGCTATCATATGAACCTAAGGAAGGGTATTTTTATGTATGTTGCACACTTGGCAGAAGAACTCAGAATTCATGTACCCTTAGTTGAACTACCCTTATTATAATACTACAATCACACCCACTAAGCTGGAGACCCTGGCCCGAGCAAAGACCATTACTCATGGAGCATGCCCAGTGAATTTTAAGAACACTACATCTTTAAACAGACATGAGACATGTAAGGACCAATGGGAAAAGAAAGTGATTAAGTATAACTGTAAAAGTACTGATAACTGTTGCTCGAAATGTATAAACATTTACCGCATGTTAGCCAAAGTGTGCTTGTGCTTGATTTGTGGGAAACTACCAAGCACTCAGGCTTGCAACCCTGAAATCAAGCTACTTGGTGCACGCCCACCACCGGAGGACCGCGACCTCCAGCAGAGACCATTGCTGGTGGTGATATCTTTTCTCTTATTTTTCCTTTTGTTTTCCTCTCTCTATCTCTGATTTTCTAGGCACATAAGGGTAATGCTGCTATAAGTTTGTCAATCTATCTGCTATATTTTGTAGTTTGTTGTAAGTTTTGCCAAATCAATATCCGTTCTAACCCCACTGTGTTAAAAGTTATGTTATTATAAAGTCGAAAAGTTACCATCTTTTGTTATCTCACTGAATTCCAAGTAAAGCTTTGCTTTTAGTCAAGCCTTTTGGGTCATTGTTGTGACTCCTGAGTACCGCGCAGAGAACTGAAAAAGCTCATCTCCCCTTACCCACTGAATGGGATGGGACAGGGGTGGTTGCCCTTGCTCTGGCAACCCCCAGGCCTCATCAGCGTCTCCTGCAAGAGCTGCCGGCTCCTGGCAGGTCTCTGCTTGCCCTGACATTTTCCTGACTCAGCAATCCCCTCCTCCCCGTGCGCCGAGATCTGCTGCTGCGCTGTGGATCGGGCCAGCTCCCAGCTCCCCTCGGTGACTGATATGTGGCTCTGTGGCCTATAAGATACTGCCTGTTAATTGGACTAACACTTGTACATTAGGATGAATTAGTTGTTTTTTTCTTTACATTTCAATACATTCAGACCTCTTCTGGAATGACGGGCACAACTTACCCCAGTGTACCAAACAAAGTATAAAATGCTCTGTGAAAAATCCACTTGTTAAATATTTGACAAACTGGTTTCCACCAGTTTACATGAACATTCCTCCCCTGGCTAGCAGTATCAGAATTATAAAGGGCTGTCATAAATATGTCTAATGAAAGAGATGGGTAATACTATTTCAGCCTTCCAGTTAGAGGTAAAACAAGAATCTCTGGTAGCCCTTCAAAACAGAATGGCATTAAATTATGTGCTCATCACTCAAGAAAGGTACATGTACGGACTACTTGCTGTACAGATGCAGACCAAGATCAGAAAATAGAAATGGATGTACATAAAATTTGAGGTACACTTCAAATACTGCATGAAATGCCTGGAGAAAAACATTTTGACTGATGTGAATGACTCTAAGACATGAAAGGATGGTTAGAAATAAACTGCTTAAAACAACACTGAAATATAATTTGTTGTGATTATTAACTTTGGTGATTATGTATGTGTTAGTTCAGTTGATCTTATGTTGTAGCCAATTGGTATGTAAAAGGATAGAACAAGGCATAACGCAAGCAGAGGCCAGAACAATAATGCTGACTATGTTAGAGGATAAGGAAGAAGAAGAGGAAGAAGTGCTTGGACTAATGACTATAACTAATTATAAAATCTAGAGGCAAGAGCGGATGATGGGACAGTATGGCCCATGCAGTGATCGATCCTGGGCTCCCAGGAATTGTGAGCAGGGCATTTGCAGCCTTTCTACCGTACTCTAGATCTTTAAGAACAAGAGCCTCCTTATCAGAAGGTGCCTGAAATTAAGCTGCAAACAAATGAAGAAGGGAGTAAAGGGAATAAACCTAGGTGAAGCAAAGCAAATGTTTTTGGAAATGGAAATTGGTAGAAAGAAGCATAAAGAAGAATTTGAAAGACTTGCAATGATGAATGTGTGTGAGTAATAACGACTCACAAAAGGCGGAAACGACAGGGAAATTCTAATTTTAACTGCTCAGCAGTGGTAATCTGTGACCGAGGAATGATATGGCAGGGAGGACAAGAAGGCCCAACTACAAGAAGGGGTTAAACTGGCTGGAAGCAGGACTGACAGAGACTGAAGGACTCCCTGTAAGGGAGTGAATTTTCCTTTGGTGATAAGAAACAGCCTCAGCATTGTCTTGTAGTCATCCCGGAATGTGAGAGCTCAGGGGCCCAAGCTCAGGGGCCACCTTTGGGCAGTAGAGCTGTGCTGGGGGACGGTCCCACAGCCAGGCTGAGGTGCCTCATGCGACTGCGCTTGGGATTGGTGCTGATGCAAGTGTGTGTAAGGAATCTGCTTGTGATGCATCTTTGCAGACTCCTTGTAGAACCGCTTACTGCGGTAAGACTCTGCCCAATGCATTGGTCATTAATTTTTTATTTTATATTTAAGCACAAGTGTGTGTTTAATTCGCCTCAAAGGGTACCATAAAAATTCCCCAACATCTCTAAAAACCTCCTCAGAGGTAAGAAGCTAACTGAGAGTAGCTAAACTGAGGGTGACAATGCAAAAAAAAAAATTAATGTTTTTTACCCGGAAAACCTGAGACACTAAGAAGGAAAAAGGGACAGAAGAGAAGAACGACAAGTTTTCTCCTAAATTTGTATCCCCAAACTATAGTTGTCCATTACCAACGGATTGCAAGTATTTTGTTTTCTTCACTTCACATTTTAAGTATATCTATAGAACAGGTCATTGAAAAATGTAAAGAAGATCTTTCTTTCCTGTTTTAGTTATACCTCATCATAAGCCACCTGCTATCATACCTTTACATTTTTGCAGTATTTATGTGAATTGAAAGTGTGTGCATTAGAATACACTGTCTCTCTACCTTTCCAAGGTGTTAGGTAGATGACCAAGGAGTGCCTGTAAGACACTGGGGAGTACATTATTCTGAAGGGTACCAGAGCTACACCAACATGAAGGGATAATTGTTAATTGCTGGTAATCTATTGGTGGAGCAAAAGGAAACAGGGAAACAAATGTAACTCATTAAAGTTTCTGGAGTAATACGCTTCCCTAAGGAGGAGGCTACATGTTGTTTTGCTTGTTGTTCTTTACTTTTAAGTAACATCCTTGAAAGTATTCACGAAATACAGTTTAATACTCTCTGTTCCTTTTGTGAAATGTTATGTAGAAAATATTCTGAGATTTTCTTAAAGATTTTGTCTGATTGCTTAAGTGGTCATTGTTTGTTTGTCTTTAATGTAAGGTGTGGTAAAGTAAATGTATTAACTTATTTATATTCTTTACAAAGTTCTAAATAGTTCTAAAGCACATTCTTACATTATTTTGTTCCCACAGAAGTCAGTTGTTTGAAGACAGAAGTGTACAAAACAGCAATTCTGATTTTGTGTTTGGAGAAAACAAGATTGAGAGAGTTTTGGCAAAATCTGTAAATTCTGGCAGAATTTTTATCGAGTTTGATGTATGTATGAGTATAATTTTCTTTAGAGACTGATTCTTTTTAGTTCCTCCTATTCTTTTAAAGATGTGAATAAATATAATTCTAGTAACTGTTGAGGAGAAAATATCTAAATATTTGCTGTAGGAGGAGTAGACATCCCTATCCTCCCCATCCTAGATAAGTACTATATGGGGTTTGCATGGCAAGGTTTTGGTAGCGGGGGGGCTACAGGGGTGGCTTCTGTGAGAAGCTGCTAGAAGCTTCCCCTGTGCCAAATAGAGCCAGTGTCAGACGGCTTCAAGATGGACCTGCCGCTGGCAAAGGCTCAGCCAATCTGCAATAGTGGTAGCACCTCTGTGATAACATATTTAAGAAGGGGAAAAAAAAAACCCAGCGTAATGGCAGCTTCAGCTGGGGAGAGGAGTGAGACTATGTGAGAGAAACAACCCGGCAGACACCAAGGTCAGGGAAGAAGGAGGGGGAGGAGGTGCTCAAGGTGCCAGAGCAGAGATTCCCTGCAGCCCATGATGAAGACCATGGTGAGGCAGACTGTCCCTCTGCAACCCATGGAGATCCATGATGGAGCAGATATCCACCTGCAGCCCACGGAGGACCTCACACCAGAGCAAGTGGATGTGCCCTGAAGGAGGCTGTGACCCCATGGAGAGTCCGTGCTGGAGCAGGCTCCTGGCAGGACCTGTGGACCCGTGGAGAGAGGAGCCCATGCTGGAGCAGCTTTTATGGCAGGACTTGTGACCCCATGGGGGACCCATGCTGGAGCAGTCTGTTCCTGAAGGACTGCACCCTGCGGAAGGGACCCATGCTCGAGCAGTTCATGAAGAACTGCAGCCCGTGGGAAGGACTCACGTTAGAGAAGTTCATAGAGAAATGTCTCCCGTGGGAGGGACCCCATGCTGGAGCAGGGGAAGAGTGTGAGGAGTCCTCCCCCTGAGGAGGAAGGAGTGGCAGAGACAATGTGTGATGAACTGACCGTAACCCCCATTCCCCATCCCCCTGCACCACTCGGGAGGGAGGAGGACACAGAAATCAGCAGTAAAATTAAGCCCGGGAAGAAAGGAGGGATAGGGGGAAGGTACTTTTAAGATTTGGTTTTATTTCTCATTACCCTACTCTGATTTGATTGCTAATAAATTAAATTAATTTTTTCCCCAAGTCGAGTCTGTTTTGTCTGTGACAGTAATTGGTGAGTGATCTCTCCCTGTCCTTATCTCAACCCACAAGCCTTTCATTACGTTTTCTCTCCCCGGTCCAGCTGAGAAGGGGGAGTGACAGAGCGGCTTTGGTGGGCACCTGGTGTCCAGCCAGGGTCAACCCACCACAAGTGTAATAAGCCAAAGCATATAAGATTTGTTCTCAAACCGGTTGGAAGGTGAAGGAGGCCCCCCCCTTCCCTCTTACCTTGGTATTTGCTGTATTGTTAATGTGCAACCCTTGCATAACCACTTCCTTAATCATTGTCGAAAGAATAAAGTGGGGATTTCTATGTACTGGGTCAACATGACCAAATAAGGAAAGGAACTGATCCACAACGCAGAGGAAGACTACGGCCTTCATCCTCACGACCACCAGAGGGACCAGAGCGACCCCCTAGCAACAGCATGCGCAGCCGCAGAAGGAGACCAAGATGTGCTACGTGGAACCGGAACTACTGAACTATAAAAAGGGACTCTGGGGGAGGTGGGGTGCGGACCGTTGGCGGAGCAAGAGACTCCCCGGCCGCCCAGCGCTGTTTTGCCTGCTTCATCGCTAGCTTAAATAAATTCTATTGCTAATAAATTCACACTTGATTAATTAACAATTGGCTCCTCAATTTGGATTCGTCACGGGAGGCGAGCATCTATAACAACAAGTACTCTAATTACTAACCCATACCAGTATGTATTTCTTCTCTTTCGCTCATTTTTTGACCTGAAAAAGAGTTGTTTCTATATTCCATGTAAAGTGTAACAGCCACAACAGGAGATAAGGGAATGTGGTCCTCACTGTTCTAATACTTTCCATCACAGCTGTTAAGAGATGGGAGAAATTAGTGTGAGAGGAAAATTGGACACCCTTCCTAGATATTGTCCATGTTAAAATATATTATGCATGGTGTGAGGCAGCTTAACAGATCAAGTCCTGAAGGAAACTTAGACCAAAAGCTGGTTCCCAAGATGAGGACTGCACCACTTAAAATGGAAAAGAAGTTCAGTTTTTGGTAGAAGCAGAATGAAAACAGTATGCATATCTGCCAGTGAAAAAGTTTGGCAACCATAGGCCTGGATTATGGCTTGTGACTAGCATTTAGTTATAAGGTAGAAATTGAGCCACTGAGCATTGTCTGAAGTCAGAAACATTTATTTAGACATGCCTAGGAAACTTTATCTGTGAAAACTGAAGGTCATGGACATTTTTAATTCCTCTGAGGTTGTTTGTGGTCCCTGCGAGTTTTAAACTATTCTTCTGCAGCTTAAGTGCTTAAACTGGAAATCAATTTAAGTAACTGGTGCTTAAACATCTAAGTCCTTCAACGGATTTAAATCCTAGTCCAGGATCCTTACAAACAGGTCATTCTTCTTGGTGGAATAATTATGTACTCATTTTATGATAAGAAAATTACTTCCACCGGAGACTGAAATTTTTTCATCAATTTTTACTCTTAATATATTACAATTCCTAATCTTCACTCTAGCGTGCATTAACCGTTTCAATGTTCTGTTTGATGTGAAGTAACATAGCCATTATATCTAAATAGGATTTCTTATTTCCCCTGTTTTTTTTCTAGAGCCCTGAAAAGCATCCCAGGTCATGGAATGAAGCTGATTCATACAAAGGAGAAATAACATCCATGTACATAGAATCTTTTCATGTTTGTCCACAAACAAGTAGCCGTACTTAGCAAACAAGTACAGGTACCTTTATTATTATATGTTTCAATATGTCTTAGAGGATGTCAAATGAGCTCAATAATTTTCATCTATTCTCAAGTTATCTAGTCACTAGTACACTTGCAGTATGTGTCAAAATCTGTGTTCAGAAAGCAGCTACAATTTGGTTTATGATGTTTGGACTGGACTAACTTCAGAATGAATGATCTAAGTTACTCAGGAAATGCTAGAGTTTTAAAGATATGTTTGTTATTTGAAAAAGTGCAGTGAACTTTTTGAATACCTTTCGGACTGCATTTTTTAACTACAATTTTGAGCTATCTACTGTTTGTATTTTGTGACTGCTCATATAAATGACTTTGCATTATTTGTAGCCTAATTGTAGGACTGAAACTTATATACAGACAGATTTCAGGGGCTGTTTGTGACTGTGGTGTGAGCTTTTCTACTAGGCAAGCCTCATAAACCTAGGCTGTGAGGGAACACCAAATAGGGCCCTATCTAGAGCTCTCACCAAATTTTGCACCCACTCTACTAATGGATATATTGGATCCTCTTACTTTGTATGAACATTCTTACAAGTAAAAAAAAAAATCAAAGCTTATGAAAAGTGTATATAGATTACGCAAATATACATAATTTTGTAATACATGTTCCTTTTAAATCTTGTCCTTTCATGTTCCTGTCAAATATTCTGACACCAACTTGGGTGGGAGTGTCGATCGGCTCGAGGGAAAGAAGTCTCTGCAGAGGGATCTGGACAGGCTGGATCAATGGGCCAAGGCCAAATGTATGAGGTTCAACAAGACCAAGTGCTGGGACCTGCACAACAACCAATCCCATGCAATGCTACAGGCTTGGGGAAGAGTGGCTGGAAAGCTGCCTGGAGGAAAAAGATTTTGGGGTGTTGACTGACAGCCGGCTGAACATGAGCCAGCAGTGTGCCCAGGTGGCCAAGACGACCAACGGCATCCTGGCTTGTGTCAGGAATAGTGTGGCCAGCAGGAGTAGGGAGGTGATCATGCCCCTGTACTCGGCACTGGTGAGGCCTCACCTGGAGTACTGTGTTCAGGTTTGGGCCCCTCACTACAAGAAAGACAATGAGGTGCTGGAGTATGTCCAAAGAAGGGCAATGAGGCTGGTGAGGAGTCTAGAGCACAAGTCTTATGAGGAGCAGCTGAGGGAGCTGGGGCTGTTTAGTGTGGAGAAGAGGAGGCTGAAGGGAGACCTTATCGCTCTCTACAACTACCTGAAAGGAGGTTGTAGTGAGGCAGGTGTTGGTCTCTTCTCCCAGGTAACTAGCAATAGGAGGAGAGGCAGTGGCCTCCAGTTGCGTCAGGGGAGGTTTAGATTGGATATTAGGAAAAATTTCTTTAATGAAAGAGTGGTCAGGCATTGGAACAGGCTCCCCAGGGAGGTGGTGGAGTCACCATCCCTGGAGGTGTTCAAAAACCATGTAGATGTGGCACTTTGGGATATGGTTTAGTAGGCATGGTGGTGTTGGGTTGATGGTTGGACTTGATGATCTTAGAGGTCTTTTCCAACCTATGATTCTATGATTCATTGTATATGTATTAATATTCTGAATATTGAGACACATGTCTTTCATTATTTATTAATCTGCACAGCAATATCACAGACCAGTTTCATTTGGAAAATCAACTTCTAATTATTTAGGACTTGTTCCTGCAAGTTGTCCCTTGGTGCAAACCTGTACAACTGCAGAGTCCTGTTCAATTCAAAATGAGCCTAAACAGGTGAGACATTTTGCAGTATTCCAGCCTTTTTCTTTTTGTCCTCTATTTACTGATTTGGCCAAAAACTTATTAATAACACTAAATGATATCAGGCACCACAGGGATAACTGAAGTCACAGTCCATCCTATGTGCTAGTTTTGTTGTCCTAAAAATATTCTCTGTACAGAGAGGTTTTCCTTTTTTTTTTTCCCTACAGAAACATCTTTGTTGAGAAATGCAACACTAATCAAATCAGCAGCTGCTTGTATTTCAAGCCAGTGGAGAAAATTCTGTTAGATAAAGTTGAAGTTATAACTGGAGAAGAATCAAAACACAATGTATTACAAGTGTGTATTCCATAAAGCCTTGATGATGAGCAGCTTTGTTGTTGATCTATTACAGACTGCAGCGATTTGAATATCACTTCAGTTCATATTTTAAATGCCCATTTTTTTAAGATATGCCTCTGCTAACTCATTTTTCTGTAGGCTGATATTTTCTTTTTCATGTTATTTGTTCATTTAATAGTACCGTTCAGTAAGTGACTGCTTCAAAACTCCATTCTACGGCTGTATTTTATAAGCATATACACAGTATACCAGCAGTAACTAAAACTTCAAAATTGGAAGTGATTTGAGTAAAGATTTTTTTATGACAAAATTTTTGGTAAAAAAGCAATGTGTTATCAAAGTAATTTTACAATTCATCTAAAATACTAATTAGTTTTCTGGCCCAGCAAGACGTATCTTGCTATTCTTCATCTTCAAACGGTAATTTTCTCAGAAAATAGCAATGATCACAGAATCACAGAATGGTAGGGGTTGGAAGGGACCTCTGTGGGTCATCCAGTCCAACCCCCCTGCCGAAGCAGGGTCACCTACAGCAGGCTGCACAGGACCTTGTCCAGGCAGGTCTTGAATATCTCCAGAGAAGGAGACTCCACAACCTCTCTGGGCAGCCTGTTCCAGGGCTCTGTCACCCTCAGAGGGAAGAAGTTCTTCCTCATGTTCAGACGGAACTTCCCATGCTTCAGTTTGTGCCCGTTGCCCCTTGTCCTGTCGCTGGGCACCACTGAAAAGAGTCTGGCCCCATCCTCCTGACACCCACCCTTCAGATATTTATAAGCATTTATTAGGTCCCCTCGCAGCCTTCTCTTCTTCAGGCTGAACAATCCCAGCTCCCTCAGCCTCTCCTCGTAGGAGAGATGTTCCAGTCCCCTCACCATCCTTATAGCCCTCCGCTGGACTCTCTCCAGTAGCTCTTCATCTTTCTTGAACTGGGGAGCCCAGAACTGGACACAGTACTCCAGATCGGGCCTCACCAGGGCAGAGTAGAGGGGAAGGAGAACCTCCCTCGACCTGCTGGCCACACTCCTCCTGATGCACCCCAGGATCCCATTGGCCTTCATGGCAACCAGGGCACACTGCTGGTTCATGGTCAACCTGTCATCCACCAGGACACCCAGGTCCCTCTCCGCAGAGCTGCTCTCCAGCAGGTCCGCCCCAAGCCTGTACTGGTGCATGGGGTTGTTCCTCCCCAGGTGCAGGACCCTGCACTTGCCCTTGTTGAACTTCATCAGGTTGCTCTCTGCCAACTCTCCAGCCTGTCCAGGTCACGCTGAATGGCAGCACAGCCTTCCGGTGTGTCTACCACACCTCCCAGTTTGGTGTCATCAGCAAACTTGCTGAGGGTACACTCTAACTCTTCATCCAGGTCGTTGATGAAGAAGTTAAACAAGACTGGGCCCAGTACCGACCCTTGGGGAACCCCACTAGTTACATGCCTCCAACTAGACTCAGTGCCACTGACAACAACCCTCTGAGCTCTGCCATTCAGCCAGTTCTCAATCCACCTCACTGACCACTCATGATGTACGTGATTTAAAAAATCTTGAAATTGAAAGTTACATAATTTTATCACTGTTTAAATCTTCTGTCTTGTCAGTACATGGAAGTTTTACCCTCCTTGGAGTAGTACTCTCTTAGTAGTTGTTCTGATATTCTGGTATCCTGGGCTGCATAACGTTTTTAATGAGTGAGGTAATAAGATTGTAGAATATTTGCAACAAATTCAGCTGTGTTAGTTGATATCACAGATTAAGACTTAATGAAGATGCAGTAATTGAAAAAGTGTTGTGGTTTAACCCCAGATGACAGTTAAGTACCACACAGCCATTCGCTCACTCCCTGCATGGTGGGATGCGGGAGAGAATCAGAAGGGTAAAAGTGAGAAAACTATTGGGTTGAGATAAAGACAGTTTAATAGGGAAAGCAAAAGCCACGCACACAAACAAAGCAAAACAAGGAATTCATTCACTACTTCCCATCGGTAGGCAGGCGTTCACCCATCTCCATTAAAGCTGGGCTCCATTATGCGTAGCGGTTACTTGGGAAGACAAATGCCATTGCTCTGAATGTCCTCCCCTTCCTTCTTCTTCCCCCAGCTTTATATGCTGAGCATGACATCATATGACATGGACTATCCCTTTGGTCATTTGGGGTCAGCTGTCCCGTCTGTGTCCCCTCCCAACTTATTGGACACCCCTAGCCTACTCATTGGTGGGGTGGTATGAGAAGCAGGAAAGGCCTTAACGCTGTGTAAGCACTGCTCAACTAATACATCCCTGTATTATCAACACTGTTTTCAGTAAAAATCCCAAACATAGCCCCATACTAGCTACTATCATGAAAATTAACTCTATTCCAGCCAAAACCAGCACAGAACTGGGATTCATGCTGAGTGTTTTCCATGACTAGCAGATAGTTTAGCACAGATCTGGGATTCATTTCATAATGGTGATATATCTATATATCTATCTTTGTATACATGCATACAGATGTATTTAAAGCTGTATCAAAAGGTTTAAAAATATAAACAAAGTTTTAGAACCAATAAAAGTAACATTGGCTGGCAATTTCCATCATATATTTCTCTTTCAGATCAACTGTAAGCTCTTTGCATTTAATAAGCTTTCTTTAACCTGGATTGAGAGGCAGAGGATCCCTGAGGCTTAATGACACTTCTAGCAATAAACGTGGAATGTTGCAATCAAGGCTAAGTAAGAATTAAATAACAAAATAATACATACAGAAAACACTATATAACTTGTACTGTTGCTAGCCAGAATCAGTTTATCTCAGAATATTTAAAACTGAGTAGCTAGTTTTATTTAAATCAAGTTGCTGAGAATCTTTTTAACATTACCTGGTAAAGGTAGCTGCATTATGGACTGAGGCACTGGGCGTTTTTGACTCAGTTTGTACACTCATGCTTGCGTATGTTGTTAGGTTCTGTGTGTTTCTACTGTAATGTATCTTTAGCTCAGTCACCAGTCTGAGAGTTTGCTCTTTGTTGATTCTGCTTTTCCAGAAGCACTGTTTCAAGTCACTTCTGGAATGTTGTTTTTACTGTGCTGTCATTTTTTTGCGCTGCATTGCACAGTTTCAGCAGATTATTTGCTTTATATGCCAGATATGTTGTAAGAAATTAATATATTTTGGTATTTTTTTTAAATAATTTAAAAACTTAATATCTCACAATGTCAGATTTTAGACCAAATTATAAAGAATAATTAATGAAAGTATTAGTTGTATGCAAGTGTTGGAGAAAACTGCTGCGGTAAAAATGAAGATATTTCCAATGACATCATATAAACCTTCTTGTTTTAGTTATGCGAAATCAAGGCAACTTGAGACTGATTCTTGACACCCGACTCTGGGATCGAATGGTGATAAAAAGAGCAAACAGAAAGAGCCTGTGCTTCGCTGCAACAGACCAAGAGGACCACTCTGTTCAAGTATTTCTAATTCAGGTAAGCAAGAGGAAAAAAACCTCACCCAAATCCCCATGTCATCTAGGATTCTGAAGACTTGTTGAGGCTTTGGTTTTAGCAAATGGCCTTTTATGCCCTGTCAGGCTATGCTTAGCTTAGCTGTTACGTGGCTTTTATTGTGAAATGCAGTAGAAGTGCTATCCCTTAGTATTTCAAAAAAAGGTGTGAATATATGATATGGTCTTAGGACATTTCCGGACTCTGGTTCACATACCACTGATGGAATGAATATCGTTCCAGAGTCGTATGCAGCAATTACTGTTTCTTACAGAAGCAACACTGTGAGAATTTCTATATGAGTAATTACATATTCATCAGTTACTTCAGTACAAGGCATCAGCTTTCTACCACAGTTCTGGACATAGTGCTTGCAATAATACATTCAGTGTAGGATCTCCATTTCTCAGTTGAGAGAGAACACAGATTTTGCTGTGTCACCTCGTGTAAGACAATAGTCTTGGGAATCGTGGTTTTCTCCAGCCAGGGCTGATAAGTTGAGGATTGAAATATGGTGGACTTATTTGCAAATAAGTAGCACATATGGGATTGAGGTCTTGGGTTGGGAAATGAGAGCATCCACGTGAGTTTAAGGATGTCTCCAGTTTCTCCAGTAGGTCCTTTCTGGGAAGGATTCAGACTCCAGGGCAAGAAAAATAAATCACCACTTACTTATAGGAAGTGTCACACATCGTACACAAGCAAAACACCATGCACTGTATATGCAAGTACTATAAGTCTATCACTTCCAAACAGCGATTGACTTACTGTCACTGTGCGATGCAGCTGGTCTGCATGTGAGAATTAGAAATGTCCTTTATTTCCAGATGTGCTGCACAGTTTTTCTAGCATTGTCATGGTTTAAAGCAGGGTGTCAATAAACTGAGTGACAAATGCTCTCTATTAACCCCCACCCTCCCACTAGAGGAAGGGAAAGGGAGGAAAAGGGAGACTTACAAATTGAATATAAAAAGTTTTACTAATAACACTAATAATACTAATAATAAGAAAAATAATGTAAAATATACAAAACCGATACTGAGTTTCCTGGAGTTGGGTGCCAGGGGTGCTGGCATCCCGCCAGCAGCTGCCAGGCAGTCACCAGGAAGTCCCGGACTGGACTTCGCAGTGGGCAGGAACTGGACTCAGGAATGCACAGATAGGAATCTGGATCAGGATCGCAGGTAGAACAACAAGCAGAGTCCTCTTCAGAAGGCGGCCATGGACAAAGAGAGCGAGACCCTCGTGACCCCCCAGCTTTAAACTGAGTATGACATGTATGGCATGGAATACCTCGTTGGTCAATATTGGGTCACCTGTCCTGTTCGGCCCTCCCCGCAAGTACGACCCCTTCCAGACCCCTTCCGACTCCTCACTTGTGGGACCTAAGAGATCTGTCAGTGACCTTGGCTGCTATAGTGATAATTATAAACAGGGGCATTTATCTGCATTCCTTTCCTACCGTTAGCTCAGTAAGACTATAAACATTAGGTGTTATCAGCTATGGAGCGGACAGTGTCTGTAAAATATGCAGCCAGCTTCAGAAAAATGCAGTTAATTAGAAGAACATAGCTGTAAGGAAGATTCACTAAAAAAAAATCAGTTCTGTTTTAACCAAAACTAGGACAAGCATATAGAGATGTAAACATTCCTTAAATTCTGTCCTGGCACTTCTGGACAGTAAAAAAAGACATGTATTGGGAAATCAAGATATATGAGTGTGGCAAAGGTTGCAGGAAGCTGGTTCTACAGTCGTCACTAAGGTGGCTGGTATCCAGCCAAACTAACACTGAGAACCTTGAGTGTGGAAGGAAACATAGTCAATACGTAAGACACCCAGCAGGCATCACCAAAACCTGAATGACTGATACATTTGGTTTAGGGATATCATCCAAAGGGTTTCTCATGAGTGAGGGAGAAGAGTCATATGATGCTGAATACAAAGGAGGCAGTCCACAAGACTCCATTAAGTTGGTCCTGTGGTACTCACCCAGGTTTGCACGGAGCATTGACCCTGCTCCCTCCCTTCATGCTTGTTTCTTCCTCCTCACTTCCAGTGGCATTGGAATTTGTACAGCTATAAGTGAGGCAGATAAGAGAACCGATTTGGGGGTTTTTGCTTGAGGGTAGGAAGGCTCTGCAGAGGGATCTGGACAGACTGAATCGATGGGCCGAGGCCAACTGTATGAGGTTCCACAAGGGTGTGCTGGGTCCTTCACTTGGGGCACAACAACCCCATGCAACGCTACAGGCTTGGGGAAGAGTGGCTGGAAAGCTGCCTGGTGGAAAAGAACCTGGGGGTGTTGATTGACAGCCAGCTGAACATGAGCCAGCAGTGTGCCCAGGTGGCCAAGAAGTCCAATGGCATCCTGGCTTGTATCAGGAATAGTGTGGCCAGCAGGAGTAGGGAAGAGATCATGCCACTGTACTCAGCACTGGTGAGGCCGCACCTGGAGTACTGTGTTCATGTTTGGGCCTCTTACTACAAGAAAGACATGGAGTTGCTGGAGCATGTCCAGAGAAGAGCAATGAGGCTGTTGAGGAGTCTAGAGCACAAGTCTTATTAGGAGCAGCTGAGGGAGCTGGAGATGTTCAGTCTGGAGAAGAGGAGGCTGAGGGGAGACCTTATCCCTGTCTACAACTACCTGAATGGAAGTTGTAGTGAGGTGGGCGTCAGTTGCTTTTCCCAGGTAGCAAGTGATAGGACAAGAGGAAATGGCCTCAATTTGCATCAGGGGAGGTTTAGATTGGATATTAGGAAAAATTCTCCACCGAAAGGGTTGTCAAGCATTGGGATAGGCTTCCCAGGGAAGTGGTTGAGTCACCATCCCTGGAGGTATTTAAAAGATGTGTTGACGTGGCACTTATGGACATGGTTTAGTAATGGGCTTGGCAGTGTTAGGTTAATGGCTGGACTCAATGATCTTAAAGGTATTTTCCAACCTAAATGATTCTATGATACTAATTTCTCTAATTCCTTTTTTTTAGCCTTTTATTACATTTTTTACTGTTGTTTTTAGATTATACTCCACTATCTCCTCAGGTGGCTGTTACGGTTTTGCTGCAACCGGCAACAAAAGGGCCACGCGGTCGCCCCTCCCCCTGCCGGGGTGCGGAGAATGGAAAGAAACAGGCAGAAACTGGTGGGTCGGGATAAGGGCAGTTCAACAGAACAGCAAACAAAGGGAACAGGAACAACAATGATACAGATAAGGAGAAAACACAACACAAACCGCACGACCCAGAGAGCCGCTCTCCTGCACTGCCACTGCCACGTGCTCCCAAGCCACGAGTGAGTTCCCGCCCCCCAGCTCCCCCCCACCGGAACCCAGCATGACAGCACATGGTATGGAATACCCTGCTCTGTTTGGCCAGGTGGGGGCAGCCCGCCTGGCTGTGTCTCCTCCTGGCTCCTGGTGAAAATTAACCCTGTCCTGGTCAAACCCAGGACATTATCCACCCCTTATTCTATACCATCTACGTCATGCCCAGGTCCCCCATTGTCCAGTTGATCACCACCACTTCTCCTGTCTCCAGATATCATTCCCTTAGTCTATGGATCATCACTCTAAAGTGTCTGTTGAGTTAATTTAATCCATGACTTCGGGCTCCATCTGTCGTAATGGTCTTCCGTGGCAGGGGAGGTGATGTGTGGTGATGGGCGGTCGCTTGCTGCATCCGGAGCTCACGGCTGATGTATCTGGTGCGGCCCCTGCCCACAGTCTGCAGGAGATGTTGATCTTGATGAAGTTGATGGGTGCCAGTTGTTGAAAACCAGGTCCAGTCCCATCATCGCTGTGCTCTGCTAGGTTTTCATCAAAAAGTCCATCTTTCCTTAATCTGGACAATTCTTACTATGCTACTACTGGTATAACATACAACAATTATAACAGTGATAACAGACAGTGACAGGGTTATTTAACAACTAACTTCATACAATTTGTTTATGGACTATTCTCCCCCAAAATCAAATCCCCATGAGGTACACATCGGACTTCCCCATCCTTTCACATTACCCACCAAGTACACCCAGGTCCTTGAGCAAAAGCAATCCCCCGGACGGGCCTGCCTTTGCCCGAGGCAGGACTGACCCAAACCGTCTTCCCTAACATGTTCCGCATGTGCACTATAGGGACTTTATCCCCTTCTACGGGGCAGTGAGGTTTTGACTGGGCAGGACCAGCCCGGTTGGTGGATCTTCTGGTATTAACCAACCAGGTGGCCTTTCTAAATGAGTATCCCGACTTTTGAAAGTCCCGCCCCCCATTGCTCTCAAAGTGGTTTTTAGCAGCCCATTGTACCATTCGATCTTTCCAGAGGCTGGTGCATGGTGGGGGATGTGATACACCCACTCAATACCGTGTTCTTTGGCCCAGGTGTCTAGGAGGCTGTTAAGAAAGTGAGTCCCGTTGTCCGACTCAATTCTTTCGGGAGTGCCATGTCGCCACAGGACTTGCTTTTCAAGGCCCAGGATGGTATTCCGGGTGGTGGCATGGGGCACAGGGTAGGTTTCCAGCCGTCCGGTGGCGGCCTCCACCATTGTGAGCACGTAGCACTTGCCTTGGCAGGTTTGTGGCAGTGTGATGTAGTCAATCTGCCAAGCCTCCCCATATTTATATTTTAGCCATCGTCCTCCATACCACTGAGGCTTTACCTGCTTGGCTTGCTTGATTGCAGCGCATGTTTCACATTCATGGATGACCTGTGCGATGGTGTCCATGGTCAAGTCCACCCCTCGGTCATGAGCCCATCTGTATGTCGCGTCTCTTCCTTGGTGGCCTGAGGTGTCATGGGCCCACCCAGCTATAAAGAGTTCACCCTTATGTTGCCAGTCCAGATCCACCTGTGATACTTCAATCTTGGCAGCCTGATCCACCTGGTGGTTGTTTTGATGTTCTTCAGTGGCCCGACTCTTAGGGACGTGGGCGTCTACATGACGCACTTTTACAACCAGCTTCTCTAGCTGGGAAGCCATATCTTGCCACAACGGGGCAGCCCAGATGGGTTTGCCTCTGCGCTGCCAGTTGTTCTTCTTCCATTGCTGCAGCCACCCCCACAGGGCATTGGCCACCATCCATGAGTCAGTATAGAGGTAAAGTACTGGCCATCTTTCTCAATCAGCAATGTCTAAAGCCAGCTGGATGGCTTTCACCTCTGCATACTGGCTCAACTCACCTTCTTCAGCAGCTTCAGCAACTTGTCATGTAGGACTCCATACAGCAGCCTTCCACCTCCGCTGCTTTCCCACAATGCGACAGGAGCCATCCATGAACAGGGAATATTGCTTCTCATTTGCTGGTAGAATATTATATGGTGAGGCCTCTTCAGCACGCGTTGCCTCCTTCTCTGGTAATTTTCAGAAGTTTTTGCCTTCTGGCCAGTCCATGCTTACTTCCAGAATTCCTCTGTGACTGGGGTTTCCCATTCGGGCGCGCTGTGTGATCAACATCACCCACCTACTCCACGTAGCATTGGTGGCATGATGTGTAGAGGGGACCCTCTGAACATCCAGCCCAGGACCGGCAGTCAGGATGCTAAGAGGAGCTGTGCTTCAGTGCCAACCACTTCCGAAGCAGCTCGAATGCCTTCATATGCTGCCAGAATCTCTTTTTCAGTAGGAGTATAGCGGGCCTCGGATCTTTTATATCCCCGGCTCCAAAACCCCAGGGGTCGACCTCGAGTCTCCCCTGGTGCTTTCTGCCAGAGGCTCCAGGTTGGTCCATTCTCCCCGGCTGCGGTGTAGAGCATATTTTTAACATCATGCCCTGACTGGATGGGTCCAAGGGCTACGGCATGAACTATTTCTTGTTTAATTTGTTCAAAGGCTTGTTGTTGCTCAGGGCCCCATTCAAAATCATTCTTCTTCCGGGTCACTTGACAGAGAGGGCTTAAAATCTGGCTGTAATTTGGGATGTGCATCCTCCAAAAACCCACACCTAAGAAGGCTTGTGTTTCCTTTTTGCTGGTTGGTGGAGACATAGCTGCTATTTTGTTGATGACATCCATTGGGATTTGACAGCGCCCATCCTGCCATTTTATCCCCAAAAACTGGATCTCTTGCGCAGGTCCCTTGACTTTACTTCACTTAATGGTGAACCAGCTTTCAGAAGGATTTGTATTATTTTCTCCTTTTTTCAAAAACTTCTTCCATTGTATTGCCCCGCACAATGATGTCATCGATGTACTGCAGATGTTCAGGGGCATCACCCTTTTCCAGTGCAGTCTGGATTAGTCCATGGCAAATGGTGGGACTGTGTGTCCACCCCTGGGGCAGTCGATTCCAGGTGTACTGGATGCCCCTCCAAGTGAAAGCAAACTGATACCTGAATTTTGCTGCCACAGCAATAAAAAAACCTCACATTGGAAATGTCTGTTGTAGCATGCCACTTGACGGCCTTGGACTCCAGTTCATATTGAAGTTCTAACATGTCTGGTACAGCAGCAGTGTGACTTCGTTCAGGCCTCGATAGTCTACTGTTAAACTGCACCTTCCATCAGGATTTTGCACTGGCCATATAGGGCTATTAAAAGGTGAGTGAGTCTTGTTGATGACTCCTTGGCTCTCCAGTTATTGAATCAACTCATGAATGGGGACCGAGAACTCTCGGTTTGTGCAATATTGCTGTTGATGAACCATCCTGTTAGCAATTGGCACTTGCTGTTCTTCAATGCACAGCAATCCCACAACAAAGGGATCTTCTGAGAGACCAGGCAGGGTAGAGAGCTGTTTGATCTTCTCTGTGTCCACAGTGGCCACACCAAATGCCCATCGGTACCCCTTTGGGTCCTTGAAGTACCCTCTCCTGAGGTAATCTATGCCAAGAATACAAGGGGTCTCTGGACCGGTCACGATGGGGTGCTTTTCCCACTTGTCCCCTGTCAAACTCAGTACAGACAAGTCTTGGCATCCCCCTGTCACTCCAGAGATCCAGATGGGTTCTGAGCCCCTATACCCTGATGGCACCAGTGTACACTGTGCACCAGTGTCTAGCAAAGCTTTATACTTCTGTGGGTCTGATGTGCCAGGCCATCGAATCCACACAGTCTAGTACACCCGGTCATCCCTTTCCTACTTCTGGCCAAAGGCAGGGACCCTCTATTCCTGTCCCTGGTCAGAATATTCACTGTCTGACCCTTGCAGTGGAAGACCAGAAGTCCCCTCACCAGGATCAAGGGAGGTGATTTCAGTTCTTCTGTGTCTGGGAGATCGCTGATTGCCGCCTTGTGTCTCAGCAGCAACTATGCTGACAGCCTTCTTGGGTGGTCCCTTCTTAACAACTGTCTTCCCTCTCAGTTCATGCACACGGGCTTCCAGCTTAAAGGTGGGTTCACCATCCCACCTCCTCATATCCTCCCCCTGCTCACGCAGGAAGAACCAGAGTGCACCATGCAGCATGTGTCTGGGGCTCCCTTTCCCTCTGACCGGGCCAGGAGAGGACCGATTTCTTGGGGCATCCCCGACACCCGAGGCTCTGTCCCATAGGGATAAGGAGGCGCAGAGATTTTCTTCCAAGTTTTGGAGCCAAGAAGACACTCTCTCCACAGTTGGTGTATCCATACCTGGGCAGTACATTGCTGCCAAGCTGTCAGAATATGATGCTGGAGCACCTTGAATCACCTTCCTCCACATGGCCCTTGTACACAGGACATCCTCTGGATCTTTGGAAACCTCATCATCATCAAGATCACCGTAGATGACTTCAAGCACCACTAATTCTCTCAGGTACTGGCTGCCTTCACCTGCAGTAGTCCACTTTTCTGGGGAGTTGGCAAGATCTTCCTTGAATGGGTATCTTGCCCTCACACTTGAGAAGAGCTGTCTCCAGAGACTGCAAATTGCTGCCTCTTTTCCAAGTCCTCTCTCAATTCCCTTGTTTCTAGCAAGGGATCCCAGCTGTTGGGCTTCTTTCCCTTCCATTTGCTGACTGTCAGCCCCATTATCCCAGCATCGGAGCAGCCAGGCAGCAATCCACCCACCTGGCTGGCGGCTGTAATCTTTTCGCATGTCTCGAAGTTCTGCTGAGGTCAGGGACTGGGTAATTTCCTCTTCCTGTTTGAGCTCTCTCACTTCTTCCTCCAGTTCCCTTGTCGAAGGACCAGCTTCTTGATCAGAACTTTCCTTTTCTTCCTCCTCTCTTACTAAACGACGATATGGACCCGTTGCTCTCCTTGTCCGCTGTTTTTTTTTTTTTCACTAGTGGGGCAATTACTGTAGTTGTCATTGTTTGGGTCCCTACCTCAAATCTATTGTTCTCAGATGCAGTCTGGGTCCCTGCCTCAGCCACAGTCTTCTGAGAGTAATGAACTGTGGCTTGATAGGCACAGGCCAGACCCCAGTACAGTGCTAGAAGCTGCTGGTTCTCATCAGGGTAAACAAGGCACCCTTCTATCAGGTGGCGCATCAGTTTGCCCGGGTTTTTTGCTTGTTCAGGTGTAAAATCCCAGGCTATGGGAGGTGATAACCTTCCTAGGAACCTGCCCAGATCCTTCCACACACCCTGCCATGCAGGGACTGACTGTTTCAGGGAACGTTTCAGTATCGCCTCACCCAGAATCTGTTTTCTCTTACACCAGGACAAGACCCCATTCCACAAAACCCATAATATTCTAACAGTATTAACTAGTAGTATTAAACAGCTCATGTAAGGGTGGACAAGGACCTCGGGAGCCTGCATAATAAAACCTCCCACAGAAATCCCAGGAAGGGAAGGGGAGATGTATTTCCTCATCCTCTCCACAAGATAGCTTCTGCAGTACAGCAAGACCAGCAATGCCAGGACAAAGCACATGACCATTTTTTGTACTAACACGCTCCCAAGTTCCTTTATTTGCCCTACAAAATAGCTCCTCCAGCAAAGTAAATCTGTCAATGCCAGGCCAAATCACAAAGCCATTATTTGTATTAACATGTTTCCCAGCTCAGCAAAATAAAGAGATAAGCAGTGCAGCCAACAAACTCTGTGACCTACACAGGAGCTTGCCACTTAAGAACTACTGTAGCTACATCACATTTAATGCAAAACTGCCTTTGTTTTGAGCCCTATGTTGGGCACCAAATAGACTGTCATGGTTTAGCCTCATTGTTGTCCCAAAAGTGGGTTCATTTACCCGGTGTGCAGTACGCCAACATGCACACAGAGCAGAGGTGTTATCTTCATTGCATATTTGCACAGATATGAGTGCTAGGTGATGTATGACCTAATTCTGGCATGCCACAAGGACGGGATGCCATCCAGAGGGACCTGAACAAGCTTCAGAAGTGGGCCTGTGTAAACCTCATGAAGTTTAACGAGGCCAAGTGCAAGGTCCTGCACCTGGGTTGGGGCAACCCCTGCTATCAGTATAGGCTGGGGGAGGAAGGGATTGAGAGCAGCCCTTCCGAGAAGTACTTGGGGGTACTGGTGGATGAAAAGCTGGACATGAGCCGACAATGTGCGCTCGCAGCCCAGAAGGCCAACCGTATCCTGGCCTGCATCAAAAGAAGCATGGCCAGCAGGTCGAGAGAGGTGATTCTGCCCCTCTACTCTGCTCTGGTGAGACCCCATCTGGAGTACTGCATCCAGCTCTGGAGCCCTCAGCACAAGAAGGACATGGAACTGTTGGAGCGGGTCCAAAGGAGGGCTACAAAAATGATCCGAGGGCTGGAGCACCTCTCCTATGAGGACAGGCTGAGAGAGTTGGGCTTGTTCAGCCTGGAGAAGAGAAGGCTGCGGGGAGACCTGATTGCAGCTTTTCAGTACTTAAAGGGAGCCTATAGGAAAGATGGGGACAATCTTTTTAGTAGAGACAGCAGTGACAGGGCGAGGGGTAATGGTTTTAAACTAAAACAGGGTAGGTTTAGGCTAGATATAAGAAAGAAATTCTTTACAATGAGGGTGGTGAAACACTGGAACGGGTTGCCCAGAGAGGCAGTGGAGGCCCCATCCCTAGAAACATTCAAGACCAGGTTGGACAGGGCTCTGAGCAACCTGACCTAGTTAGCGGTGTCCCTGCTTGCTGCAGGGGGGTTGGACTAGATGACATCTAGGGGTCCCTTCCAACCCAAAACTTTCTATGATTTCTATGATTTCTATATGAGAAAAGGCTTAGAGAGTTGGGGGTGTTCAGCCTGGAGAAGAGAAGGGGAGACCTTACTGCAGCCTTTCAGTACCAGAAAGGGGGCCTACAGAAAAGATGGAGAAAATCTTAGTTATAGTTTGGCTGTGGCCGGCAACAAAAGGGCCACGCGGTCGCCCTGCAGCCCCTCCCCCCTGCTGGGGTGCGGGAGAGAATGGAAAGAAAAACAGGCAGAAACTGGTGGGTCGGGATAAGGGCAGTGTAACAGAATAGCAAGCAAAGAGAACAGTAACAACAACAATACCGATAAGGAGAATACACAACACAAAACAGCAGAACGCAGAGAGCAACTCTCACTACCTGCTGCTGCTGTGCGCTCCCGAGCCACGACTGACTTCCGCCGCCCAGCACCCCCCAACCAGAACCCAGCATGACGGCACATGGTATGGAATACCCTGCTCTGTTTGGCCAGGTGGGGTCAGCCCGCCTGGCTGTGTCTCCTCCTGGCTCCTGGTGAAAATTAACCCTGTCCTGGTCAAACCCAGGACATTATCCACCCCTTATTCTATACCATCTACGTCATGCCCAGGTCCCCCATTGTCCAGTTGATCACCACCATTTCTCCTGTCTCCAGATATCATTCCCTTAGTCTATGGATCATCACTCTAAAGTGTCTGTTGAGTTAATTTAATCCATGACTACGGGCTCCATCTGTCGTAATGGTCTTCCGTGGCAGGGGAGGTGATGTGTGGTGATGGGCGGTCGCTTGCTGCATCCGGAGCTCACGGCTGATGTATCTGGTGCGGCCCCTGCCCACAGTCTGCAGGCTGGAGATGTTGATCTTGATGAAGTTGCTGGATGCCAGTTGTTGAAAACCAGGTCCAGTCCCATCATCGCTGTGCTCTGCTAGGTTTCATCAAAAAGTCCATCTTTCCTTAATCTGGACAATTCTTACTATGCTACTACTGGTATAACATATAGCAATTATAGCAGTGATAACAGACAGTGACAGGGTTATTTACCAATTAACTTTATACAATTTATTTATGGACTATTCTCACCCAAAATCAAATCCCCATGGGGTACACATCGGACTTCCCCATCCTTTCACATTACCCACCAGGTAGACCCAGGTCCTTGAGCAAAAGCAATCCCGCGGACGGGCTTGCCTTTGCCCGAGGTAGGACTAACCGAAACCATCCAGCATGACGGCACATGGTACAGAATATCCTGCTCTGTTTGACCAGGTTGGGTCAGGCTGCCCAGTTCTGTTCCCTCTTGGCTACTGGTGAAAATTAACCCTGTCCTGGCCGAACCCAGGACAATCTTTTTAGCAAGGCCTGTTGTGATAGGATAAGGAGAAATGTTTTTAAACTAAGGGAGCGTAGATTTTGACTGGATTTTTTACAGTGAGGATGGTGCAACACTGGAACGGGTTGCCCAGAGCGGTAGTGGACGCCCCATCCCTGGAAACATTCAAGGCCAGGTTAGACGGGGCTTTCAGCAACCTGATCTAGTTGAAGATGTCCCTGCTCACTGCAGGGTGGTTGGGCTAGATGACTTCTAAAAGTCCTTTCCAACCCAAAGCATTTTACGATTCTATGATTCTGTGATTCTATGATAATTCCACAAAGCTAGCACATCACTTAGCAGAGTCACAAGTATTATATACTCTTACAAAGACAAAGAAATTTTTATTACATTTTGATTGATTCATCAAATTATACACAGAATCAGAATCACAGAGTGTTAGGGGTTGGAAGGGACCTCTGTGGGTCATCTAGTCCAACCCTCCTGCCGAAGCAGGGTCACCTACAGCAAGCTGCACAGGACCTTGTCCAGGCGGGTCTTGAATATCTCCAAAGGAGACTCCACAACCTCCCTGGGCAGCCTGTTCCAGGGCTCCGTCACCCTCAGAGGGAAGAAGTTCTTCCTCATGTTCAGATGGAACTTCCTGTGCTTCAGTTTGTGCCCATTGCCCCTTGTCCTGTTACTGGGCACCACTGAAAAGAGTCTGGCTCCATCCTCCTGACACCCACCCTTCAGATATTTGTAAGCATTTATAAGGTCCCCTCTCAGCCTTCTCTTCTTCAGGCTAAACAAGCCCAGTTCCCTCAGCCTCTCCTCGTAGGAGAGATGTTCCAGGCCCCTCATCATCCTCATAGCCCTCCGCTGGACACTCTCCAGTAGCTCCTCAACTTTATTGAACTGGGGAGCCCAGAACTGGACAGAGTACTCCAGATGGGGCCTCACCAGGGCAGAGTAGAGGGGAAGGAGAACCTCCCTCGACCTGCTGGCCACACTCCTCCTAATGCACCCCAGGATCCCATTGGCCTTCTTGGCAGCCAGGGCACACTGCTGGCTCATGGTCAACCTGTCGTCCACCAGGACACCCAGGTCCCTCTCCGCAGAGCTGCTCTCCAGCAGGTCCGCCCCAAGCCTGTACTGGTGCATGGGGTTGTTCCTCCCCAGGTGCAGGACCCTGCACTTGCCCTTGTTGAACTTCATCAGGTTCCTCTCTGCCAACTCTCCAGCCTGTCCAGGTCATGCTGAATGGCAGCACAGCCTTCCAGTACATGCACCACTCCTCCCAGTTTGGTGTCATCAGCAAACTTGCTGAGGGTACACTCTAACTCTTCATCCAGGTCATTGATGAAGAAGTTAAACAAGACTGGGCCCAGTACTGACCCCTGAGGGACACCACTAGTTACAGGCCTCCAACTAGACTCAGAGCCGCTGATGACAACCCTCTGAGTTCTGCCATTCAGCCAGTTCTCAATCCACCTCACCGACCACTCATCCAGCCCACACTTCCTGAGCTTCCCTAGGAGGATGTTATGGGAGACAGTGTTGAAAGCCTTGCTGAAGTCTAGGTAGACAACATCCACGGCTCTCCCCTCATCTACCCAGCCAGTCATGCTAACATAGAAAGCTATATCAGATTGGTCAGGCATGATTTCCCCTTGGTGAATCCATGCTGACTACTCCTGATAACCTTCTTTTCCTCCACTTGCTTGATGATGACCTCCAGAATGACTAGCCTCATCATCTTTCCCGGGATGGAGGTGAGGCTTTCCTTGTTTTTTTTGACATCCCTTTCTAGATTCAGTTCCAGGTGGACCTTAGCCTTCCTCGTTGCATCCCTGCATGCTCTGACCACATTCCTGTAATTCCTCCCAAGTGGTCTGTCCCTCTTTCCACATTCCATGGACCTTTCTCTTCCACCTGAGCTCCACTAGAAGATCCTTGCCCATCCATGCGGGTCTCCTGCCTCCTTTGCTAGATTTCTTTCTCAGGGGGATGCACCACTCCTGAGCATGGAGGAAGTGATGCTTAAACAGCGACCAGCACTCTTGGACTCCCCTGCCTTCAAGAGCCCTGGCCCACGGGATTCCTCCCAGTAGCTCCTTGAAGAGGCCAAAGTTAGTCCTCCTGAGGTCCAAGGTTTTGATCCTACTTATTGCCCTGCTTCCTCCACGCAGGATCCTGAACTCCACCATTTCATGGTTGCTGCAGCCAAGTCTACCTCCAACCTTCGCATTCTCCACCAGTCACTCCTTGTTTTGTTAGTACAAGGTCCAGCAGAGTGCCTCTCCTTGTTGGTTCCTCCACCACTTGCATCAGAAAGTTATCATCGATGCTCTGCAGGAACCTCCAGGACTGCATGTGCCTAGCTGTATGGTCTTCCCAGCTGATGTCAGGGTGGCTGAAGTCCCCCTTGAGAACCAGGGCCTGTGACTGTGAGGCTGCTTGCAGCTGCCTGAAATAACACCCACAATAACATCACCCATATGAGGCTGTCCCTTAATTCTAACCCATAAACTGTTGACTCATTCTTCATCCACCCCCAGGCAAAGCTCAATACATTCCAGTTGCTCCCTCACATATAGAGCAACTCCATCACCTCTCCTTGTAGGCCTGTCTTTCCTAAAGCTGGAAGCTACTGAAGGTGAAGGGCTCTGGAGCAGAGGCTCGCGCCGAGGGACCCTTTCTACAGTGGCAAAACAGCAGCAGCGAGGCGGCAAAAATCGTCGAGAGAGAGAGAGAGAGAGAGAGAGAGAGAGAGAGAGAGAGACCCCAGTCCCGCCCCCCCCCTCCCCACCCCACCCCCCCCCCAAGTGGGAGAGTGAGAGGTGCCAATGAGCGGCAGCTCTGACTCAGTGGGGGCGGAGTCAAGTGTGACAGCGGCCAAACCCCCTCACGGATAAGAGCAGCCCCCAGGGAGCGCGAGCGACCAGGAGCACGGGCGAACAGAGCCGGCAAACAGAGCCGGCAAACAGAGCCGGCAAACAGAGCCGGCAAACAGAGCCGGCAAACAGAGCCGGCAAACAGAGGCGGTGCAGCAGCCTGGGAGCAGTGCAGCAGTTTGCGCAGCAGTTCACGCAGGCAGTACATGCAGGGAAGGCGACAGGCAGGGTGCAGTCCCCGCTCCTGGCTACTAAAGTAGTGGGCATTGCCTATCCAGGAGATATTCTAACTATGGTTACTACCCCTGGTAAAGCTGTTGCTAGAAGGAGTGTGGGGACCCAGACGGAGGCCCCACGCAAGAAAACAGGTGTCCAGGTCTCTGGCTGCAGGGAGTGCCTGAGCCTGGCGCTCGTACCGGAGGACAGCAGAGACAACGGCTGTGTTCGGTGCGACCAGGTGAATGACCTACTCAGCCTGGTGGCAGAGCTGAAAGAGGAAGTGGAGAGGTTGAGGAGCATCCGGGAGTGTGAGAGGGAGATCGACTGGTGGAGCTGCACCCTGCCCTCCCTGAGGCCAAGGCAGCAGGAGGCAGCTCCACGAAAAGCAGAGAACCCCCTACCCTCTCACCACCGAGTAGAAAGAGGGGACCTAAGAGATGGGGGGGAATGGAAACAGGACCCTGCTCGGGGTGGCAAGCAAATCCCCTCCCAGCCTCCCTCACCTGTCCAGTTGCCCTTAAGCAACAGATATGGGGCTCTGGAATGTGAGGGACCAGCCACAGAGGAAGGTGTAGGTGAAGCTCCATCCAGGGGGTTGCCCAGGACGAGTCAGTCAGCCCCACGTATTACGACTGCCTCGGCTAAGAAAAAAAGGAGGGTCATTGTCATAGGTGATTCCCTTCTGAGGGGAACAGAGGGCCCGATCTGCCGACAGGACCCATCCCACAGGGAAGTCTGCTGCCTCCCTGGGGCCCGGGTTAGGGATGTTGCAAAGAAACTCCCTGGTCTGGTGCGGCCTTCTGATTATTACCCCCTCTTGGTAATGCAGGTTGGCGGGGACGAGATCGCGGAGAGAAGTCCCAAGGCCATCAAAAGGGACTTCAGGGCACTGGGGTGACTGGTTGAGGGATCAGGGGCGCAGGTGGCGTTTTCCTCCATCCCGTCAGTGGCAGGGAACAGCACCGAAAGGGGCAGGAAAACTCACCTGGTTAACAGAGGGCTCAGGGACTGGTGCCATCGGTCAAATTTTGGCTTCTTTGATCATGAGGAAGTGTACACAGCACCGGGCCTGCTGGCAACAGGTGGATCGCAGCTATCTCAAAGGGGAAAAACGATTCTTGGCCACGAGCTGGCGGGGCTCATTGAGAGGGCTTTAAACTAGGTTTGAAGGGGGAAGAGGACATCACCCAGCTCACTAGGGATGAGCCCAGGAATGGCATGCCAGTGTTGGGGGTGAAATTGACAGCCCAGCTCAAGTGTGTCTACACCAATGCACGTAGCATGGGCAATAAACAGGAGGAACTGGAAGCCATTATACAGCAGGATGGCTACGACTATGTCGCCATCACAGAAACGTGGTGGGACAGCTCGCATGACTGGCATGCTGTCATGGATGGCTACAAACTCTTTAGGAAAGACAGGCCAACAAGGAGAGGTGGTGGAGTTGCTCTGTATGTGAGGGAGCAACTGGAATGCATTGAGCTTTGCCTGGGGGCAGATGAAGGAGTCCAGAGCTTGTGGGTTACAATTAAGGGACAGGCTCATATAGGTGATGTTATTGTCAGTGCGTACTACAGGCCACCTGACCAGGAGGAGGAAGTTGATGAGGCCTTCTACAGGCAGCTGCAAGCAGCCTCACAGTCACAGGCCCTGGTTCTCATGGGGGACTTCAACCACCCTGACATCAGCTGGGAAGACCATACAGCTAGGCAGGCACAATCCAGGAGGTTCCTACAGAGCATCGATGATAACTTTCTGATGCAAGTGGTGGAGGAACAAACAAGGAAAGGCGCGCTGCTGGACCTTGTATTAACAAACAAGGAGGGACTGGTGGAGGATGTGAAGGTCGGAGGTAGACTTGGCTGCAGAGACCATGAAATGGTGGAGTTCAGGATCCTGCGTGGAGGAAGCAGGGCAATAAGAAGGATCAAAACCTTGGACCTCAGGAGGGCTAACCTTGTCCTCTTCAAGGAGCTACTGGGAGGAATCCCGTGGGCCAGGGCTCTCGAAGGCAGGGGGGTCCATGAGTGCTGGTGGCTCTTTAAACGACACTTCCTCCATGCTCAGGAGCGGTGCATCCCCCTGAGAAAGAAATCTAGCAAAGGAGGCAGGAGACCTGCATGGTTAAAGAAGGAGCTTCTAGCGGAGATCAGGCAAAAGAGAAAGGTCCATGGAATGTGGAAAGAGGGACAGGCCACTTGGGAAGTATACAGGAATGTGGTCAGAGCGTGCAGGGATGCGACGAGGAAGGCCAAAGCCCACTTGGAATTGAAGCTGGCAAGGGATGTCAAAAACAACAAGAAGGGCTTCTTCAACTACATCAGCAGCAAAAGGAAGGCTAGGGACAATGTGGGGCCGCTGCTGAATGAGGCGGGTGACCTGGTGACAGAGGATGCAGAGAAGGCAGAGCTACTGAATGCCGCCTTTGCTTCAGTCTTCAGTGCTAAGACTGGCCCTTAGGAATCCCAGGCCCCGGAGGTAAGAGAAGAAGCCTACAGAGAGGATGACTTTCCCTTGGTTGAGGAGGACTGGGTGAGGGATCGCTTAAGCGATCTGGACGTCCACAAATCCATGGGCCCCGATGGAATGCACCCACGAGTGCTGAGGGAGCTGGCGGATGTCGTTGCTGAGCCACTCTCCATCACCTTTGAGAGGTCCTGGAGGACAGGAGAGGTGCCCGAGGACTGGAGAAAGGCCAATGTCACTCCAATCTTCAAAAAGGGCAAGAAGGAGGACCCAGGGAACTACAGGCCGGCCAGCCTCACCTCCATCCCGGGAAAGGTGATGGAGCAGCTTATCCTGGAGGCCATCATCAAGCAAGTGGAGGAAAAGAAGGTTATCAGGAGTAGTCAGCATGGATTCACCAAGGGGAAATCATGCCTGACCAATCTGATTGCGTTCTACGATGGCATGACTGGCTGGGTAGACGGAGAGCCGTGGATGTTGTCTACCTAGACTTCAGCAAGGCTTTCAACACTGTCTCCCATAATATCCTCCTAGGGAAGCTCAGGAAGTATGGGCTGGATGAGTGGTCAGTGAGGTGGATTGAGAACTGGCTGAATGGCAGAACTCGGAGGGTTGTCATCAGCGGCTCTGAGTCTAGTTGGAGGCTGGTAACAAGTGGTGTCCCCCAGGGGTCAGTACTGGGCCCAGTCTTGTTTAACTTCTTCATCAACGACCTGGATGAAGAGTTGGAATGTACCCTCAGCAAGTTTGCTGATGACACCAAACTGGGAGGGTGGTAGAGACACCGGAAGGCTGTGCTGCCATTCAGCGTGACCTGGATAGGCTGGAAAGCTGGGCAGAGAGGAACCTGATGAGGTTCAACAAAGGCAAGTGCAGGGTCCTGCACCTGGGGAGGAACCCCATGCATCAGTACAGGCTTGGGGCAGATCTACTGGAGTGCAGCTCTGTGGAGAGAGACCTGGGTGTCCTGGTGGACGACAGGTTGACCATGAGCCAGCAGTGTGCCCTGGCTGCCAAGAAAGCCAATGGGATCCTGGGGTGCATCAAGAAGAGTGTGGCCAGCAGGTTGAGGGAGGTTCTCCTCCCCCTCTACTCTGCCCTGATGAGGCCCGATCTGGAGTACTGCGTCCGGTTCTGGGCTCCCCAGTTCAAGAAAGATGAGTAGCTACTGGAGAGTGTCCAGCGGAGGGCTATAAGGATGGTGAGGGGACTGGAACATCTCTCCTACGAGGAGAGGCTTAGGGAGCTGGGCTTGTTCAGCCTGAAGACGAAAAGGCTGCGAGGGGACCTAATAAATGCTTGTAAATATCTGAAGGGTGGGTGTCAGGACGATGGGGCCAAGCTCTTTTCAGTAGTGCCCAGTGACAGGACAAGGGGCAATGGGCACAAATTGAAGCACAGGAAGTTCCATCTGAACATGAGGAAGAACTTCTTCCCTCTGAGGGTGACGGAGCCCTGGAACAGGCTGCCCAGGGAGGTTGTGGAGTCTCCTCCTTTGGAGATATTCAAGACCCGCCTAGACAAGGTCCTCTACAGCCTGCTGTAGGTGACCCTGCTTCGGCAGGAGGGTTGGACTAGATGACCCACAGAGGTCCCTTCCAACCCCTACCATTCTGTGATTCTGTGATTCTGTGAAAGTGTATATGGCCATCCATGACAGCATTCCCGTCATGCGAGCTGTCCCACCACGTTTCTGTGGTGGCAACCAAGACATAGCTCTCCTGCTGTACAATGGCTTCCAGGTCCTCCTGTTTGTTGCCCATGCTACGTGCATTGGTGTAGATGCACTTGAGTTGGGCTGTCGATCTCACCCCTGTCACTGGGGTGCTTATCTTAGAGGTATACTCCTTCTTTACTTAACTATGCATGCTCACAAGCTGAGGGGGGCGCAGTCTTTCTGGTTGTGAATTGAGTTGGTCGTCGCGATCTCTCCCCACTGCCTTTACCTTTCCCCTAATTACCCTAGATCTTTGTTAACTTCGTGCTTCTTTGGCGATCATCCTGCTTTTGGCGCCTTCTGTGCTGGATGTTCCCTATGATTCTGATTACAGTTTTGAGTAAATTTGCCAACCATCCTCCTGTCCTCTAAATGTTCAGTAATGTTTGGAATACAAACACAACAATCTTTATAATTTAAATTTAAATATCCACATGCTCACTGTCCATAAAGCAATAATAGATGTGGCTTGTAGCTGGGTATTCAAATCCTGCAATCCTGTCTTTGTGGCATTTGCTAATAACTCTATTTGTCTTTTCAGATTGTATAGCTGTGGTGAATGATTGCACAGACCCCAGTATTGTGGTTGATCAGAATCATTTTATTCCTCAAGTGAATGCCTTATATACTAATACAATAGTTACTAGAGACAATCAGCTTTGGATTCGTGGCTTTACGAATGCCAGTTCACAGTTGCTGTTTTCCAGGATCTTTTGCGGCTGGATGTCTGAAAACAGCTTATCTCCTGAGAACAGAGAAGGGAGGCACAGGATGCGCTGATCCTTCAGGGTCATGAGACAGCACTGTTCTGTCTCAAGTTACACCGTTTCACACATGTAGCCATGCACGATTTTGAAATGAGGTGATTTGGGGACTAAAGACTGCCTGTAGTATCCACCCTACTTTTCTCTCTGAAGAGGGTGGTCTCCAGGTGTCTGCTTCACTTTTCTTTATTTTTCCCAATAATTGAGGTCCTTAGGGTCTCTTTCTCCATAGAGGGCATAAAGTTAACATGCCCAATGTATATTGTCATTGTTTCCCTCCTAGAGGCAATTGTGTCGTCCAGGTACCGTCATCACTGACCCATACTGTATGACCCGTAGGGGGTACTGTTTCTTTATTACAACTAATAGATTTGCTTTTGATTATGGTACCAGTCCAAGTGTCATTGATGTAGGTAGAGATAAGTCCATTCCCCAGGGATAACATTCACAAGGTTCAGGTCCACTTCTTCCTTGGTTAGATTCTCTCCCTTTTCCAAAGGGAGTATTCTGAGCCTCATTTACACACCAACAGATATCTGCTATCCTTTTATTTGTCAGATTAAAAGCCCCTGCCCACTTTCCTAATCCTAACACCTTTTCACCACTTTCTTTCAGAGTCAAAATTCTTGCTCTGTTATCTATCATGTCCTCAAATGTTTGGTTTAGATCTAAAGTCAAGATTCCCCATTCCAAGGGGCTAGCTGTTGATTTTGGCAATGGTAGACAGGAGGTCCAACTGCTCATGTTGTGGATTCTCCCGAATGACTGGATAAATTGTAAGATTAAATTTCCTTTACAGAAAACAGATACTGAACATATACTTGTAAAACTCACAATCCTCATTTCATCAGGGTTAGATTAATAATGCTTTTGGGGGGGTGTTTATAATTATTCTTGAGTGAGAAAAATTTCATTCCATACATAAACAACAAAACAATAGGTAACAAATTATTAATCCTAAACACAAAAACAATTGGCCTCAGGGTACTTAATTTTTACATATGCCAGTCCTGTTTTCCAGTTACAGTTCATCGAAGGTCTCTGGTCAATCGAAGATCTTGTTCAGGCTTCGGTGCTTATTTTCCCTGTATATAATGAACCCAGGAACCAATTCTCTCTACCTTGACCGCAATATAAGTCTTTAATAATATAGTATAGGGTCCTCTCCACTTCTCTTTCAATGGTTCATCTTTCCAGGTCCGTATATGAACAGCATCCCCTGGTTGAAGTGGGTGAACTGGTGCATCCAAGGGAAGAGAAACCTTTTGATTTAGGTATCTATGTAGTGAAGACAAAGTCTGTGAAAGAGAAATCAAATATTTTTTTAATTGCAGCCTGTCCTTTTATATGCATTTGGTCTCCCTTAATGTTTAAAAGATTTGTGGGATATGCTTTCCCCTTTATGATCTCAAAGGGGCTTACTCCTTCCTTGACCCTAGGGGTTATTCGAATTTACAAAAGAGCTAAGGGTAAGGCTTCTGTCCACTTACGGTGGGCTTCCTGACAAAGTTTAGAGACTTGTCTCTTGAAAGCCTGATTCATTCTTTCTACTTTCCCACTAGATTGTAGCCTCCAGGGGGTAGGTAGATCTCACTTAAATTGGAGAAACCTCGACACTCCCTGAACTACTTCTGAAATAAAATGAGGTCTATTGTCAGAGGATAAACCTGGATCCTGAACCTGGGGATAATTTCTTTTAATGAAATTTTAACAACTTCCCTAGCCCTATTGTTGTGACAAGGGAAAGCTTCAGACCACCCAGAAAATGTATCTACCAGAACAAGTAGATATTTATATTGTCCCCATTTTGGTAACTCCAAGAAATCTATTTGGCAGTACTCCCCAAGGGCTATTTCTTTGGATCTTAGGGTTATTTTCACAGCAGATCCGGCACTTCCTTACTATTGTGTCCGTACTTGATTGCATTTTTGGCCCTGTAGCATATCGTCTGATGTTTGCTACTACTGCATCTGCCCCCATATGAGTTTCTTGATGAGTCTTTTTATTAATTCCTTCATTAGTGGGGTTGTGACTATTATTTGTCCAGTATCAGTTGTCCACCATCCATCCTTGGTTTTGGTATAATTTAGAAGTTTTGCTAATTGATTGTCCTTTTCCGAATATGTTGGAGGTTTCAGTAAAATTCTTCCAGTTGGAGTTGAAGCCCCCACCAAAGACTCTGTCAAAGCTGCCCTTTTTGCTGTCTCATCAGCTTTCTGATTTCCACTAATGATATGTTTGTCCTTTCTGCCTTTCTGATTGTCTTTGCAGTGTATTACTGGAATACACCTGTTCTATAATCTGTAAACAGTCATGTTCTAATTCCAATTTTCTTTTGCCCTGTGAAATTTCAAAACCCAGGTACTCCACAGTTGTTTGCACAATATGGGATTTCTTTTGTGATACTCTGTATCCAGAAAGTCCCAAGAAATTCAACAGATCAACGGTAGCTCTTTGGCATTGTTGTTCTGAAGTGGTCCTTATTAGTATATTATTTACATACTGTAGCAAAGTGAGAGAAGGATACTTACCTTTCCAGTCTTCAAATTCTTTGGCAAGTACATTACCAGACAAGGTAGGGCTGTTCTTAAGTCCCTGGGGTAGCATGGTGCAGCAGAGTTGGACTTTCCCATTAGAACATGAACAATTTCTGGCTTTCTTCTTCCAGAGGTATAAAGAAAGTACCTGTCAGGTCCAGTAGGTCCAGTACTGTAAAATAAACATTATTCTCAGATACCTATGACAATAAAGTATAAGGGTTAGGAACTACTGGATGCACATCAACTGATTTTTGGTTAATTTCTCTTAAATCCTATACTAACCAATACTCCTGTGTCTGGGGCTTTCTGATAGGCAAAACTGGAATATTATGTTCAGATTGACATTCTGTCAATAGTCCATACTGAGTAAAGTCTTTTATCAACAGCTCCAACCTTATTCTGGCTTCCCATTTAATAGGATACTGTCCCTTTCTCACTGGTTGTGCTCCGGGTTTCCATTCAATATTTACCGGTACAGCATTCTTCATTCTTCCCGGTCTCTTGGTTGCCCATACTGTAGTTATCACAGTGTCCAGGATCCCCTTGAGGTCGTTGATATCCTCCTATTATTTCATAGTCAATAAACAAATTTGTGTTTTCCAGGCACTTTCTTTTGGTAGATGTAACTGTATCAATTTATCAGAAAAGGTTATTTGTGCTCTTAATTTACAAAGTAAATATCGCCCTAAAAGAGGAATGGGGGATGCTGGCATGTAGAGAAATTCGTGAGATACCACTTTACCTCCAATTTTACATTCAATCTGTTTCATCCTGTCCTGGGTTTGGCCAGGACAGGGTTAATTTTCACCGGACTCCAGGAAGGGGCACAGCCGGGGGGGTGGGGGCTGGCCCCACCTGGCCAAACAGAGCTCGGTATTCCATACCATGTGACGTCACGCTGGGTTCCGGTGGGAGGGGCGGTGCGGCGGGGACTCACTTGCAGCTGGGGAGCGCGCGGCACCGGTCCTGTCCGGGAGAGAGGGTCTGTTGTGCGAGTTTGTGTCGTATTTCTCCTTATCTGTATCGTTGTTGTTACTGTTTCCCTGTTTGCTGTTCTGTTAAACTGCCCTTATCCCGACCCACCAGTTTCTGCCTGTTTCTTTTCATTCTCCTCCGCACACCGGCGGGGGGAGGGGTGGCCGCGTGGAGCTTTTGTTGCCGGCAGCAGCCGAAACCAAAATATTAATTTGGCGCCCAACGTGGGGCATGAACCCACGACCCTGGGATTAAGAGTCCCATGCTCTACCGACTGAGCTAGCCGGGCGTTAAAACTGCTTTCTTACATTTTGTTAAATTTTGTTATACGCATTTTCTGTGTTAAACAGTCGCCGGTAAAAAATGTTTCTGTCTGTGATCAGATGGCTGTGGTTTTTGAATCCTTATTTGCAGTACGTATTCAATGCCGTGCTGTTCATCATCGCGGGGAAAAAGATCAGGATGATGATTTTGTTGTACTGTATGATGTCGACTTATGACATGATAACGTCAATGTGTATGATATTAGGCTTGTATTTGCATGCGGCACTGCAGTCATTTCATACCTCGGATGCTATGTCTTAGAATTTGTTAATAATCAAACCCAATCTGTGGGGAAAACCGGATGGGATACCTCCCCCCACTCTTTCACCCCCCCCTCTCTCATTCAGGCTGGTCCTAATGGCTTTTGAGAATTTCGAGTACCCCTGGGATGCTCAGGCCAGCGGGTTTCTATTGTTATGCTTCCTGAATGTGTTGCAGGTTTTCTTTAGGGTCAAACAAGTCGTTAAGAACATCGTGCAGAGACCTGCCCCGGGGCTGGATAGCTGTGAGTGGCTGGGTGTGTGGGACAGCATGGGAAAGTACCTAGGGCAGTGGGCACCACCGGTGTTTTTTAAACTCACCCCTGAGCAAGTGCAGGATCCGGACAATCTAGTAAAATATCTGCAAAAAGTGTGCTGCCACCCTGGGAACTCCAGAGAGACACAAATCACCGCAACGTGCTGGGATCTGGCCCACGCCTACCGAGCCCTGTTCAACACTGTTCAGTGCCTTAAAGGGGAAAGGGGGGGAAACGAAGCGGCAGGCACTGTGACTGGCGCTGCCCCCCCAGCCGGCCCTGCAGCCCCTCCAGCCCAGCAGGCAGTCACAGCCCCCCCGACCGGCACCACCGCTGCCGCTGCCACAGCTGCAGGGTCTGCCTCGGTTTCCCCGGTGGGCACAGCAGCTGCTCCAGCCCCAGCTCCAGCTGCAGGCATCGCGGCTGAGCCCAATGACCAACCTGTGCCGGTAGCAGTTGCCCCTGTAAAACTAAAGAAAGACGCAAAGAGAGCAGATCGCTCCGGGAGGGATGACAATGAGCCAGGGTCATCGCAGGAGACAGAGACGGAGATCATCACCCGGGCCCTGTCCCTGGGCGAGCTGCGAGACATGCGGAAAGATTTCAGCCGCCACCCAGGCGAGCACATTGTCACCTGGCTGCTGCGGTGCTGGGAAAACGGGGCCAGCAGCTTGGAGTTAGAGGGCAAGGAAGCCAAGCAGCCGGGATCCCTGGCCAGGGATGGGGACATTAACAAGGCCATTGGGAAGAAGGAACAAGTCCTCAGCCTCTGGAGGAGACTTCTATCAGGCGTGAGGGAGAGGCAACCCTTCAGTGACGATTTTGTGTGTTATCCTGGCAAGTGGACCAATATGGAAAGGGGGATTCAGTACTTGAGGGAATTAGCTGTGCAGGAGCTGGTTTACCATGAACCAGACAATGAGCAGTTACCCACAGACCCAGATGAAGTCCAGTGCATAGTATCTATGTGGAGGAAGTTTGTGCGGAGCGCACCATCCTCATATGCCAACTCACTGGCAGTTGTAAACTGGAAAGGTAAGGAGGCACCAACAGTGGATGAGGTGGCTGTCAGAATCCGGCAATATGAGGAAAGTCTCTCTTCCTCCCTTGTCTCAGCTGTGAATAAAATGTCCCAGAAGGTCCAGCGACTCGAACAGAGTATGTCCTACTCCCCACCTATACAGGCCAGTGTCTCAGCTATTAGGGGCAAGCGTTTCTCTGCTCAGGAGAGGGAATACAGAGGCTACGCACCACGGGGCACCCTGTGGTTCTACCTGCATGACCATGGAGAGGACATGAGGAAGTGGGATGGAAAACCCACCTCAAGTCTAGAGGCACGAGTGCGTGAGTTGCGAGGTAAAACAATCACAAAAGGGGATTCTTTTAGGAAAAATGCCACTCCAGTTTCCAGCAGCCAGCTCTCCAGACCAGGTAGGCAGTTTGATCTTGATTCTGATCCTCTGGAGGGGACCTCCAAGTCATTCATACAGCAAGTCAGCAGCAAATTCTCTGACCAGGATTAGAGGGGCCCTGCCTCCAGCCAGGTGGAGGAAAGGGACAACCGGGTTTATTGGACGGTGTGGATTCGGTGGCCTGTCATATCAGATCCACAAGAGTATAAAGCTCTAGTGGACACTGGTGCACAGTGTACTTTAATGCCATCAGATTTCATAGGGTCAGAGTCCATTTGCATTTCGGGAGTGACAGGGGGGTCCCAAGAGCTGAGTGTATTGGAGGCTGAAGTGAGCCTCACTGGGAAGGAGTGGCAGAAGCACCCCATTGTAACTGGCCCCGAGGCTCCGTGCATCCTTGGTATAGACTGTCTCAGGAGAGGGTATTTCCAGGACCCAAAGAGGTATCGGTGGGCTTTTGGCATAGCTGCTTTGGAGACGGAAGAAATTAAACAGCTGTCCATTTTGCCTGGTCTCTCGGAGGATCCTTCCGTTGTGGGGTTGCTGAGGGCTGAAGAACAACAGGTGCCAATCGCGACCACAACGGTGCACCGGCGACAGTATCGTACCAATCGACACTCCCTTCTCCCCATTCATCAGCTGATCCGCCAGCTGGAGAGTCAAGGAGTGATCAGCAAAACTCGCTCACCCTTTAATAGTCCCATATGGCCAGTGAGAAAATCTACTGGAGAGTGGAGACTGACAATAGACTACTGTGGCCTGAATGAAGTCACACCACTGCTGAGTGCTGCCGTGCCAGACATGCTAGGACTTCACTATCAGCTGGAGTCAAAGGCAGCCAAGGGGTATGCCACCACTGACATTGCTAATGCATTCTTCTCCATCCCTTTGGCAGCAGAGTGCAGGCCACAGTTTGCTTTCACCTGGAGGGGCGTCCAGTACACCTGGAATCGACTGCCCCAGGGGTGGAAACACAGTCCCACCATTTGCCATGGACTAATCCAGACTGCGCTGGAACAGGGTGAAGCTCCAGAACATCTGCAGTACATCGATGACATCATCGTATGGGGTGACACAGCGGAGGAAGTTTTTGAGAAAGGGGAGATAATAATCTAAATCTTTCTGAAAGCTGGTTTTCCCATAAAACAAAGTAAGACCAAGGGACCTGCACAGGATATGCAGTTTTTAGGAATAAAATGGCAGGATGGGTGTCGTCAGATTCCAATAGATGTTATCAACAAAATAGCAGCTATGTCTCCATCAACCAGCAAAAAGGAAGCACAGGCCTTCTTAGCTGTTGTGGGTTTTTGGAGGATGCACATCCCAAATTACAGCCAGATTCTAAGTCCTCTGTACCACGTGACCCGGAAGAAGAACGATTTTGAGTGGGGCCCTGAGCAACGACAGGCATTTGAACAAATTAAACGGGAGACAGTTCATGCCGTAGCCCTTGGTCCAGTCCGCTCAGGGCAAGATGTTAAAAACGTGCTCTACAACGCAGCCAGGGAGAATGGCCCAACCTGGAGTCTCTGGCAAAAAGCACCAGGGGACATTCGAGGTCGACCCCTGGGGTTTTGGAGCCGGGGATACAAAGGATCCGAGGCCCGCTATACTCCCACAGAAAAAGAGATTCTGGCAGCATATGAAGGCGTTCGAGCTGCTTCAGAAGTGGTCGGCACTGAAGCACAGCTCCTCCTAGCACCACGATTGCCGGTCCCGGGCTGGATGTTCAAAGAGAGGGTCCCCTCTACGCATCATGCCACCGATGCTACGTGGAGTAAGTGGGTCGCGCTGATCACCCAGCACACCCGAATGGGAAACCCCAGTCTCCCAGGAATTCTGGAGGTAATCATGGACTGGCCAGAAGGCAAAGATTTTGGAGCATCGCCAGAGGAGGAGGTGACATGTGCTGAAGAGGCCCCACTGTATAACCAGCTGCCAGAAGATAAGAAACAGTATGCCCTGTTCACGGATGGGTCCTGTCGCATTGTGGGGAAGCAGCGGAGGTGGAAGGCTGCTGTATGGAGCCCTACAGGACAAGTCGCGGAAACTGCCGAGGGAGAAGGTGAGTCAAGCCAGTTTGCAGAGGTGAAAGCCATCCAGCTGGCTTTAGACATTGCTGGTCGAGAGAAGTGGCCAGTGCTCTATCTTTACACCGACTCCTGGATGGTGGCCAATGCCTTGTGGGGGTGGCTGCAGCAATGGAAGAAGAACAACTGGCAGCGCAGAGGCAAACCCATCTGGGCTGCCCCATTGTGGCAAGATATTGCTGCCCGGCTAGAGCAGTTGGTTGTAAAAGTCCGTCACGTGGACGCCCATGTCCCTAAGAGTCGGGCCACTGAAGAACATCAAAACAACCACCAGGTGGATCAGGCTGCCAAGACTGAAGTATCACAGGTGGATCTGGACTGGCAACATAAGGGTGAACTCTTTATAGCTGGGTGGGCCCATGGCAGCTCAGGTCACCAAGGAAGAGACGCGACATACCAATGGGCTCATGACCGAGGGGTGGACTTGACCATGGACACCATCGCACAGGTTATCCATGAATGTGAAACATGCGCTGCAGTCAAGCAAGCCAAGCGTGTAAAGCCTCAGTGGTATGGAGGATGATGGCTAAAATATAAATACGGGGAGGCGTGGCAGATTGACTACATCACACTGCCACAAACCCGCCAAGGCAAGCGCTATGTGCTCACAATGGTGGAGGCCACCACCGGATGGCTGGAAACCTACCCTGTGCCCCATGCCACCACCCGGAATACCATCCTGGGCCTTGAAAAACAAGTCCTGTGGCGACATGGCACTCCCGAAAGAATTGAGTCGGACAACGGGACTCACTTTCGTGACACCCTCATAGACACCTGGGCCAAAGAACACGGTATTGAGTGGGTGTATCACATCCCCCACCATGCACCAGCCTCTGGAAAGATCGAACGGTACAATGGGCTGCTAAAAACCACTTTGAGGGCAATGGGGGGTGGGACTTTCAAAAATTGGCATACTCGTTTAGCAAATGCCACCTGTTTGGTGAACACCAGAGGCTCCACCAACCGGGCTGGTCCTGCCCAGTCAAAACCTCACTGCCCCGTAGAAGGGGATAAAGTCCCTATAGTGCACATGCGGAACATGTTAGGGAAGACAGTTTGGGTTAATCCTGCCTCGGGCAAAGGCAAGCCCGTCCGCGGGATTGCTTTTGCTCAAGGACCTGGGTGTACCTGGTGGGTAATGCGGAAGGATGGGGAAGTCCGATGTGTACCTCATGGGGATTTAATTTTGGGTGAGAATAGTCCATAAATAAATTGTATGAAGTTAATTGTTAAATAACCCTGTCACTGTCTGTTATCACTGTTACAATTGTTATATTTTGTAGCAGTAGTAGCATAGTAAGAATCGTCCAGATTAAAGAAGGATGGACTTTTTCGATGAAAACCTAGCAGAGCACAGCGATGATGGAACTGGACCTGGTTTTCAACAAGTGGCATCCAGCAACTTCATTAAGATCAACATCTCAGAATCACAGAATCACAGAATAGTAGGGGTTGGAAGGGACCTCTGTGGGTCATCTAGTCCAACCCCCCTGCCGAAGCAGGGTCACCTACAGCAGGCCGCACAGGACCCCGTCCAGGCGGGTCTTGAATATCTCCAGAGAAGGAGACTCCACAACCTCCCTGGGCAGCCTGTTCCAGTGCTCCGTCACCCTCAGAGGGAAGAAGTTCCTCCTCATGTTCAGACGGAACTTCCTGTGCCTCAGTTTGTGCCCATTGCCCCTTGTCCTGTCACTGGGCACCACTGAAAAGAGCTTGGCCCCATCCTCCTGACACCCACCCTTCAGATATTTGTAGGCATTTATAAGGTCCCCTCGCAGCCTTCTCTTCTTCAGGCTGAACAAGCCCAGCTCCCTCAACCTCTCCTCGTAGGGGAGATGCTCCAGTCCCCTCACCATCCTCGTAGCCCTCCGCTGGACTCTCTCCAGTAGCTCTTCATCTTTCTTGAACTGGGGAGCCCAGAACTGGACACAGTACTCCAGATGAGGCCTCACTAGGGCAGTGTAGAGGGGGAGGAGAACCTCCCTCCTCCTGCTAGCCACACTCTTCTTGATGCACCCCAGGATCCCATTGGCTTTCTTGGCAGCCAGGGCACACTGCTGGCTCATGGTTAACCTGTCGTCCACCAGGGCACCCAGGTCCCTCTCCGCAGAGCTGCTCTCCAGCAGGTCCACCCCAAGCCTGTACTGGTGCATGAGGTTGTTCCTCCCCAGGTGCAGGACCCTGCATTTGCCCTTGTTGAACCTCATCAGGTTCCTCTCTGCCCAGCTTTCCAGCCTATCCAGGTCACGCTGAATGGCAGCACAGCCTGCTGGTGTATCTACCACACCTCCCAGTTTGGTGTCATCAGCAAACTTGCTGAGGGTACATTCTAACTCTTCATCCAGGTCGTTGATGAAGAAGTTAAACAAGACTGGGCCCAGTACTGACCCCTGGGGGACACCACTTGTCACCAGCCTCCAACTAGACTCAGCGCCGCTGATGACAACCCTCTGAGTTCTGCCATTCAGCCAGTTCTCTATCCACTTCACCGACCACTCATCCAGCCCACACTTCCTCAGCTTCCCTAGGAGGATATCATGGGAGACTGTGTCGAAAGCCTTGCTGAAGTCAAGGTAGACAACATCCACGGCTCTCCCTTCGTCTACCCAGCCAGTCATGTCATCGTAGAAAGCTATCAGATTGGTCAGGCATGATTTCCCTTTAGTGAATCCATGCTGACTACTCCTGATAACCTTCTTTTCCTCCACTTGCTTGGTGATGACCTCCAGGATAAGCTGCTCCATCACCTTTCCTGGGATGGAGGTGAGGCTGGCCGGCCTGTAGTTCCCTGGGTCCTCCTTCTTGCCCTTTTTGAAGATTGGAGTGACATTGGCCTTTCTCCAGTCCTCGGGCACCTCTCCTGTCCTCCAGGACCTCTCAAAGATGATGGAGAGTGGCTCAGCAATGACATCCGCCAGCACCCTCAGCACTCGTGGGTGCATTCCATCGGGGCCCATGGATTTGTGGACATCCAGATTGCTTAAGCGATCCCTCACACAGTCCTCCTCAACCAAGGGAAAGTGGTCCTCTTTGTAGCCTTCTTCTTTTACCTCCGGGGCCTGGGATTCCTAAGGGTCAGTCTTAGCACTGAAGACTGAAGCAAAGAAGGCATTCAGTAGCTCTGCCTTCTCCGCATCCTCCGTCACCAGGACACCTGCCTCATTCAGCAGCGGCCCCACGTTGTCTCTAGCCTTCCTTTTGCTGCTGATGTAGTTGAAGAAGCCCTTCTTGTTGTTTTTGACATCCCTTGCCAGCTTCAATTCCAGGTGAGCCTTGGCCTTCCTCCTGCAGACTGTGGGCATGAGCCGCACCAGATACATCAGCTGTGAGCTCCGGATGCAGCAAGTGACCACCCATCACCACACATCACCTCTCCTGCCACGGAAGACCATTACAACAGATGGAGCCTGAAGTCATGGATTAAATGAACTCAATGGACACTTTAGAGTGATGATCCATAGACTAAGGGAATGATATTTGGAGACAGGAGAAGTGGTGGTGATCAACTGGACAATGGGGGACCTGGGCATGACGTACATGGTATGGAATAAGAGGTGGATAATGTCCTGGGTTCGGCCAGGACAGGGTTAATTTTTTCCAGAATCCAGGAAGGGGCACAGCCCGGGGGGTGGGGGCTGGCCCCACCTGGCCAAACAGAGCCCGGTATTCCATACCATGTGACATCACGCTGGTTTCCGGTGGGGGGGGGCGGCGCGGCGGAGACTCACTCGCGGCTCAGGAGCGCGCGGCGCCGGTCCTGTCCGAGAGAGCGGGTCTGTTGTGCGAGTTTGTGTCTTGTTTTCTCCTTATCTGTATCGTTGTTGTTCCTGTTTCCCTCTGTTTGCTGTTCTGTTAAACTGCCCTTATCCCGACCCACCGGTTTCTGCCTCTTTCTTTTCGTTCTCCTCCGCACACCGGCGGGGGGAGGGGCGGCCACGTGGTACTTTTGTTGCCAGCGGCAGCCGAAACCAAAACACATCCCAATTAAGCTATTTTTTTTGCTAGTTGACATATAGACATTCCTCCTACTCCATCCACTTTTTTTGCAGTTTCTTTTTCCTGCTCATCCCCTACACTATATACAGATACTTGATTTTTTTTTCTCTTTTTATTTCTCCCCCAGACACAGAAATACCAAATTTATCCAGGAGGTGCCTTGTGGACACAAACTGCATCACTTTCTTACCAAAGGTCTAAACTGAAAGAAAGCTCTTCCGCAAATCTTTGAAGCCTGGCTCTGTTACTGTACAGAGTACAAACACCACAGACTACCAATTCCCTCCTCGTCCTCGAAACAAGCAGCAAGAGAACAAAACTGAAGTTTACTCTTAGGAGAAAACAAAACATACCTGGCTGGTTCGAATTCCTTGGACCAGATCATAAAAGTAAAGACAGGCTAATTATGATATTACTGCGGCAGCGATGAACAGTAACTTACCTGATATAATCTTATCATGCTTTACCTTCCCTAGCTTAACTAAATCAAAGCAGCTGAAGAGGCAAAGTTAAAGCAATCTTAGAAGCATGCTGCCACTGCTGACATATGCCTTTGCATATCTCTTCAGTTTATGCCATCAACACATCTCCTTCTAATTTACACTTTTTCTGAATACTTGGATTTCTATACAAAGTCACAAAAGCATCGAAATACAAAAGTATCAACATTTTCCAAGTCAACGACAAAACAACATCAACTGCAATAAAGTGTTAAACTGCAACAACCCATTTTCTGGCCATCATACCCCATCATCCAGTTCATAATTTGGCCACCATTGCATGCAATATCTTTTCATTTTACCACTTTTCTTTTGAATATCTGGGGGGGGTTTTATACGAAGTCATAAAGGTATCAACATATGGCAACTCATCTCATTTTTCCATTCTATGATAAAATAGCATTAATTATAATATAGTACTACATTTTAAGGATCTGTTTTCAGGCCATCTTTCACCATCCTCCCATTGATTGCAATACCGTTTTAATTTATCCCTAGTCAGGGGATCCCCTTCGATTTTACTCCAGTGTTCCAGAATGCATCCTAAGGGAGAGCAAAGGGGAGTCTCCTGAGAAGTAGCACTGCCCACATCTGTATCAAAACCAATATTTCTTACACAAATCAACGTTTCTTACACACAAATACAAACCATTGCTTCTTACACACAAATACAAAACGAGGGATATCTCCCATCATTAAACAATGTGTAATAAACAAATACAAAATGAGGGATGTCTTCCGTGTTAAAACTACGTGTAAGAAACAAAATAGCAATGCTACTGCTGCGTATCTCTCCCAATATGTTTTTATGCAGAGCCCAAATGGGACAAAAATGTCCCCAAATGCCTGTTACTTCCCAAAAGACTACTCCTTTTTCCCTTACATACTTATCAGAAAATACCTCTTTTCCAATAGTGTTGCACCATTGTGTCGCTTACCACCCAACTGCAGCAGCGGGGCCAATGGAGTCCCCGATCAACAGGTCGGTGCGCACTGGAGTCCAGTTGGGCCACTACTCCCTATTGGGTACAGCAAGACGATCCAGGCAAGGCTGTCAACACGGTCCCATCTGGGTCACCAAAACTGTGGTCCCAAAAGTGGGATCGTTTACCCAGTGTGCAGTATGCCAATATACACACAGAGCAGAGGTATTGTCTTTATTGCATATTTGCGCAGATATGGGTGCTAGGTGATAATTCCACAAAGCTAGCACACCACTTAGCTGAGTCGCAACGACTATATAGTCTTACAAAACCAAAGAAATTACTCATTACATTCTAATTGGGTCATTGTGTTACACGCTTATCTTAGAGGTATACTCCTTCTTTACTTAACTATGCATGCTCGCAAGCTGGGAGGGGTGCAGTCTTTTTTAGTCCTGAATTGAGTCGGTGTTCGCGATCTGCCCCTGCCACTTTTACCTTTCTCCTAGTTACCCTAGATCTTTGTTAACTTCATGCTTCTTTGGCAATCATCCAGCTTTCAGCGCCTTCTGGGCTGCATGTCCCCCTTTTATCAGTGTGTTAGCTCCTCTTCAAGGGCATAATTGTTAGTAAGGCATGCATTGTTTATACAAAGTAGTCAGGCCTAAATTAAACAATGTCACTATGACCTAAGCGTTACTATGCCCTAAATATTTCTGCCCCATATCATCAGTTGCCAATAAAAGAACCACACAGTTGCTTTCTCACTCCTCCCCCCTCCCCAGTGGAATGGGGAGGAGAATCAGAAGGAGAAGGCAAAACTCATGGGTTGGGATAAAAACAGTTTAACAAAACGGCAAAGGGAGATGAAAATAACAACAATAACACTGATAAAAAGAATACACAGCATGCAACGTTCTCACTGCTTGATGCTCAGCTTGCTCCTGAGTATCATATCCCCATTCTTCAGCCAGGTCCCCACCTAAATACTGAGCGTGACATCACATGGTGTAGAATATCCCATTTGATTGGCTGTTTGGGTGAGTCCAACCAGCTTCTTGTGAAAATTAACCCTGTCCCAGCTGATGGTATTAGGGTACACTGTGCACCAATGTCCACTAGAGCCTTATACTCTTGTGGATCTGACGTGCCAGGCCATCGAATTCACACAGTCCAATAAACCCAGTTGTCCCTTTCCTCCACCTGGCTGGAGGCAGGGCCCCTCTAATTCTGGTCAGAGTATTCGTTTCTCACTTGCTGTAAAAATGACTTAGAAGTCCCTTCAAGAGCATCAGAAGCAACATGAAGCTTTCTACCCTGTCTGGAGAACTGCCCGCTGGAAACTGGAGCGGCATTTTTCCTAGAAGAATCCCCTTTTGGTGATTGTTTTACCTCGCAACTCATGCACTTGTGCCTCTAGACTTGAGGTAGGTTTTCCATCCCATTTCCTTATGTCGTCTCCGTGGTCATGCAGGTAAAACTGCAGGGTGCCTCGTGGTGTGTACCCTCTGTATCCTCTCTCTTGAGAAGATGAACGCTTAACATAATAGCTGAGATACTTATCCATACAGATGGGGAGTAGGACATATTGTCTTTGATTTGTTTGACCTCTTGGGACAATTTCTCCACAGCTGAGATGAGGGAGGAAGAGAGACTTTCTTCATATTGCCAGAGTCGGTCAGCCACCTCATCCACCATTGGTGCCTCTTCACCTTTCCAGTCCATTATTGCCAATGAGTTGGTATACGACGGTGTCCTCCATACAAACTTCCACCACATGGGTTGTGTATGTTGGACTTCATCTGGATTTGTGGGTAAGTGCGTGTTGTCCGGGTCATAATAAACCACCTCCCGCATGGCTAATTCCCTCAAGTACTGGATACCTCTCTCCATGGTGGTCCACTTGCCTGGATAACATACAACATCTTCACTGAAGGGGTACCATTCCTTCATGGCTAATGGAAGTCGCTTCCAGAGGCTGAGGGCTTGTATTTCCTATTGCCTTGTCAATGCCCCCTTCCCTAGAAAGGGATCCCGGCTGTCTCATTTCCCTACCCTCTAGTTCCAGGCTACTGGCCCCATTATCCCAGCATCGGAGCAGCCAGGTGACAATGTGCTTGCCTGGGTGGTGGCTGAAATCTTTCCACATATCTCACAGCTCACTCAGGGATAGAGATCAGGTGACTGTCTCTGGTTCTGCCTCCTCCACCTGCTCTCGTGATGGCCCTGGTTCATCATTATCCCTTACTGGGTGAACTGATTTTTTTGTGTATTTCTTTTTCTGTATAGGGGCGACTGATACTCTCACGGATTGGTTTTCTGGTTTAACCATAGTGCCTGTCGCAGGGGTTGGAGTAGCCCCACTAGAGTAGCCCCAGTGCCTGTTGCAGGGGCAGATTATCGCAGGTGATAATCCTGATCCTTTTCCCAGAGGTGATAAACAGCACTGCAGGGAATACATACAGCAAGTAAGGATTTACATACCACAACCATGTGATCAAACAAAACAAGATTGTGACCAGCGACTATTTAACTAACACAATAAATGTGTATAACAAAATATAACAAATTTGTTTTAACACGTTCTGGTCAGATCTGCCGTTATCCCGCTCACTTGCTCCTCCCCCTGGTGGGATGGAGAGACGAAAAAGGGATGAGATAAACACAGTTTAACAGAAGATCAAAGGGAGAAAAGAATAACATCAATAATGCTGATAAAAAAAAGAGTATACAAATGTGAATGATACAGAAAGCAATTTTCTCGCTGCCTGATGCCCAGCGCACCCCCGAACAGCAATTACCCTCCCCCAGCCAGCTCCCCCACTCCAAACTGAGTATGAAATCACCCCATTATTTGTCTAGTTCGGGTCAGCTTTCCTGGCTGTGTCCTCTCTTGGCTTCTTGTGAAAATTAACCCTATCTCAGCTGAACCCAGTACAGTTGTTCAGATGTGGAGAGCAGAAATCTTGTTGCAGCTGCAGGGTGCCATTATAGACTTTATTTGATCATGAGGGTGAGGAGGAAGGTGACAGATACTGTGATATGAATGATATTTCCGCCTAAAATTTTAATAACTGGAGAGTGCTTAGAGCATGGGATAGATGCCTGTCCTGGGTTCGGCCAGGACAGGGTTAATTTTAACCAGAATCCAGGAAGGGACACAGCTGGGTGGGCTGACCCAACCTGGCCAAACAGAGCAGGGTATTCTATACCATGTGCCGTCATGCCGGGTTCTGATTGGGGGATACTGGGCAGTGGGAAGTCAGTCGCAGCTCGGGAGCGCATGGCGGCGGCGGGCGGTGAGAGCGGCTCTCTGTGTTCTGCTGTTTTGTGTTGTGTATTCTCCTTATCGGTATCATTGTTGTTACTGTTCCCTTTGTTTTGCTGTTCTGTTAAACTGCCCTTATCCCGACCCACCGGTTTCTGCCTGTTTCTTTCCATTCTCCTCCGCATCCCAGCAGGGGGAGGGGCGACCGCGTGGCCCTTCTGTTGCCGGCCGCAGCTAAACTATAACAGTGCCTTTTGGTTAAGTGACTAATATAGCTGAAAATGAAAATGAAGGCATTGTGCTCGCTTTATTCATGTTAAATAAGGAATTCTCAGAAGTTATCTTTGGATAAATGTCACGTGAGTGACTCATCCTGACATACACAAAATCTGTGCTTTCCTTGGAAGTTCTGTTTAATGAGAGGAACAGATCTGCAGGGGAGAGTGACAGCCCTGCTGATAACAGCAGGACTCCAGGACTTTGACTGAAGACTAATTGCAAACACTTGGTTTTGTTTGTTCACAAAACTGTTAGACTCATAATTAGATTATAATGCCTTTGGTCTAGAGTTCATAGTTACTTTGTCTATAAAAATTCTTGCACCATTTGGGGGTGTAATCGATGGCCTTGCTGGACTTGTCAAATGCAAGACAAAAGATAAACTCCGATTGAGGCATCTCTCCACTGAGGTGCCAAGAGCCCAGGAGTTAACAAAGGGAGCAATTAACTGGTGCTTACCTTATCAGACAAAAGTAAGGGAGGATAGCCCATCACTGTAAACTCGGTGATCTGTGGGGTGCGGCGGAGGCCTCGGAGCCAGAGGTTGCTTCGGATAAAGAACAGATGACCCCCTTGAGCACATACCAAGATGTCCCCTCCATAGGCATGTCAAACTGCTGAGTCCCGCTTCTGAGGATACAACATTCCATGCCAAGAGCCAATCGATACACAATAATTGACTTAGTCCCACCTCACAAAAAGATTTTCAAACATATAAAAACTGGCACTTGAAAACTCTCTTTGGGGAGGAGGAGCCAAGCGAGAACTTCACCTGACGGCCGAGTCGACGGGCCTGAACCTCTCTTCCCCCCCCAAGAAGGGACGCCTTTTTGGTAAGAGTCACGCCTCTGACTTTGTCAGATGTATCCCTGGGAACACATTGTTAACTAAAGCGCTAAACCATTACTTTGAGCTCCACTTTTGTAGACAGTGCATTTATCAACGGCAATCCTGAATCTGTGATACCTGTCGCTTGAATAAATTACCTATTGTTTCAGCTTTGCACAGCTGTTTCAGTGAAAGTCCTTGGAGGGGCTCTGACAGGTAGGTTGAATCTGAGAAGTGACTATACACTTAACCCTTTAGACATAAACCGTTGACCAAGTCTGGGACTAGGAGTTGATCCAGCCGCACCTAGACTCTCCTCTGAGAGAGTGTTCAGAACGCAAAGGGGTCTTCTCTGTACCTCATGACTCAATGGGAGGGCTCTCCTTTTGCTGCTTATCAGACTCCCCTTACCCCCCCTTTAATGCGACAGGGGGCTGTAGAAATAAGGACCTAGCTAAGACTAAAACACAGTTAACTTCTCTGCTTTTTACTTTTATCTCTCTTCTAACTAGTTTCTCTCAAACTTTACATAATTAACATTTTCACTCTAGTAGATCTGTGAAGATATTACTCCTCTTTTTAGGGCTGATCACTAAAGGTAAAATGACATACATAAAGTAATAGGCACATTGCTTTTTCAGGTGAAGTTATGTGTGCCTTAAAGAGTACATTGCTTTAGTAAAGGCCTTTTGTACAGGGCTTCCCTTTGAGTGCTAGATTAAGTCTAAAACACTATAGTAGTAAATTAAACTATACTGGGGTACTTTCCCAGGCACAGCTCAGTCATCCACAGTGTTAAATTGTCCGTGTCATGTTTTTAGCCAGTACCAGCTAGCATCCTTGCAAACAGTTCCTGGATATGGCTTGGGAATAGGAATAGTTGCAAAGCAAAAACAAAGAAGGTACATAATGATGTAAATGACAGCTTATGTACAAGATGTGTCATGCTCTTTTGTCAAACTCAAGCTTCCCTGGTTTTATGTAGACTAAAATATTAAAAAAGTGCATTAATGAGATGTCATGATTAATGCAAATCTGATTAATGTTTATTTTTAATTAATCCAAAATGAATTTCATCATGATGTGATGAAAAATTACTTAGGGAAAAACTAACCATTGGTTAGTTTACATTTTCACAGATTAAACGTCAAAACTACAGGATGTGTGTGCTTTATGATTTCCAAACAAATTATTTTGCTTTTTTTTAAATTTTAGTTTGCAGTTTCAGACTATGTTCTGCTCTCACTTGGCTGTCATAGTGTATTAAAGATTTTATTATTTGAAGGAGTTCTGCAAGGGAAATGAATATGGTATTAACACAAGGATATGAGAATGGCGATGTTGGGTTGGACCATAGTATCCTGTCTTCAGCAGTGGCCAGCAATGGATGATGAAGCTGAGAACAGGACAAGCTGAAGTGATGCTTCCCCAGAATACTCTCTCCTTCTCCAACAGTTGTAGTTAGGGACATCTAACGATCCCAAAAGGATTCTATAAAATCTGTCACAGAGAGTCATAGGGATTCATTTCAAACATCTGTATCTGTTGACTGTCAGCCGCTGCAGCTGTTTTTGCTGCAGCTGATTTCACTGCAGCCTTCCTGTTGCTGTCAGGGCTGGTGTTTTGTGCAGGCTGATCTCAGTGTGCTCAACAATCACATGGCCAAGGCAGCCATTCTTTATATCTTTTATTTCAAAGGTGTCCCTAGACAGTAATAATTGCATGCATAAAACAGATTAAGAATCAAGTGTTCTTTGTGACCATTCAAACCCAATAATATTGGAAGGATTCCTGTCACTGACCCAAAATAAGCCACAGGTTCCACATTAGTCCAACACGCAATGCCAGGGAAGGAATAGCAGTGACAGCAGCATGCAGAGCAGGTGCCAGGCTGTGCGGAGGCTTTCCTGGGGAGGAGTTCCTGCTCCAGGGCTGTGCATGTTTTGCTCTGCTTCCTTCCTCTACATCTACCATATCACTTGGCAGGAAGGAGTCTGGCCCTCAACATTTTTTTCTGAATGTTCAATTTAACTGACAAAAATAAGACCTCTAGAAATAAAGCATTCTTCTTCTACAGTGGAATGAGACATTCAGAATCAGAGTGTGAAACATGGTGTGGAATTATCAGTAAAATGAAGGTTTTACATGTGAAAATTAAAGTTTATATGAAAAACATAGCATTGTTCACCCACTGAGGAAAAACATAAAATCAAAAGGTGCTGATGATGGGACACAGCTGCAGCAGGCATGCGAGGAATCCACTAACACAGCAACTCCCTGCAATGTACCATAGAGGATGGAGCGGAGTGGAGATTCCGTGGTCATGTTCCGTGATGATAAAGCAGGAAGAAATGATCCTCTAGAACTGATAAGCAGCTCATCTGGTCCCCTGAGCCAACAGGTTTTCAAAACCTTGCCAAAGTGCTATCCTTTCGTGAACTTTGCTCATTTTAATATTTTAATACCAAAACACACCTCCATCCCGAAGGCTACCCGCCTCCGAGGTGCGACCACCCCTCTTCGAGTCTGCGCTCTCGATTTTTTGTAAACTATACCTTTAAACATGAAGAGAGAGAATTTTACACCAATCATGATAAAAGGTATGTATGACTACAGTCACTCAAACTCCACCTTAAATGCAGAAAGGATATGAAAATAGCCAGGGAAATGGGGGATTCTCGGAGAAGAAGATAACACCGTGAGCAAGTCAAGGGAAACTCCATCTCAGACTTCCTCTGACTACTGGGACTGGCCGACGGGCTGAGCCTTGCTTCTCCCACCCTTGGGACGCCTTGGGTGAGACTTAGATTAAGCGCTTTTCTCGGGAATCTTAGAAATCTCTCTAGAGAGTTACTCCCTAACGTTTGTAGCCAGACTGTATTATTTATAACCTTTTCACGTGTTTTATACTTCATAACATCATATTTGCACGTGCTTTCTTGCAGACAGTCACTATCACCGGCAATTCAAAAAACCTATATATCTGTTGCACAAATAAAACTGCACTGTTTAAGTAGCCAGTTGTCACAGTTTCTCACTGAATGCGACCAAATGCGGCCGTGCTAGTTCATGAGCACGACTGGACTGAAGGTGCAGACCGCTATTAGTGTATCCAGAATGGTGGTAGTTTAATATACGTATTAAACGCGACTGGACTGGTAGTGGCAAATTGGATATCACTCAGAATTTAAACCTAGCCGCACCTAGCCTCTCACTTCGGTGAAGAGCGTTAGAAAGCAAGGGGGTTTATTTTCTGCCAAATTACTCCACCCCTTGTAATGTAACACATGGAGATAGGTAATTGTTGCATTTTCAAACAAAATGTAAATGTTTGAAAGGCATGGCCAAATTGAACATTGCTAAGTAAAGAAGAAAAGCTACAGTGTGAAGAAAAAATAATTATGACTCTTCACACTGTGGAAAGAATCAAAGCACGATTCATATTAAACCAATGGAAACATGAAAAGCAAATGAAGTGGAAATATTCAGAGCTTGTTTTTGGAGGAACTGGAGTATTTCTCATCACATTTGCTCTTATAATTTTATGGTTGCATGTTTATATTCTCTGTGATTCTAAGGAAGAAACTTAAACATTAGATTTGTTGGGGTTTTTTTTACTACTATATAAGTTGTGTTATTTTACATTTTGAAATATCCTGAGCTTTTTAGGATCACTACCTGGAGATATATAAACCAACATACTGACAATTAAATGTAACACCATGTAAATCTTGCTTCTTCTTCAGTTATCACAGAATCACAGAATCACAGAATCACAGAATAGTAGGGGTTGGAAGGGACCTCTGTGGGTCATCTACTCCAACCCCCCTGCCGAAGCAGGGTCACCTACAGTAGGCTGCACAGGATCTTGTCCAGGCGGGTCTTGAATATCTCCAGAGAAGGAGACTCCACAACCTCCCTGGGCAGCCTGTTCCAGTGCTCCATCACCCTCAGAGGGAAGAAGTTATTCCTCATGTTCAGACGGAACTTCCTATGCTTCTTATGCTACTTTTTAAAACCATTTGAGTTCAACCATTGCATTCTAGTATTTGTAGTCATTTTGAACAAGTATGGGGCAAAAATTAAGGTAACCTAGAGCAATGCATAATTTTTAAATTAAGTTGGTAAAATGGAAATCAGGAAAATGTAAATTCAACCATTAAATTGCTTAGTTTTTTCAGCTCTAAATATAAAAATGCAACTATAAGCAAATGATCCAACATAGATCATATACGAAGAAAACATTCTCTCAACTAGGAGTGGGCCCCATCTGCAAAGCTCAGATCATGATCTGCCTCTGGGTCCAAGTTTTACAGATGTTCAGGGATACTAGGGCTTTAGATGAAAAATCAACCTGGTGTTTGGTATATACAATCACATTTTTGTGATTCTAACCTGGGGCCCGGGTGAGAGATGTTGCTAGGAAGCTCCCTGGTCTGGTGCAGCCCTCTGATTATTACCCGCTGTTGGTAATGCAGATTGGCCGTGATGAGATTATGGAGAGAAGTCCCAAGGCCATCAAAAGGGACTTCAGGGCACTGGGGAGACTGGCTGAAGGATCAGGGGAACAGGTGGTGTCTTCCTCAATCCCATCAGTGGCAGGGAAGAACACTGAAAGGGACAGGAAAACTCACCTGATTAACAGGTGGCTCAGAGGCTAGTGCTGTCCATGGAATTTTGATTTCTTTGATCATGGGGAGGTTTACAGGACACCGGGCCGGCTGGTGTCAGATAGAGTCCAGCTGTCTCAAAGGGGGAAAAGGATACTTACTCATGATTTGGCAGGGCTCATCGGGAGGGCTTTAAACTAGGTTTGCAGGGGGGAAGGGGATATAACTAGGCTCACTAGAGATGAGCCTAGGGGTGGCATGCCAATGTTGGGGTTGAAATTGACAGCCCAGCTCAAGTGCATCTACCCCAATGCACGCAGCATGGGCAATAAACAGGAGGAGCTGGAAGCCATTGTACAGCAGGACAGCTATGACTTGTTCACCATCACAGAAATGTGGTGGGATGACTTTCACAACTGGAGTGCTGCGATGGATGGCTATAAGCTCTTCAGAAGCAATAGGCGAGGACAGAGAGGCAGTGGGGTGGCACTGTATGTTAGGGAGTGTTTTGATTGTATAGAGCTTGACAATTGTGATGACAAGATCGAATGCTTATGGGAAAGATGAGGGGGAAAGCCAACAAGGCAGACATCCTGCTGGGGGTCTCTTATAGACCACCCAGCCAGGATGAAGAGGTAGATGAAGTTTTCTACAAGAGGCTGGCAGAAGTCTCACAATCGCTAGCCCTTGTTCTCATGGGGGACTTCAACTTACCGGACATCTGCTGGAAATACAACACAGCAGAGAGGAAACAGTCTAGGAGGTTCCTGGGGTGTGTGGAAGATAACTTCCTGACACAGCTGGTAAGTGAGCCTACCAGGGGAGGTGTGTCGCTTGACCTGCTGTTTACTAACAGAGAAGGACTGGTAGGAGATGTGGTGGTCGAAGGCCGTCTTGGGCTTAGCAACCATGAAATGATAGAGTTCTCGGTTTGAGGTGAAGTTAAGAGGGGGGCCAGCAAAACCACCACCATGGACTTATGGAGGACAGACTTTGGCCTGTTCAGGATGCTGATTGAGAGGGTCCCCTGGAGAGAGTCCTGAAGGGCAAAGGGGTCCAGGCAGGCTGGACATTCTTCAAGGAGGAAGTCTTAAAGGCACAGGAGCAGGCTGTCCCCATGTGCCACAAGACGAACCGGCGGGGAAGACGACCAGCCTGGCTGAACAGTGAGCTCTTGCTGGGACTCAGGAAAAAATGGAGGGTCTGCCACCTGTGAAAGAAAGGGCAGTCGACTCAGGAGGAGTACAGAGGCCTCATTAGGTCATGCAGAGAGGAAACTAGAAAGGCAAAAGCCCATCTAGAACTCAGACTGACCACTGTTGTAAGGGACAACAAAATATGTTTTGACAAATATATCAACCACAAAAAGAGGGCCAAGGAGAGTCTCCATCCCTTATTGGGTGCAAGGGGGAATATTGCCACCAAGGATGAGGAAAAGGCTGAGATACTTAATGCCTTCTTTGCCTCAGTCTATAATAATCAGACTGGTTATTCCCAGGTAGTCAGCCCCCGGAGCTGGAAGACAGGGAAGGAGTGTGGAACAAACCTCCCATAATCCAGGAGGAAGCAGTTAATGACCTGCTATGCCACCTGGATGCTTACAAGTCTATGGGGCCGGATGGGATCCACCCAAGAGTGCTGAGGGAGCTGGCGGAGGAGCTGGCCAAGCCACTCTCCATCATCTATCAGCAGTCCTGGCTAACAGGGGAGGTCCCAGATAACTGGAGGCTTGCCAATGTAACACCCATCTACAAGAAGGGCCAGAAGGAGGATCCCGGGAAATACAGGCCTGTCAGCCTGATCTCGGTGCCAGGGAAGATTATGGAGAGATTCGTCCTGGGTGCGCTCACTGGGCATGTGAAGGACAACCAGGGGATCAGGCCCAGCCAGCACGGGTTCATGAAAGGCAGGTCCTGCTTGACCAAGCTGATCTCCTTCTACGACCAGGTGACATGCCTAGTGGATGAGGGAAAGGCTGTGGATGTTGTCTACCTGGGCTTTAGTAAGGCCTTTGACACTGTTCCCCACAGCGTCGTCCTGGAGAAACCAGCTGCCTGTGGTTTGGATGGGTGTACTCTTCGCTGGGTAAAACACTGGCTGGATGGCCGAGCGCAGAGAGTGGTGGTGAACGGAGTTGAATCCAGTTGGTGGCCAGTCACGAGTGGTGTTCCCCAGGGCTCCGTTTTGGGTCTGGTCTTGTTTAACATCTTTATCAATGATCTGGATGAGGGGATTGAGTGCTCCCTCAGGAAGTTTGCAGAGGACACCAACTTGGGCGGGAGTGTCAATCTGCTCAAGGGTAGGAAGGCTCTTCAGAGGGATCTGGACAGGCTGGATCGATGGGCTGAGTCCAACTGTATGAGGTTCAACAAGGCCAAATGCTGGGTCCTGCACTTGGGTCACAACCACCCCATGCAATGCTACAGGCTTGGGGAAGAGTGGCTGGAAAGCTGCCTGGAGGAAAAGGACCTGGGGGTGCTGGTTGACAGCCAGCTGAACATGAGCCAGCAGTGGGCCCAGGTGGCCAAGAAGGCCAATGGCATCCTGGCTTGTGTCAGGAATAGTGTGGCCAGCAGGAGTAGGGAGGTGATCATGCCCCTGTACTCGGCACTGGTGAGGCCTCACCTGGAGTACTGTGTTCAGGTTTGGGCCCCTCACTACAAGAAAGACAATGAGGTGCTGGAGCATGTCCAAAGAAGGGCAATGAGGCTGGTGAGGGGTCTGGAGAACAAGTCTTATGAGGAGCGGCTGAGGGAGCTGGGGCTGTTTAGTGTGGAGAAGAGGAGGCTGAGGGGAGACCTTATCCCTCTCTACAACTACCTGAAAGGAGGTTGTAGTGAGGCAGGTGTTGGTCTCTTCTCCCAAGTAACTAGTGATAGGAGGAGACAAAATGGCCTCCAGTTGTGTCAGGGGAGGTTTAGATTAGATATTAGGAAAAATTTCTTTAATGAAAGAGTGGTCAGGCATTGGAACAGGCTCCCCAGGGAATTGGTGGTGGAGTCACCATCCCTGGAGGTGTTCAAAAACCATGTAGATGTGGCACTTCGGGATATGGTTTAGTAGGCATGGTGGTGTTGGGTGGATGGTTGGACTTGATAATCTTAGAGGTCTTTTCCAAATTGTGATTCTATTATTCTATGATTCTATACATTTCATTTCATACACCTCTAAAATCAGACTTTCGTTTTACTTGGCCACACGGTGTTTGAATACACTTATTTACAGTATTTGAAATGACTTTTGCACTTATAAGTTGCAGTGGGGAAGGTTGATTACACACTGATCACAACAGATCCCAAAGCAATACCCTGCAAGAACAGAATGATCAGAACCATTAGGTTGATCTCAGTACATTTTCAGACTCTTGCAAATTGTTTCTAACCTCCATGACCTCTATGGATTCTTGAAAGTAAAGAGGTATCAATGCTATAATTTTAAGAGTAAAAACAGTTTTTTACACTAGTTTTTTTAAAAGACAATATTTTTGATCACTAATTGCAATGTCCTAATTTTCAGATGTACTGAGCAACTGCAGCTCAAGGTGAATTCCAAAGACGCTTGCTCAAGAAGAGCAAGGAAGATGCCCTTAAAATCACTGCGCTCAAAATGAATTAGTTTGCCATAGTTCAGGATTGATCTTCTAAATTTGGACCGTAGGATTAAAATTTTCAAGTCAGCCTAGTTAGCGATACAACATACAAACACTTTTCTTTTTAAGCTGTATTAGACACGTTGATCAGGAACAAGAAGCATTCAGCATCTTCCAACATGCAAACAGTGTGTTGATTTATGTCTTTGTTCATATTATTCAGCTTATTCACTGAGAGTCTAAAGGTCTTGATCCTGTAGTAGAGTACACAATAAGATTATTTGGGACAGTATACATATATCTAAGCACAATTAAAAACTCTGAGTACCTAGAAAATCTGTATGTATGAATACACAGAAGAAAATGTCACCAATTTATTACTATTCAATTTTTAATAACTCATTTATTTGGCAGAAATCAATGTGTAGGGTCTGTCCCCTTAGTGCCTTCGGGTAGCTGGTGGGATCATGGCCGTCTGTGAGGGGGCCCAGAAAGGCGACCGCCTGCTCCTGCGGTCAGCGGAGCAGCGGGTCACCAGCTGCAGCTGCCTTCATGGGGTGTAGTTCACCGTGACAAGAACTGAGGCAGCCTCGGCAGTGCTTCCCACCCTTTGCCACGGCTGCGCCCGGGGACAACCCATCCCTGCCCGCTGCCTCTGAGCCGCCAATGGGAACCAACAATCCCATTAGATTGGTAGACGAAGGGAGAGCCGTGGATGTTGTCTACCTTGACTTCAGCAAGGCTTTCGACACAGTCTCCCATGATATCCTCCTAGGGAAGCTCAGGAAGTGTGGGCTGGATGAGTGGTCGATGAAGTGGATAGAGAACTGGCTGAATGGCAGAACTCAGAGGGTTGTCATCAGCGGCGCTGAGTCTAGTTGGAGGCTGGTAACAAGTGTTGTCCCCCAGGGGTCAGTACTTGGCCAAGTCTTGTTTAACTTCTTCATCAACGACCTGGATGAAGAGTTAGAATGTACCCTCAGCAAGTTTGCTGACGACACCAAACTGGGAGGTGTGGTAGACACACCAGAAGGCTGTGCTGCCATTCAGCGTGACCTGGACAGGCTGGAAAGCTGGGCAGAGAGGAACCTGATGAGGTTCAACAAAGGCAAATGCAGGGTCCTGCACCTGGGGAGGAACAACCTCAGGCACCAGTACAGGCTTGGAGTGGACCTGCTGGAGAGCAGCTCTGTGGAGAGTGACCTGGGTGTCCTGGTGGACGACAGGTTAACCATGAGCCAGCAGTGTGCCCTGGCTTCCAAGAAAGCCAATGGGATCCTGGGGTACATCAAGAAGAGTGTGGCCAGCAGGACGAGGGAGGTTCTCCTTCCCCTCTACACTGCCCTGGTGAGGCCTCATCAAGAGTACTGTGTCCAGTTCTGGGCTCCCCAGTTCAAGAAAGATGAAGAGCTACTGGAGAGAGTCCAGCGGAGGGCTATGAGGATGGTGAGGGGACTGGAGCATCTCCCCTACGAGGAGAGGCTGAGGGAACTGGGCTTGTTCAGCCTGAAGAAGAGAAGGCTGCGAGGGGACCGTATAAATGCCTACAAATATCTGAAGGGTGGGTGTCAGGAGGATGGGGCCAGACTCTTTTCAGTGGTGCCCAGTGACAGGACAAGGGGCAATGGGCACAAATTGAAGCACAGGAAGTTCCGTCTGAACATGAGGAAGAACTTCTTCCCTCTGAGGGTGACGGAGCACTGGAACAGGCTGCCCAGGGAGGTTGTGGAGTCTCCTCCTTTGGAGATATTCAAGACCCGCCTGGACAAGGTCCTGTGCAGCTTGCTGTAGGTGACCCTGCTTCAGCAGGAGGGTTGGACTAGATGACCCACAGAGGTCCCTTCCAACCCCTACTATTCTGTGATTCTGTGATTCTGTGATTAGCCGCAGCAACCGCCAGCCTGTCCCTTCGGGGCCCCCGCTCGTCGGGAGGCTCCTTACGCACCGCTCTACAGAGGCAGTCGCGGGCAGCCCCGGGCCTCCCCGCCCGGCACACGCCGCTGCGCCCACCAGTGACTGAACCCCCTCCGTATTCCCTCAGCCGTTGCCGGTAAACACCACGCACAGTCACTACGGCCGCTTCCCTGCCCGCCCTCTTATGGTAATCTGCCGGGCTTTACATATCCCCTCCCAAAGGCCAGCCCCCACTGAGAGTTTGCCCCGAGCTGTCAATGCAGCATCGGCACGCCCTCATTCCCCCGCGGGCCTACGGAGCGGCCGCCGCTCGCTCTGGTGAAAGCGCTGCCTGACAGGCGGCTCCCCGCAGCGTCCCTAGCCGGAGGCGCCGACGCGGCTGTTGACCGTTACGGCGCGGCTGTTACTGCGCGGCAGTAGCTGCGAGGGCTGCTCATCACGGGGTCTCGCCTGTCTAGTTTTGATTCGGAGGGAAAAATCTAATAAGACTAAATCCAAAGCTGTAGAGCCAACTACGGCTTATATATATTAATACATATATACAAAAGGTATTTATGAGGCCCTCATAATGAGAAACCAGCAAATTCCTGCTTGCAAAAGGAATGTTTTATAAGCAGGTATATGATACTCCTGTGTTTCAGTCAGATCTGTTGTCCTGGTTTTGGCTGGGATAGAGCTAATTTTCTTTCTGGTAGCTGATGTAGTACTGTGTTTTGGATTTGGGATGAAAATAATGTTGATAATCTACCGATGTTTTTAGTTGTTGCTAGGCACTCAAGGATTTTTCAGTTTCTCACGCTGGCCTGGCCTGCCAGGTGCATGGGAAGCTGTGAGGAGACACAGCTAGGACTGTTGCCTTCATTGGCGTGGCGACCTGGTTCAGGGACGGCTCGGCGACCCACCCCTCGGCCGCTCGGGTCATCAGCACGCAGACACCAATGTGGTGGACGGCAAATGGCGTTTATTGATAAATAACACAGCGTTATATAGCCTAGGTTTACAACATCACTTCCGTCTGCTTACTTCACGGGTTAAACGCTATTTGCTATTAGGAGGGGGGGGGACACTACCTTTCCGTACAGCGTGACATCTTCAGACCGCCAAGCCTTAACTACCCACATTTCCCCCCTCCTTATGCTTAACTAAATAGGCTAATATAAAATATAAAGTTTTAATACTTAACTTAACTTAGTATTTAACTTAAGACTTAAACTTAATATTATGTTAGACTTAACCTTAATTAATCTTAACTATAACTTAAAAATATAAATATTAAGATCTTACGATAACAAATATAAGGCGCCTTGAACAAATGCATTTGTAAATTAGCTAAAATATAATCTGAAATATATATAATATAATCTTAAAATATAATCTTAAAGTCTTAAAAATTCTATCGATATTCTTATTCTATATTTATTCTATATTTTACAATAGTTTTAAAAAGGATATGCTATAAAACTGAAAAAGTATAAGGCACAGTAAATGGGTAGAAGTTGAGGTAACTTTTAGGATAACACTGGGTAGGTACATTTTTAAAGCAGCTGACGGTGTTCTACGAACATAATGTTAACTTTCTCCAGTCGACTCTTGACGAACGACACGATTCCATTCAGTATACAGGGTCCAAAAATTAGTGCTATTACAATCATCGCGATTGGTCCTATCAAGGTGGATATCAGGGTGGTTAACCATGGCGAATGGTTAAACCACGATTCGAACCAGCCTTGTTGGGCTTCTTTGTCTCTTTTTCTTTTTTCTAGACCCTCTCTAAGTTTGGCCATGGTGTCTCTGACTACTCCGGTGTGATCAGCATAAAAACAGCATTCTTCCCCTAATGCAGCGCAGAGCCCTCCCTGTCGTAGGAAAAGAATATCCATTCCCCTTCTATTTTGTAACACAACTTCTGATAGTGAGGTTAAGGACTTTTCTAATGCCATGATTGATTTTTCTATTTGCTCTAGGTCTTCGTCTACAGCAGCTCTTAGGGAGCTGAAACCTTCTTGTCGTTGTATAAGAGATGCTATTCCTGTTCCAGCCCCTATCGTTCCCACACCTAATAAGGTGGCTATTGCGATAGCAGTGATGGGTTCCCTTTTTGTAATGCGGTGTTTTTCCGCATTCCAATAGTTATAGATTGTTTTTTCTTCATGATATAAGATTCTTGGAACAATAATGACTTGAACACAGTACTCATTGGAAGGATTAAACACTGCCAGAGATATGCATGGAGTAAGGCCCGTTTTGGAACAGATCCATTGAGCTCCTTCAGAGGGAATAACCCATTTTTCTTTGGTTTTTCCCACTGTGGACGAGACAGAACTACAGAGCTTCCGTTTTTGTCCCCACACATTGCCTATACAGGTCCCAGATCCAGAAACATATTGCATGGTTATCCTCCTTTTCTTCTCTCCCCAAGAACACTGAAGTGGTACGGATCGGGTGTCTAGGCTATATGTTGTGTTTACCCCTATAGCCTCATAAAAAGGGGGTTTCACATCATAGCACAACCAACAGTGTGCAGTTAGGTTTGGGTTGGTTTGGTTCAAGGTGTCATAGGTAGCTCGCATTAGTTTCCATAAGAGGGGTTCCCTCGTCCCATCGAGGGAGGATATTACATCACTTTGGGTGGTCTCCAGGGGGCTAGCAGTTATCTGTGGTCCACTAACAATTGGATTGGGGCCAACTCCATGAGGAGGGTTTTTTATTATTTCCTCCTTCCTTATATGTATCAATCCACCTCGATCTTGTCCGGGTTCCCAATACCTAATTCCCCAAGTTCTTCCCGTTACCCATCTTGAGTCTTCTGGATGAATTACTTGGAGGATTATAGCGTCACAATTACCGTACCCTACAGATCCTCCAGACCAATCAAGTCGTGGATGTTTGCAACCTAGTGGTCCCCATGTTGTCGTTAAATATTTGTCTGGGATTGGGGGTGTCCAAGCGGAAGCGATAGTGACACAGTCCCAATATGCGCAATAATATTGATTAGGAGAATTACAATATCCCTTTCCTGGGTTAGATTGTGGACATAAGTAATAGGGCCACTGATTTAGGCAGGGCTGTATGGGTGCTAATTCACACAGGTGAGCAGCAAATCTAGGAGGTCCTGCTGTTATGACTTCCCTTACTACTCGACCATTTACAAGGTTCCGTAGGACCCACCTATATGGCTGATGGTGATGGTAACTTGATTCTGCCTGTCCTATAGTGACAAGCTCCAAGATTAGGATCACACAAGGGCATCGTAGCCCCCCTTTGCGGACGCTATTCTGCCGTTGTCTGGATTCTGTCCGTGAGGAGGTTTCAGGCTCGGACAGGACGTTTGCCGACTTGTCGTCTTCTCTTGTCACTGGGGTGTACGGGTTACGGGGGTGTCCGATGATCCGGTCCTGTGGACAAAAACTCACAGTTTTCATTAGTTTTATTCTGGAGGTCTGGTTTAATGGACTTAAGCGGACACCACTTAACTTTTCCATCTTTTTTGACAGCGGCATACCCTCGCCCTGTAAGAACTAGCCTCCACCCTTGTTCCCACTCTCCCAGCTCATTTCTAATTATAACCAACGGGCCTTCTTCCAGTGCTCGGGTGGCCCAATGTTTTTGGGTGGGGCTATTTACCTCTTCCCCCCTGGGGAATTGATTTAGTGCTAAAAGAGCAGTCGCTAACAGGCGTGCTTGGTCTCCCTGGGGAATGGCATTAGCAAAACCTTCTGTTTTTGCTAACACTTCTAATTTAGATTTCAGTCTGGTTCGCTCGTTCGACTATAGCTTGTCCTGTACTATTATACGGAATACCGTGTGTTAGGGTGATATCCCATTTCGAAACAAATGTCTGAACTGATTTAGAGACGAAATTTGGACCATTGTCTGTTTTGATATGATTGGGGTGCCGAGCCATGCCATGGCTGTCAACCAATGCTGGATGGTTGCTTTGGAATTGGTTTTAAGGTGCTGTGTGGCTACGATCACTCCGCTGTATGTATCTACAGTTACTGCTAGCCACGCTCGAGGTTTCAGCAACTGACAGAGCGTAAAATCTGTCTGCCACACTTCAGAGGCCTTGAGACCTCTGGGGTTGACTCCGCTGGACCAAAGCGGTGTTTTCTGACAGTAGGGACACGTGGCTACTATGTGTTTCGCGTCGGTGACTGAGATCCCGCATTTTTTCGCTAGCGCTTTAGCTCCGATGTGGAGAGACTCGTGTAGCTGACGGGCATCTCTCAGCGTCCACAAGCCTTTTGCAGCGGTGTCTGCCTTGTCATTACCGATTTGGAAAAAGCCTTTAATTGGGTTGTGGCTGTTAACGTGAATAACTGATATGGTGCCTTTTCGGGAGAAAAGTGCTTCTTCTAGCATTAGAGCTGTTGTGGATGTTGACACGCCTGGTCCCGACATGGCTAAACAAAGTTTGGCCACGAACATCGAATCTGTTACTATGTTGAGGTGTTCTGTTGGGAACAGTCCACACGCTAATACTACGGCTGCAGCTTCTAATTGCTGGGCTGAGAGCGCACGATCGGTCATTTTAATGCAGTGCCATTCTTCTCCCGATTGCCATACCGCCACCGCAGTTGAAGTTGTCGAGGACGCATCTGTGAAGACCATTGGTCCTTGTTGAGGTCAATCTATGATCTTTTGCGGGAGGTCGATGTTGACAATTGCCATCATTTGAGTCCAGGGAGGTTTTGTAGCATAACGGACTTCTCCGCCAAATCCGACGAGAGCTATGGCTAGATACTCTGACATTGCTACTGATTGCGCAGGGAGTTGTTTGCGGAAGGGTAGGTATATCCTGGCGGGTTCGATGCCTAGGTGTCTTAGGGCGAGTTTTCTGCCTTTCATGATGAGATTACCAAGGCATTCAACTCCTGGAGAGAATGCGCGTGATGGTTTTCCCAGAACCACCCATTGTATTGGTTGAGCTTTTTCAGGAGGACCTTGCGCTAGTGCTCCCATTCCCCCACCTTTTGTAAAGTGTACATATAAATCAAGTGGCAGATTTGGATTCCATCTGGCAAGCGTACTTGATGATACCTGTTGCTCGATAAAGTCGAGAGAGTTTGCTGCTTCCATTGTTAGGATTTTTTGCTCCCATGGGTTCTTTCCCTTTAAGAGATCGTACAGGGGAGTCATGATCTCAGGAGGGACCAGTACAATGTTGCGGAGCCATTGTAAGGACCCTACTAATTGCTGCATATCATGGAGTGTTTTGATGTGGTGACGGATTTTTATTTGGGGGGGGGGTCACGTAGGAACTCGTGATCCCTACTCCTAAAAAGCTTACGCACGGTCCTCTTTTAATTTTTGCACTCACGATTTTGAACCCATTCGTTTTCAGAGTTTCTGAGACTGTTGACACTAGCTGGTCCACGTGGCTTCCCGATGGTGCGGCGATTAAGATATCGTCCATGTACTGAATGATGGTCGCGGTCGGATTGCTGTGTCGGACTGGTGTTAACGCCCGGTCCACCGCAATCTGGCAGATAGTAGGCGAGTTGATCATTCCTTGAGGCAGCACTTTCCACTGGAAACGTAAGTTAGGGCGTTGGCTGTTTGGAAACACAACAGAAAAAGCAAACCGCTCCTTGTCTTCCTCATGCAGAGGTATCGAGAAAAAACAGTCTTTAATGTCAAGGACAGCACAAGGTTGTCCTTCCGGTACCATAGAGTTCATGGGTAAAAACGTTTGGACAGGGCCCATTGGCTGAATTTTTTTGTTTACCTCACGTAGGTCATGGAGGAGGCGAAACCCTTCGCCAGTTCGTTTGGGTATTACAAAAACTGGGGTGTTCCATGGGCTAGTGGAAGGCTCTATGTGACCTCGTTGTAGCTCGCGGTCAACTAGCTCAAGAAGGGCATCCATTCGAGGCTTCGACAGGGGCCACTGCTCGACCCACACTGGGTCGGACGATTTCCACGTCAGTTTAATTGGTGGAGGTGGGTGTGCGGCAGTGGCCCTTACAATAAATTTGTCACCCTGGCTTTTAATAGGGCTAGAGCGTCCCTTCCCAGCAGGGGTGGGACTCCTGTCATAACATATGGAAAAAGGGTAATGGTTTTCTCCGGTCCTTTTTCAGTGTGGAGTGTGATTGCTACCAATTGGGCACTCTTCCGAGCTCGGGTTAATCCCCCGACTCCTCCCACCATGGGGGCATCTTTCAATTTCCAATGTGGGGGCCAGTTTGTCTCAGGGATAACTGTAACATCTGCTCCGGTGTCGATTAAAAAAGGGACACTGATGATGGTGCTATTTGGGACGTCATAGAGGGAACAGATTCCCCACACTACTGGCGGGTGATCACACTTTACTGCCAGGGCCACCCTGGGGTCTCGCCCCCAAGGGGTGATCCTTGCTGTCCCTGAGGTGAGGACAGGTTCGGCTGGATTGTCGGCTGAGCCATAAAATTGGTCGCTTCCCGAGGGGGTAGTGGGTTCGGAAGCGCCTCGCCCCAATTGGGGTTGGCATAACTGGGCCGCCTGATGTCCCATGTGGGAGAGGGCTGTGCACGGCCCGAGTGCCCTCTCCCCCTTCCGTTTCCCTGTTTTATAGATTTGCATTCTTTGGCGAAATGCACTTTCTTTCCGCAGGCCCAACACAGTCCTTTGGATCGATTTTGGCGCAGGTCCCTCAACTGAGGACAGTTCGCTACGACGTGGCCTGCCTGGCCACATTTAAAACATGTCATTACATTAGCCATTATGGAGCGAACGGCCACCTGGATGGGGGTTAGATGTTCTTCCTTCGCGACATGCTTAATCACGTAGGCGATGCTGGATCCCGCTGGCAGTGATCGTAGGATTTCTTTGGTTGTCGAATTACACTGCTGATGTAAACATTCCGCTATGACTGGGCCTTTTGCCTCTGCAGGCAAGGCCGAAGAATCGACCGCTGCTTGGAGACGATCCACGAATTTTGTGAAGCTCTCACTTTCACTTTCCTTTATTGTGGACCATGGCGATGGTTTGGCAATGACTCTAGAGGCTGTGCGAATAGCTTCTCTGGCCGCACGAGTAGTTGCCATAACTTCATGGGCCCGCAGGGCCTGGGCTTGCGCCTGGGGAGTAATCATTGTGGGATCTGTGCGCATTAACCACTGCAGGCTGGAGCCATGCAGTGGATGGTCTGCCCCAGTTACTTGGGCTAGTTGCTTCGTACAGTTGTCCTCCCATTCTTGTTTAAAAACAGAATCACAGAATCACAGAATCACAGAATAGTAGGGGTTGGAAGGGACCTCTGTGGGTCATCTAGTCCAACCCCTCTGCCGAAGCAGGGTCACCTACAGCAAGCTGCACAGGACCTTGTCCAGGCAGATCTTGAATATCTCCAGAGAAGGAGACTCCACAACCTCCCTGGGCAGCCTGTTCCAGTGCTCCGTCACCCTCAGAGGGAAGAAGTTCTTCCTCATGTTCAGACGGAACTTCCTGTGCCTCAGTTTGTGCCCATTGCCCCTTGTCCTGTCACTGGGCACCACTGAAAAGAGCTTGGCCCCATCCTCCTGACACCCACCCTTCAGATATTTGTAGGCATTTATAAGGTCCCCTCACAGCCTTCTCTTCTTCAGGCTGAACAAGCCCAGTTCCCTCAACCTCTCCTCGTAGGGGAGATGCTCCAGTCCCCTCATCATCCTCATAGCCCTCCGCTGGATTCTCTCCAGTAGCTCTTCATCTTTCTTGAACTGGGGAGCCCAGAACTGGACACAGTACTCCAGATGAGGCCTCACTAGGGCAGTGTAGAGGGGAAGGAGAACCTCCCTCGTCCTGCTGGCCACACTCTTCTTGATGCACCCCAGGATCCCATTGGCTTTCTTGGCAGCCAGGGCACACTGTTGGCTCATGGTTAACCTGTCGTCCACCAGGACACCCAGGTCCCTCTCCGCAGAGCTGCTCTCCAGCAGGTCCACCCCAAGCCTGTACTGGTGCATGGGGTTGTTCCTCCCCAGGTGCAGGACCCTGCACTTGCCCTTGTTGAACCTCATCAGGTTCCTCTCTGCCCAGCTTTCCAGCCTATCCAGGTCACGCTGAATGGCAGCACAGCCTTCTGGTGTATCTACCACACCTCCCAGTTTGGTGTCGTCAGCAAACTTGCTGAGGGTACATTCTAACTCTTCATCCAGGTCGTTGATGAAGAAGTTAAACAAGACTTGGCCAAGTACTGATCCCTGGGGGACACCACTTGTCACCAGCCTCCAACTAGACTCAGCGCCGCTGATGACAACCCTCTGAGTTCTGCCATTCAGCCAGTTCTCAATCCACTTCACCGACCACTCATCCAGCCCACACTTCCTCAGCTTCCCTAGGAGGATATCATGGGAGACTGTGTCGAAAGCCTTGCTGAAGTCAAGGTAGACAACATCCACGGCTCTCCCTTCGTCTACCCAGCCAGTCATGTCATTGTAGAAAGCTATCAGATTGGTCAGGCATGATTTCCCCTTGGTGAATCCATGCTGACTACTCCTGATAACCTTCTTTTCTTCCACTTGCTTCATGATGGCCTCCAGGATAAGCTGCTCCATCACCTTTCCCGGGATGGAGGTGAGGCTGACCGGCCTGTAGTTCCCTGGGTCCTCCTTCTTGCCCTTTTTGAAGATTGGAGTGACATTGGCCTTTCTCCAGTCCTCGGGCACCTCTCCTGTCCTCCAGGACCTCTCAAAGATGATGGAGAGTGGTTTGGCAACTTCGTCCGCCAGTTCCCTCAGGACCCGTGGATGCACCTCATCAGGCCCCATGGACTTGTGCAGCTTCAGGTTCCTTAGGCAGTCTCAAACCTGGTCTTCTCCTACAGTGGGTGGTTCTTCATTCTCCCAGTCCTCGCCTTTGCCTTCTACAACTTGGGTGGTGTGGCTAGAGCACTTGCTGTTGAAGACTGAAGCAAAAAAGTCATTCAGCACCTTAGCTTTCTCCACATCCCGGGTAGCCAGCTTCCTTCCGGAGAGGGCCCACATTTTCCCTAGTCTGCCTTCTATCACTGACATACCTGTAGAAGGCTTTCTTGTTCCCTTTGACATCCCTGGCCAGATTTAATTCTGTCAGGGCTTTAGCTTTCCTAACTTGCTCCCTGGCTACTCGGACGATTTCTCTATATTCCTCCCAAGCTACCTGTCCTTGTTTCTATCCTCTGTAGGCCTCCTTTTTCTGCTTGAGTTTGGCCAGGAGCTCCTTGTTCATCCATGTAGGCCTCCTGGCATTTCTTCCTGACTTCCTCTTGGTCACGATGCATCTCTCCTGAGCTTGAAGGAGGTGATCCTTGAATACTGACCAGCTTTCTTGGGCCCCTCTTCCCTCCAGGGCTTTATCCCATGGCACTCTACTGAGCAGGTCCCTGAGGAGGCCAAAGTCTGCTCTCCTGAAGTCCAGGGTAGCGAGCTTGCTGCGCACTCTCCTTGCTGCCCTAAGGATCTTAAACTTCACCATTTCGTGGTCACTGCAGCCAAGGCTGCCCTTGAGCTTCACATTCCCCACCAGCCCCTCCTTGATGGTGAAAACAAGGTCCAGCATCCCACCTCTCCTCGTGGGCTCCTCTGTCACTTGGAGGAGGAAGTTGTCCACGACGCCTTCCAGGAACCTCCTGGATTGCCTGTGCCCTGCTGTGTTGTCCCTCCAACAGATGTCAGGGTGGTTGAAGTCCCCCATGAGGACCAGGTCTTGTGAACGTGAGGCTTCTCCTATCTGCCTATAGAGGGCCTCATCCACTCACTCGTCCTGGTCAGGTGGCCTGTAGCAGACTCCCACTGTAATGTCGCCCGGCCCTGCCCTGCCTTTAATCTTGACCCATAAGCTCTCTGTGGGCTCCTCATCCAGTCTCAGACAGACCTCCATGCACTCCAGCTGCTCTTTGACATAGAGGGCGACACCTCCTCCTCGTCTCCCCTGCCTGTCTTTCCTAAAGAGCCTGTATCCTCCCATCCCAATACTCCAGTCATAGGAGCTGCCCCACCATGTCTCCATGATGCCGATGATATCATCGCCCCACAGATGCGCGCACATCTCTAGCTCCTCTTGTTTATTCCCCATGCTACGTGCATTTGCATAAAGGCATTTGAGCTGAGCTGCCAATGAAGCTGCACCATTGCTGCTGCACAGCTCCCTATTCCATACCCTCACTGACTCAGCAGAGTGAAGGTCCTCACTAGCACACCATCCACTAGCAGCTGAGTTACCACCCCCAGGCTTTTCACTGGCTAGCCTGGTTTTATTCCCTTCCCCCTTCCAATCTAGTTTAAAGCCCTGTGAATGAGCCCTGCTAACTCCTGAGCTAGGATCCTCTTCCCCTTTTGTGACAGGTGTACCCCATCTGTTGCCAGCAGGCCTGGTGCCATGTAAACTGACCCATGAACAAAGAACCCCAAATTTTGTTGATGACAGCAGGCTTGGAGCCAGGTATTGATCTGTTGACTCTTCCTGTTTCTTCCCTCATCTTCCCCTGCAACTGGAGGGATAGAGAACACTTCTTGTGCTCCTGATCCCTTAACCTGTCGCCCCAGAACCCTGAAGTCCCTTTTGATTTCCCGTGTGCTTTTGTCCCTAATCTCATCACTGCCAACCTGAACAACTAATAGCAGGAAATAGTCAGAGGGCTGTACCAGACCAGGGAGTTTCCTAGTGATATCTCTCACCTGGGCCCCAGGGAGGCAGCAGACTTCCCTGTGGGATGGGTCTGGTCGGCATATCGTCTGCCTCGTCATTTGCCTGGCCCTCCGGTTCCAGAGCCTCATACCTATTGCATAAGGGCACCTGGGGTGGAGAGGGAGGCCGGGAGGGGATTCGCCTGCCGCCCCGAGCAGGGACCCATTTCCATTCCCTGCTGTCTCTCAGGTCCTCTCCTTCTGCCTGGTGGCGAGAGGGCAGGGGATCTTCTACTTCTTGTGGAGCATCCATCCTCTGCGCTTGTCTCAGGGGTGGCAGGGCATGGCTCCACCAGTCTATTTCCCTTTCGCACTCCCTGATGCTCCTTAACCTTTCTACCTCCTCTTTGAGCTCTGCCACCAGGATAAGCAGATCATCCACCTGGTCACAGCGCACCCAGGCATTCTGCCTGTTGCCCTCTGATACCAGTGACAGGCTCAGGCACTCCTTGCAGCCAGATACCTGCACAGCTGCCTGTTTATACAGGAGTGGTGAGGGGCACGGTCTCTCTCCCTTGGTGCCTGCCTCGGCAGTTCTGCTGCTTGGAAAAGGTTCCCCTGGTGCGATCCCTTGCTCTGGAGACCTTCGCCACACGGTCTCCAAGTGTATTATAAATGCTTAATACACATGACATGCACATAAAATCAATAGCCAGTGTCCTGCTATATTTTATAGCACTGCAGGAAATTTTAATTTTTAGATAACTTGAATAATATTCTCTCTAGGGAAGTAAAACTTGAATTTGTTGTGAAGAATTTGGCATGTCTTCATGACTGGGTGTAAACTATTCTCTCAAGCATATTGTTCTGCAATTTTATACGAGCGTGTACTGCTGTCTTCTTTTGTGTTGGATATACCAGATTTGATTATACAATTTATGGATTTTTTTCTGTTCAGTAGAAGCTTGTTTTATTCAATGTGCTCAGTAAATTGACTGATATATGAATTTTTTATTACGTATGTGTCGCGTTAAAGGGGGTGGGTAAGGGGAGTCTGATATTCAACTAGCCTGCCAGAGCCCTTCCAAGGACTTTCACTGAAACAATTTCGCAAAGTTGAAACAATAGGTAATTTATTCAAGCGACAGGTATCACAGATTCGGAATTGCCGTTGATAAATTCACTGTCTACAAAAGTTGAGCTCAAAGTAATAGTTTAGCGCTTTAGTTAACCATGTGTTCCCGGGGATACGTCTGACAAAGTCAGAGGCGCGACTCTTACCAAAAAGGCGTCCCTTCTTGGGGGGGGGGAAGAGAGGTTCAGGCCCGTCGACCCGTCCGTCAGGTGAAGTTCTCGCTTGGCTCCTCCTCCCAAAGAGAGTTTTCAAGTGCCAATTTTTATATGTTTGGAAATCTTTTTGTGAGGTGGGACTAAGTCAATTATTGTGTATCGATTGGCTCTTGGCATGGAATGTCGTGTCGTCAGAAGCGGGACTCAGCAGTGTGACACGCCTTCGGAGCGGGCATCTTGGTATGTGCATTCGGGGGCCATCTGTGCTTTGTCCAAAGCAATCTCTGAAGCAATCTCTGGCTGCGCAGCCTCCGCGGTGCCCCACAGATCACTGAGTTTACAGTGATGGGCTATCCCCCCTTACTTTTGTCTGATAAGATAAGCACCAGTTATTTACTTCCTTTGTTAGCTCTTCGGCTCTTGACAACCTCAGTCCCTTTGTCTTTTGTCTTGCATTGGACAAGTCCAGCAAGGCCATCGATTACATTATCCACCCCGTGACTTTAGTCACATCTCGTCAAAAAGGAATATTAGATGAATTTAGGTTCAGATGGGTTGAGGGGCTCATCTTCCTCCCTAATAGGAGAAGGAATTAAAGGAACATAATCAGGGTTATGAACTTTAAGCATTCTAATACGCGTACTAAAAGTTTTAGATAGTGAAGATTGTACACATGATAAACCCACACAAATAACAATAAGGAGTCCAATAAACATCAGTACATATTGAATCAAACTTTGTATCCATCCACTAATGTTTAGTCCAAGTCCATTAAAAATTTTCGAGATTCACCCCATCCATTCTCAGGGCTTCTGCTTCATATTTTCACGGAGTTCTCGAGACTGTTCCGCAATCTTACGCATTTCATCCATGGCTTGATGTAAAGTGACGGATACATTTGGGATAGAAACACAACAAGTTTCATCAGGATAGGAGGCATTTAGCCATCCACAAACATCACTTTCTTTTAACAAAATCATATCTAAGGCTAACCTATTTTGTAGCGTCATTTTGGGTGTAGCTTGCAGCTGCAAGTCAACTGCATTAATTGCTGTTTTTGTCCAGTTTGCTAGGGATTCTACTTGCCATGTCAAATTTTCTATATATAATCGATTATTGGTAATTACTGTCCAATAACCCCAAAAAGCTTTCATTCCCAAGTTTATTCTCATTGCTGGGGTATAATAGCTCGGCCAGGCAAAAAGATTACCATTTTCTTGCATAGAGTTCCACATTTGAGACTCTCTTTTAGCTCTATGTCCTTGTGATTTAGTTAAGGATTGAATGAAATTAAAAGCTATAGTAGGACACAAGCTTGGAATACCTAGAGTACATTCTAATCCATCCCAATAGGGTTGAATGTAGTCTGATATTTGTCCATTAGAACACACCCATACAGTTTCAGGTGGTGCAGGCAGCATTAAAGTGCTACATGTACTATTTTCGAGTTCATCGAGGCTATCATGTCCATTTAGATAATGTTGGAAAGGAACTCGGCATCTTCTGGCCTGTGGCTCAGCATTGTTGCTAGAAACTATACGATATGCCCATGTGTTAACCTGTTTGGGATCCGCTTTTATCATACACTCTGACCTTGTCTTAGGGATTGGAGCACTATAATTATGACATAAACATACACTTATTAAAGCATTGTAAAGGTCTGCAACCATCCATACCCATGGGTATTCATCAATATTAGAACAAGTTATCTTGTTAGTACAATTCCATAATTGGACTGGCCCTAGCGGCGTGGTAGTTGGAGGTTTTTCTCCCCATTGTGTAAAACGAGTTCTATGATCAGCAATAGTCCACATACAAGGTACGTCATTAGATTGCGGAATACACTTAGATCCATAGTTTGAGGGAAATTCGATACACCATTCAGCTTGTACTGGGATACTGTATTTAAAGGTAATAGGTACACCCCAGAATGGTCGAGGAGGCTGGTCAAGCCAGGGTACCTCCGTGCAGTCGATAGACAATTTTATCTTGTTGTTTAAATTCAGGAAGTTTTTGTCAAGCTCTCGAGTGCAGTTAGAATTAGACCATATGTTGGTATAGTTAAGATTTGAAGGATAAGTATAATGTTTGTAGGTAATTCCACTTCCCCATGGTATGGAGATGTTATTGTCTTTCATTTCCCATAAATCCAGCAGTGCTCCTTTTAAGTCAAGGGGAATAACCATGAAAGGGAGTCCCTCTGCAGGGGTCGTTGGCAACATAAGACAAGTGGTTCCTTGAGTCCAATTCATCATTCTAAGAAATCCTTGTAATAACTTAAAGGCTGTGTTTTCCTCTATCATACCCAAAGACTTCTTTGTCTTTTGATTATAATCTCTATGGAACACATGCACAATTATTACACCCAATATGTAAACACATATTAAACTTACACATATTTGTCTACCACTGCCAATGCATAATAGAAGATTCATATTGACAATTCTGTAGTAAATTATAACTATCAAAACCACAACAAAATAAAACTATTTTGCATTATCAAAACAGTAACCTAAACAATAAAGCAAAAAGGTAAAAAGGTCACATAATATACAAGTAAAATTAGAAATCAGTATTCCTATCAAAATTAAATCACTATTGTCCTTTTTGTCAGATTGTGTTGACCTTCTGGAAACTTTGGTTCACAGATGATTCCACAGATTAGGACTAGAAGTATAAATCAGCAGTCCTTGATGGCAGTCTGTTTTGACACGTGACAGTCTGTGTTTTCAGGCGTAGTTTCCCAGCGTTTGGAAAATACCTGTAAACAGAAAAGAAAGGAAAATGCTCGGTTGTCATTGAAACCGGCATATAATAGGTTAAAAGGTAGGTACTATCCATCTAGCACTGATTCGATGCAGTTTTCCAGAGCTATCTTTCGCTTCCCAAGCGTAAAGATTTTTTGGTTTTGTTAATACTAGTGCCACTGTTCCAATGTGAGGCATTTTAACCAGCACTGGCTGGCCTGCGTAAAAGCCAGTAGGGTGTTCTGGTTTTACATGTGCCTTTGGCACCAGAGTTGTGGCAGGAGCAGAGAATGCTTTCATTTTGGGACAGTCATCTCTGGCCCATCTATTATTTAATTGATAGATGGCACTGGATAATCGCAGATGCCACCCAGATTCATGGGTTTTAGCAAATCGCTTAACTAACCCGTTTGTTCTCTCAACAATACCATTTGCTTGGGGGTAGTACGGAGTATGGAATACCCACCGAATTGCTTCTTCTTTTGCCCAGTCTTGTACCACTGTGGCTGTAAAGTGTGATCCGTTGTCACTTTGAATCTCCTCAGGAAGGGGGAGGGTGCTGAACCATTCCTTCAGGCTGTAAACTGTGTTATCTCCAGTTGCAGCTGGGACAGCTGTTGCTGTTGTTGGTAATTCCTGAAACAACTTCCACCCCTACTAATATATGTTTTTTTACCCCCTGAGGGTCTCAATGGACCTATGTAATCAATTTGCCAGGTGTGCCACAGTGTTTTTTTATTTCGGATGTGCATGGGAGGTGCCTTACTTGGATGATCTTTGTTAAGTCGCAGGCGACACTGTGAACAGGCAGTGACCACTTGTTCACACAGTTTTGTTGACACAGGCCATCCTCGGGCTATGCCTTCCCGATACAAATCAACTCGGCCAGTGTGCCCTCGTTTTACATGTAACCATTCAAGTAAACGTTCCCATTCTAATTCATCACTTACAATATCAATTTTGTGTAGCCGTGTGAGGCTATCAACTTGATTGAACTGGGCAGCAGCAGAGGCTGATCGATCATGCCCTTTCACCCAGCCAATGTGCAGTATCCTTTGTTCTCCTATTTTTAGCAATTGTTTCCAGCTGTCAGTTTGCCAGACTGGGACTCTATTTACCTGCCAGTCGTTGGCTGCCCAGTGGCTCACCCACTCGGTAGCTCCTTTAAAAACAGCATATGAGTCAGTGTAAATATAGTCAGCACCGTGTTGTGCAGCTAGTAAGACTGCCCTAAGCTCCCCCACTTGTGCACTTCCTTTACCTGTTTCGCTGACCCGTTCTCCCGTGGCTACTTCCAGTGCCACTGCATTATAATTCCACTCATTATTTTACCTGTAGGATGACGCATCAGTGAACCATACCCCTTCGAGGTTGCTGGTTTCTGTTAGAGGAAGCGCCTCCCAAATTGGAGATGGTTTGCTTGGAGGAGTTTGGAACAGCGAAGTATTATCTATATCTTTTTGCAGTTTAGACACTTTAGTGCTGCCCTCTGTAATAGGCATAATGTCATGGATGCTTTCCAGATAGGCATACCACTTACGGACCGTGGGTTTTTGGGCAATGTCAGCAGGCGGCACCGTCCCTTTACAAATTGTGTCTAGGAGGCGGAAAGGTCCCCGAATGATTACACTCTGTTTTTTTCTTATTTGTTCCACTCGCTTTACAGCTCGTACCAAAGACAATAGTCCCTTTTCCAGGTCTGGGTATCGCGATTCAGTATCATTAAAGGACTTTGAACTGGACTCAAGTGGACGCTCAGGCCCTTCAGGTCCTTTTTGCCAAACATTACAGTGAGAACCCTGTTCACTAAATCCCCATTCCACATGAATTGGATCAGAGGGATGTACAGGACCTAGCTGCTGAAATAGTCTCAATTCTTTTACCAGTGTCTCCAGGGCATTAGAATGTTGATTTGTCCACTCCCATGATTTCTTTTTTCGCAGCAAATTGTAAAGGGGTCGAGCAATGATAGAAAATCCAGGGACATGTTTACGCCAGTATACTAAAGTTCCTAAAACTTGTTGCAATTCCTTAACATTAGAGGGATCCTGTCCCTGTTCTATTTTCTCCAGTGTGTCAGGAGGGATAGATAAGGCTCCTTAGATCCACCAGAGCCCTAGGAATTTAACTTCCTGTGCTGGTCCCTGACACTTGGATGGGGGAATTTCCAGACCCAAGGTTGTTAATTGCAATGTCACATCATCCATAGCCAGTTTAACAGTGTCAAATTGTTCCCCTCCAATCAAAAGATCATCTATATATTGATATATAGTAACATCTGATGGAATAGGAATTCCAGTCAGTGTTTTAGCTAAAGCATTTTGAGCAATGGTGGGGGAATGTTTATATCCCTGAGGCAGCCTGTTAAAGGTGTATTGTATCCCTTTCCAGGTAAAAGCAAATTGGGCTTTATCATGTTCCTGGAGTGGAACCATAAAAAACATATCTTTTACATCTAAAGTTGCCATCCATGTGTGAGATGCTCCCTGTATCTGAGTTACCAATTCTGCAATGCTCGGTACAGCTGCAGTTAAAGGTGCAGTGTTGGCATTTAATCGCCTGTAATCAATCGTGAGTCTCCACTGCCCGTTTGGTTTTTTTACTGGCCAGACAGGGGAATTATAGGGTGAGTGTGTATGAGTGATGATGCCTCGGTTTTCTAAGTCTTTTACCACCCCGTCAATACCCGCTTGCGCAGCTGCTGGTAAGGTGTACTGTTTTGTGTTTGTAATTTTTGATGGTGGTAAAGATATGGACATTTCTAGTAAATTAATTTTTTTAGGCTCATTCTGTTTAATTTCTCGCCCAGCAAAACTCCAAACTGAACCATCAGGGAGTTTCCACACTCTGCCATACAACAAATCAAATCCCAAAATATTAGTGTTAGCAGCACCGACCAGTACTTCAGTGCGGGTTAATCTTTGTTCGCCCGGGAGCCACAGGGTAATTTTTGCTGTGGGGCATTCCCTTATGACTCCATCAATGCCTGTAAATTTTACTTTACGGCGACCAGGTTTTAGATTTAAGCATGTAGCAGTCTCCTTGGTGATTACCGAAATTTGAGCACCAGTATCAATGAGAAAATTTACAAAATCTTTCTTCGGTCCCACCGGAATGGCAATGACAGGTTCGGGAGGTGTATCAGAGAGCCACTGTATAGCTAATACCCGCCGAGGAAGGAGGCTCACAGCCCTCCCCGCGGATAGGCGTTTTTTGCCTGAGGGTCCGTCAGATCAATTAGCTCCCGCTGTGGGGCGGGGGGTGCAGTGTTATAAGTTGCTTTGTTTTCTGCCTGTCTTTGCTGAATTAAGCTAATGGCTTAACGACTGTACCAGAATTTTTAGGTCAGTCGTGGATATACCAATCAGTAGATGCCGTGGCACCCCAATAGCTCGAGCTTTACGCCAGAGCTCGTTACGCTCCGTATCAAATTTTAATTTGCATTCGGGCTTAGCCTTAGGGCTGTGAATCTGGTGAAGTCGCCGAGGTGGCGGATCAGATAACTGTGAGGATCTGATCCATCCCATCCTGCGCCCGTAGTTTACTATATCTTGTACAAATTCACTCCAAGTGATTACTAGATTTTGATTTTGGTCCTGATCCTGATCCTGATCCTGATCCTGCCCTCGACGTGGGCGTCGGCCTTGTCTGGGGCGAGCAACTTGAAGTCGATCTTGTATATTGGCCACATATGTTTTTAAACTGTCTGGGAGGCCTCGGATCAGTGGAGTGAATCTTGCCGGATCTATAGGGGCTAACATTGGGGATCTTATTAACACATCCCGCTCATGCATTGCTTGTATGCAGGCAGCCTTTTGCACAGATGTCACCAAATCGGAGAACCCTGAGGTTTTTATAACAGAAGGTTCTCCTCTGTCATGTGGGTCTATGCCACCGGCCCAATAAGCAGCTCGCATAGTTAATGAATAATTATGATTACCTGGAGTCGTAGTTAGGAATACTCCAGGACCCCAGTAGCCTCCTACTTCTTCCTCATTTAAGAGGATTCGATCTCCCTCGGTAAGGGAGACTCGACACACATATTCCGTCTCGGATTCCTCCGGACGCCTGGAATATTTTTCCTGCAATTTTGCCAATTCAGCAGGAGACCATGGAATGGTTCGTACAGCAGTACGAGCCTGTTCTCCACCCTCATCGGTGGTTTCTGTTTTAATCAATGGTCGAATAGGTATAGGTTCTGGGGCCAAATCATAATCAGAATTTTCCTCCAGTTCATCATTATCATCCCTGTCCCAGATGTCTCCATCCCACGTCTCGGGATCCGCATACTGTGTTAATTTGCGGACTTGTTTAGCTGAGACAGAGGACGGTATTGGGTTTAATGACAGATTTAATTTTTCTTCTAAATGTTTTTCTCGCCTATTGGCCCAAAACAATTGCGATTTAAGGTAACCGATTTCACCTTTTAGGGTGTCGATTTTTGTCTCAAATTTCTTTTGACTTTCCTTTTCAAAAGTCAGTGAAGTTTTTAACACTTCATTTTCTGATTTTAGTGCAGCATATTCTACATCTGCAGTTTTTTCAGGTGGTGGGGACTCTTTAATTTCTTTCTGCGCGCAAGATAGGCAAGCCCCTAATACAGCACAAATAAATTTTTTGCCTTTAGTGCCTTTGATCTTTTGCTCACTTAAACACTGTTTTATACGTTCTACCACTTTATCCTCATCTTTCCAGAATTTCTGGGCCCATTGAATACCTGCTTGTGAAGGTGCACACTTATATTTTTGTAGCAGTTTATCCATGGCAATCCTGACGACTACGCCAATTTTTTTACTGTCGCGTTAAAGGGGGGGGGGTAAGGGGAGTCTGATATTCAACTAGCCTACCAGAGCCCTTCCAAGGACTTTCACTGAAACAGTTTCGCAAAGTTGAAACAACAGGTAATTTATTCAAGCGACAGTTATCACAGATTCGGAATTGCCGTTGATAAATTCACTGTCTACAAAAGTTGAGCTCAAAGTAATAGTTTAGCGCTTTAGTTAACCATGTGTTCCCAGGGATACGTCTGACAAAGTCAGAGGCGTGACTCTTACCAAAAAGGCGTCCCTTCTTGGGGGGGGGAAGAGAGGTTCAGGCCCGTCGACCCGTCCGTCAGGTGAAGTTCTCGCTTGGCTCCTCCTCCCAAAGAGAGTTTTCAAGTGCCAATTTTTATATGTTTGGAAATCTTTTTGCGAGGTGGGACTAAGTCAATTATTGTGTATCGATTGGCTCTTGGCATGGAATGTCATGTCGTCAGAAGCGGGACTCAGCAGTGTGACACGCCTTCGGAGCGGGCATCTTGGTATGTGCATTCGGGGGCCATCTGTGCTTTGTCCAAAGCAATCTCTGAAGCAATCTCTGGCTGCACAGCCTCCGCGGTGCCCCACAGATCACCGAGTTTACAGTGATGGGCTATCCCCCCTTACTTTTGTCTGATAAGATAAGCACCAGTTATTTACTTCCTTTGTTAGCTCTTTGACTCTTGACAACCTCAGTCCCTTTGTCTTTTGTCTTGCATTCGACAAGTCCAGCAAGGCCGTGGATTACAGTATGCTACATATCTAGAATGTGAGGATTTGCTCTCTTAGGGAAGCAATCGCTTAAAGAAGGAATGAGCTGAGTTGCTCTTTGAGAAGAAGAGGCAGCCTGACTTGTAGGTATTCAGAAGCAGAGCTATCTGAGCAGTCAGTAGATGAGATGATCCATAACTGCTTAACAGTGATAGACAGAATGCTCATGCCAGAGCAATTTCCAAACCTTAAATGTAGGCAGTAAAAACAGGTATCAAAATTATTAGGTACTGATGATGGCCTTATGCTATTGCATTCTGCTTGTGTGGGTTAGCTTGGCCCTACTCTGCATCACCCATCCCTGTTGTGTGCCTTCCTCCCCTCTCTCTCTGTTCCTTTCCCCAGTGTTTGGGTGGCATTGCTTTTGCGATCACTCTGCTCCCATGTTTGGGAACAGGCAGAGGGTGTTCTCAGTTTCCTTTCCTTCACCCAGTCTGTTAACCGATAAATAACTTTCCCTGTTGAGGTGTCGGACCAGAGCTGAACTGCTGCAGGGACTGGAAAAGGTTTTCAGGTCTTGGGACAAATGTGGGTGAAAGAGAAGGTTATGTTTGGATGAGGATCCCATTTGAACGGAAAGCATGGGAGACTATTGTCTGAGGTCCTCTGCTGCACAGTGAAGTCCCTTGTGATCAAGTCCTGGCTCGTGAGTGAGATCAGGTCTATTAAGAACAAACTGGGGCTTTGTGGCACAGAAATACACACCTGTCATGGATGGAGTGATGCACTTCACTCTTAAGAGAGAAGCAACAATATATTTATTGATATAAAACAGTGAGTTAACAAAATTTGATAGTAAATGCAACAGTTGTTTAACAAGATTCGATGGCAAGGTACACTGGATTATTTACTGCATAGAGGACAGGGTCAGATAAAACTGTCAGGGAGACCGTCCCATTGAGTCATGACTTTCAGAAAGGACCCCCTTGCTTTCTAAACTCCTTCTCAGAGAGGAGTCTAGGTGCAGCTGGATCTGGACTTAGCCCAGATTTGGTCAACAATTTATGTCTAAAGGATTATATATGTGCAATCAATCCTTTATATCACTTAGCTAAGATTTCAAAGTTTAAACGCACTTACTGATCACTTACCGAGAATCTGTTGCAGCAAGGAATCTCTCAACTTCGAGGAGTAAACCTTGAGGGACATCCCCAAACTCAAGGGGAGATATTGGTGTGCAGCCCACTGCCATGCATGAGAGCTCAAAGGGCTCTTGGGCTGCTCACTATTTATGAGGTAAGATGATTGACTCTTAGTCATATTTGCATACCGACTGCAGTTTCCAAATTTGGCTTGTCAGACATTGACCAGCACTGTGGTTAGGTGGGTGCATTGCCATAAATTAGCCCTTGGCTACTGTGCTGTTATCTGTCTCCCCCGAATCCACTCTGAGCCAGCTGCAGCCATCATGATGAGACGCATCCATCATGATTGACATCAATGGTTATCGCTTGAGCAGGCTTATGGAAAAGGTCAGGTGGGGGGGGGGGGAAGCATACCGTCACAACACAACACCTCCTCCATCCCCATGTCCCTGCACTGTGAAGGTGGTGGTGCAGTAACCTGGTATGGTTATGAAAAATTGAAGCGGCAACATCCATCACTACAGTGTGACCATGTCTGAGGGTTATTGTGTCTTAGTTTTTATGGCACTGGGGCCTGATTTGCATAAATAGGAGGTTATTGAGAGTTAAATGTGTTTGCAGATCCACATGGTCTGATGAACTGTTTCTCTCAGTTCCACATTTCTGACCACATCTGCTGTACACACAACACAAGGTTGTGCTTCCCTCTCTTCCTGTCATGCAGAAAAGGGAAAAGAAGAGAAAGAGGAGGGAGATTTCTTGAATTAGATATAGCATGGAAGAATTTTTCTATACCCAAGGGACTGCTTTGCTTTTCAAAGCAATATGGATAGAGAGAGGCATGGATATGTGAAAAAAGGAAAAGAGCCAGAAGATCTCATTTGATTATAACAACTCTGATTCGAAGTAGATGTGGTTTGAGCCAGGGCACAACTACATGTAAACAGGCAGAATCCTGAGGCTACTAATGGCTTGCAAAACATTCCCATTCTTCAGTTTGCTTACCATATATTTTTCTTCTGAATATTATAGCAGGAGCATGTTACTTTTTGTTATTCCTCTATAAACATCATGCTTTAGTGAAGATGGGTTGATAATTCAGACTTCAAGGATATATCCTGATAGTATCTGAATTTATATATTGATACCTATAAAAGCTTGTTGCTCAAGAAATAAAATGTAAAAATGGAGGCAGAAGTGGGGGCAGGGGAACAGGATTATGGAGACCTATTGCTCTTCCAAAAGTATCAGTAAACATCAGATTTAGTTTGCTGAGTGTATGCCATGAAACAGTGCATAATAAAGAAGCCAAATAAAACAGTTTTTTTTTTTCTTTTAGGAAATTATTAGATTTGGTTTCGTTATAGCTATATCAAAAATTATCTTGGTTTGGCTAAATTCCAGAAAGCTCTTTATAATCTTTAAGACAGAAGGTACTGGTTAGTGCAATGCTATGTGTTAAATGAATTTTGTTACCCCTCAGTCTCCATTCATCTTAATAATACATTATTTCAGTTGAGGTCATTATTTCTGTTGTGTGATGTTCTTTCTAATTTGTTTGGTATTTATTTTTTAATTTCATTTAATGAAAAACATCTTTCATATCGGTGAAGTGTGTTTCAGGCTTCTGGTAATAATCAATTTTGGTTTATGTGTGTTCACTAAAAACTGTGCTGTGTTAAGGCTTCTCCCAGCCAAATCTCCCTGCCTTCTGTGGGCAACTGGGATTACCAAAAAAATTAATGTCGATGACTTCAGATGGAGTTTGAATTCAATTCTAGACACGTAATATAGGGACAAGGCTTCTTATACATGCTCTATTCCATACTTTGGATTGGTTTTGCAGAAGCAATTACACATGCTGAAAAGAACTGTGCTTTTTTTCATGTCTGTAAAACAAAGATACTTCCTACTGATGTACTTTTTGACTGAAAAAGCCATGGAAGAGTTGTAACTAGAAGGTAACTAGAAAAAGGGCAAAAATGCTGATCTTATAAAATGTTATTAAAATGCTAAGTAGAATAGATGAGAGGGTGAGTTGTACATATAAAACTCACCCTTTGGGAATAATTGCTGTTGCAAATTTATGTTACTTTTAATTGATGTTTTTTAGGTTCCAGGAAACCTATTTCACGATGTTATCTGAAAGCTGTAACCAACGATGTGACCAATGCAGGAAACAGAACTATAACTTTTGTGATTGCAACTTCCTCAAAACTTGGAAGGCTGATCAGAATAAATTCTGATAATACCACTCAGGAACTCCTCAGTTTTACACAGTCTATGGTAAGCATTTACTTTATAATAACTAGTTCAGGGGTAGATTGTTACTTCAAAGGGCATATCAGTTGCTTGTTCTTTGTGTGATCCATTTATATCTGTTAAGTAACCAGGCATACGTGACCCATCAATGCAATTGCCCAGATTTGCTGTGTCATGAAATATCTGGCATCTACTAATGAACTCAAGAGCAGCCTTTGTTCCCCTCTGCTTGGATACTAGCAGACTCCTGGCAATTTCCATTGTTTTGCTTGTAACAGTATTTTTCAAGAACTGTTCTGGTGCCATTAACCAGCAGTCTGAGGTTGGAAGCCTGTAGTTTTTGGCAGAAGGAGTAGCCTTTTGCTCTATGAAAACTCCAAGTATCAGATTCATTTCAGCTGTACACAGTCCTCATGGGTGTCTCCGAGAGGACTTTTATTAACTTGATTGGCTGTGATACTAAGTGCCTAAAGAATCTTAAATGTGATACAGGGTCTCATACTTGAATGACTATAACGTGGCAGCTCATGTAACTTGATAGAAAACATTCTTTTGAACTGAAAAGAAATGAGTTATGTCTGTGTGCAGAATCTGAATATAACTGTGTGCTCTATTTTCAGAAAATCTAAGTGGGGGTGATAAAAGGAGCTCGATCATCTGACTTTACTACAGGAAAAACTAAAAGATAATTTGGTCTTAATCTACTTTTACAGATTTAAAAAGTGGCCGTTTGATTTAGTATATGAAGGAATGAGAAAATCTATTGGCCAGAAATTGAAAATTGACCAATAAAACCTGGAAAAAAGACATGAAGTATCAGTGAGAAAATGACATTGATATTACAAACATTGTATATTCTCCGTAACGTGGAGAATAAGACATTCAATTTCTGTTTGATAATAAGAAGCTTGCAAATCTAATTTGAACTGAAAAGTATTTTGAGTGAGTTTGGTTCTTTGGATTTTCTTTGACTTCATTCTGTATTGTGGAACTTGAAAATTCACTTCTGAAAAGTAGTATGCAGCTAGCTTATAAAAGAAGTTAGTACTTTTGCTACAGTGCTGAACTATTCCCTGTGCCCTGTGGTTTATTGCCTCATTGAAAAAAAAAATTAAATTACTGTTGCATTCCAAGAAATTTTTTCAAGGACAGTTGTTTAGCAGCTGTCATGGTTTAGCCCCAGCTGGCAACGAAGAACCACGTGGTCGCTCTATCGCCCCTCCCCCACTCTGGGGTGGGAAGAAGAATCAGAAGAAAAAGGCAAAACTCATGGGTTGGGATGAAAACAGTTTAGCAGAAGAGCAAAGGAAGAGAAAAATAATAACAATAATAGTGATAAAAAGAATATACAAAACAAAGGAATACACAGTGCAATTTTACTGATCACCCTATGCCCAGCCTGCTCCTGAGAAGTGATTACCCTCTCCCCAGCCAGCATCCCCAGTTAAATACTGATCATAACATCATACGGTATTGAATATCGAGTTTGGCTAGTTTGGGTCAGCCTTCCTGGCTGCGTCCCCTACAAGGTTCCTGTGAAAATTAACAATATACTAACTGAAACCAGGATATTATCCACCTCTTATTCCATACCATCTATGTCATGCTTAGGTCCTGCAACTTCCAATAAATCACCACCAAGTTTCCTGTCTTTGAGATACACACACAGATATCATTCCCTTAGTCTATGGACCGTCCCTCTAAAATGTCACTTAATTTCATCTAATCCACGACTGTGAGCTCCATCTGTCATAACAGTCTTTCAGGGCAGGACAGATGATGTGTGGCGTTGGATGGTCGCATGCTGCAACCAGAGATTGCGGCTGGTGTATCTGGTGCAGCCTATGCCCACGGTCTGCGGGTTGAAGATGTCGATCTTGATGAAGATGCTGGGTGCCAGTTGCTGGAGCCAGGTCTGGTTCCATCACCGCAGCACTTTGCTTGGTTTCATCAAAGTTCATCCTTCATTAATTTGGGTGATTCTTACTGTAATATCATTGATATAGCATATAGCAACAACTATAGCAGTGATGACAGACAGTGAGAGGGCTATTTAGCAATTAACATCATACCATTTAATTTATGGACTACTCTGACCCAAAATCAAATCTCCTTGAGGTACACAACGGACTTCCCCACGCTTCTGCATCACCCACCAAGTGCAGCCAGGTCCTCGAGCAAAAGTAATCCCACGGACAGGTTTGCCTTTGCCCGAGGCAGGACTAACTAAAACTGACTTCCTCAACACATTCTTCCTGTGCGCTACAGGGACTTTATCCCCTTCTACAGTAAGTAACGGTTTTGAACGGACAGGGCCAACTCAACTGGTAGATCTCCTGGTGTTACCTAAACAGAAGGCCTTTGATAAATGAGTATCCCAGTGTTTGAAGGTCCCACCCCTCATTACACTCAGAGTAGTTTTTAACAGTCCATTGTACCGCTCGATCTTTCCGGAGGCTGGTGCATGATAGGGGATGTGATACACCCACTCAATACCGTGTTCTTTGGCCCAGGTGTCTATGAGGCTGTCAAGAAAATGAGTCCCGTTGTCTGACTCAGTTCTTTCGGGGGTGCCATGTCACCATAAGCCTTCTTTTTCAAGGCCCAGAATGGAATTCTGGGCAGTGGCATGGGGCACAGGGTAGGTTTCCACCCATCCGGTGGTGGCCTCCACCATTGTAAGCACATAGCGCTTGCCTTGGCAGGTTTGTGGCAGTGTGATGTAGTCAATCTGCCAAGCCTCCCCATATTTATATTTTAGCCATCGTCCTCCATGCCACTGAGGCTTTACCCGCTTGGCTTGCTTGATTGCAGCGCATGTTTCACATTCATGGATGACCTGTGCGATGGTGTCCATGGTCAAGTCCACCCCTCGGTCACGAGCCCATCTGTATGTCGCGTCTCTTCCTTGGTGGCCCGAGGTGTCATGGGCCCACCGAGCTATGAATAGTTCACCCTTATGTTGCCAGTCCAGATCCACCTGAGCCACTTCAATCTTGGCAGCCTGATCCACCTGGTGGTTGTTTTGATGTTCCTCAGTGGCCTGACTCTTAGGGATGTGGGCGTCCACGTGATGGACTTTTACAACCAACTGCTCCAGCCGGGCAGCAATATCTTGCCACCATGGGGCAGCCCAGATGGGTTTGCCTCTGCGCTGCCAGTTGTTCTTGTTCCATTGCTGCAGCCACACCCACAAGGCATTGGCCACCATCCAGGAGACGGTGTAAAGATAGAGCACTGGCCACTTCTCTTGATCAGCAATGTCTAAAGCCAGCTGGATGGCTTTCACCTCTGCAAACTGGCTTGACTCACCTTCTCCCTCGGCAGTTTCCGTGACTTGTCGTGTAGGGCTCCATACAGCAGCCTTCCACCTCCGCTGCTTCCCCACAATGTGACAGGACCCATCCGTGAACAGGGCATACTGTTTCTTATCTTCTGGAAGTTTATTATACAGTGGGGCCTCTTCAGCACCTGTCACCTCCTCCTCTGGCGATGCTCCAAAATCTTTGCCTTCTGGCCAGTCCATGATTACCTCCAGAATTCCTGGGCGACTGGGGTTTCCCATTCGGGTGTGCTGGCTGATCAGCGCGACCCACTTACTCCACGTAGCATCAGTGGCATGATGCGTAGAGGGGACCCTCTCTTTGAACATCCAGCCCAGGACCGGCAGTCGGGGTGCTAGGAGGAGCTGTGCTTCAGTGCCGACCACTTCTGAAGCAGCTCGAACGCCTTCATATGCTGCCAGAATCTCTTTTTCTGTGGGAGTATAGCGGGCCTCGGATCCTTTGTATCCCTGGCTCCAAAACCCCAGGGGTCGACCTCGAGTCTCCCCTGGTGCTTTCTGCCAGAGACTCCAGGTTGGTCCATTCTCCCCGGCTGCGGTGTAGAGCACGTTTTTAACATCTTGCCCTGACCGGACTGGACCAAGGGCTACGGCATGAACTGTCTCCCGTTTAATCTGCTCAAATGCCTGTCGTTGCTCAGGGCCCCATTCAAAATCATTCTTCTTCTAGGTCACTTGATAGAGAGGACTTACAGTCTGGCTGTAATTTGGGATGTGCATCCTCCAAAAACCCACAACACCTAGGAAGGCCTGTGCTTCCTCTTTGCTGGTTGGTGGGGACATAGCTGCTATTTTGTTGATGACATCCATTGGGATTTGACGGTGCCCATCCTGCCATTTTATTCCCAAAAACTGGATCTCTTGTGCAGGTCCCTTGACTTTACTTCGCTTAATTGCGTAACCGGTTTTCAGAAGGATCTGAACTATTTTCTCCCCTTTCTCAAAAACCTCCTCCTCTGTGTCACCCCATAAAATGATGTCATCGATGTACTGCAGATGTTCTGGAGCTTCACCCTGTTCCAGTGCAGTCTGGATTAGTCCATGGCAAATGGTGGGACTGTGTTTCCACCCTTGGGGCAGTCGATTCCAGGTGTAATGGATACCCCTTCAGGTGAAAGCAAACTGTGGCCTGCACTCTGCTGCCAAAGGGATGGGGAAGAATGCATTAGCCATGTCAGATTGTAGCATACCACTTGGCTGCCTTTGACTCCAGCTGATAGTGAAGTCCTAGCATGTCTGGCACGGCAGCACTCAGCAGTGGTGTGACTTCATTCAGGCCACAGTAGTCTATTGTCAGTCTCCACTCTCCAGTAGATTTTCTCACTGGCCATATGGGACTATTAAAGGGTGAGCGAGTTTTGCTGATCACTCCTTGACTCTCCAGCTGGCGGATCAGCTGATGAATGGGGAGAAGGGAGTCTCGGTTGGTACGATACTGTTGCCGGTGCACTGTTGTGGTTGCGATTGGCACCTGTTGTTCTTCAACCCTCAGCAACCCCACAACGGAAGGATTCTCCGAGAGACCAGGCAAAATGGACAGCTGTTTAATTTCTTCCATCTCCAAAGCAGCTATGCCAAAAGCCCACCGATACCCCCCTGGGTCCTTGAAATACCCTCTCCTGAGATAGTCTATACCAAGGATGCATGGAGCCTCGGGGCCAGTTACAATGGGGTGCTTCTGCCACTCCTTCCCAGTGAGGCTCACTTCAGCCTCCAATACACTCAGCTCTTGCGACCCCCCTGTCACTCCCGAAATGCAAATGGACTCTGACCCTTGGAAATCTGATGGCATTAAGGTACACTGTGCACCAGTGTCCACTAGAGCTTTATACTCTTGTGGATCTGATATGACAGGCCACTGAATCCGCACCGTCCAATAAACACGGTTGTCTCTTTCCTCCACCTGGCTGGAGGCAGGGCCCCTCTAATCCTGGTCAGAGAATTTGCTGCTTACCTGCTGTATAAATGACTTGGAGGTCCCCTCCAGAGGGTCGGAATCAAGATCAAACTGCCTACCTGGTCTGGAGAGCTGGCTGCTGGAAACTGGAGTGGCATTTTTCCTAAAAGAATCCCCTTTTGTGATTGTTTTACCTCGCAACTCATGCACTCGTGCCTCTAGACTTGAGGTGGGTTTTCCATCCCACTTCCTCATGTCCTTTCCGTGGTCACGCAGGTAGAACCACAGGGTGCCCCGTGGTGTGTAGCCTCTGTATTCCCTCTCCTGAGCAGAGGAACGCTTGCCCCTAATAGCTGAGACAATGGCCCGTACAGGTGGGGAGTAGGACATATTCTTTTCTAGTCGCTTGACCACTTTCTCCACAGCTGAGACAAGGGAGGAAGAGAGACTTTCCTCATATTGCCGGATTCTGACAGCCACCTCATCCACTGTTGGTGCCTCCTTACCTTTCCAGTCTACTACTGCCAGTGAGTTGGCATATGAGGATGGTGCGCTCCGCACAAACTTCCTCCACATGGATTGTGTGCACTGGACTTCATCTGGGTCTGTGGGTAACTGCTCATTGTCTGGTTCATAGTAAACCAGCTCCCACACAGCTAACTCCCTCAAGTACTGAATCCCCCTTTCCATATTGGTCCACTTGCCAGGGTAGCATACAAAATTGTCACTGAAGGGGTACCTCTCCCTCACGCCTGACGGAAGTCTCCTCCAGAGGCTGAGGACTTGTTCCTTCTTCCCAATGGCCTTGTCAATGCCCCCATCCCTGGCCAGGGATCCCAGCTGCTTGGCTTCCTTGCCCTCTAATTCCAAGCTGCTGGCCCCATTATCCCAGCACCGCAGCAGCCAGGTGACAATGTGCTCGCCTGGGTGGTGGCTGAAATCTTTCCACATGTCTCGCAGCTCGCCCAGGGACAGGGACCAGGTGATGATCTCCGTCTCTGTCTCCCGCGATGACCCTGGCTCATTGTCATCCCTCCCGGAGCGATCTGCTCTCTTTGCGTCTTTCTTTAGTTTTACAGGGGCAACTGCTACTGGCACAGGTTGGTCATTGGGCTCAGCCGCGATGCCTGCAGCTGGAGCTGGGGCTGGAGCAGCTGCTGTGCCCGCTGGGGAAACCGAGGCAGACCCTGCAGCTGTGGCAGTGGCAGCGGTGGTGCCGGTCGGGGGGGCTGTGACTGCCTGCTGGGCTGGAGGGGCTGCAGGGCTGGCTGGGGGGGCAGCACCAGTCGCAGTGCCTGCCGCTTCGCTTCCCCCCCCTTCCCCTTTAGGGCACTGAATCAGGTTGAACAAGGCAGCTCGGTAGGCGTGGGCCAGACCCCAGCACGTTGCAGTGATTTGTGTCTCTCTGGAGTTCCCAGGGTGGCAGCACACTTTTTGCAGATATTTTACTAGTTTATTGGGATTCTGTACTTGCTCAGGGGTGAGTTTAAAAAACATCTTTGGTGTCCACTTCCCTAGACACCTGCCCATGCTGTCCCACACACCCAGCTACTCACAGCTCTCCAGCCCCGGGGCAGGTCTCTGCACGATGTTCTTAACTGCTTGCTTAACCCTAAACAAAACCTGAAGCCCATTCAGGAGGCATAACAATAGAAACCCGCTGGCCTGAGCATCCCACGGGTACTTGAAATTCTCAAAAGCCATTAGGACCGGCCTGAGGGAGAGATGGGGGGCGAAAGAGTGGGGGAAGGTATCCCCTCCGGTTTTCCCCACAGGCTGGGTTTGATTATTAACAAATTCTAAGACATAGGATCCGAGGTACGGAAATGACTGCAGTGCCGCATGCAAATACAAGCCTAATATCATACACATTGACGTTATCATGTCATAAGTCGACAACATACAGTACAACAAAATCATCATCCTGATCTTTTTCCCAGCTATGATGAACAGCACCACAGGGAAAACATAGTGCAAGTAAGGATTCAAAAACCACAGCCATCTGATCACAGACAGAAACATTTTTTACCGGCGACTAGTTAACTAACACAGAAAAATGCCTATAACAAAATTTAACAAAATCTAACAAAATCTAAGAAAGCAGTTTTAACACCCGCTGCTCAGCCCTGCCGTTATCCCCGCCCCACGCCTGAGTGCCAGATTAATGTTTCGGTTTCGGCTGCTGCTGGCAACAAAAGCGCCACTTGGCCGCCCCTCCCCCTGCCGTGGTGCGGAGGAGAATGGAAAGAAAGAGGCAGAAACCGGTGGGTCGGGATAAGGGCAGTTTAACAGAACAGCAAACAAAGGGAACAGGAACAACAACGATACAGATAAGGAGAAAATACGACACAAACTCGCACAACAGACCCTCTCTCTCGGACAGGACTGGCGCCGCGCGCTCCCGAGCCGCGAGTGAGTCTCCGCCGCGCCACCCCCTCCACCAGAACCCAGCGTGACATCACATGGTATGGAATACCGGGCTCTGTTTGGCCAGGTGGGGTCAGCCCCCACGCCCCAGCTGTGCCCCTTCCTGGAGTTCGGTGAAAATTAACCCTGTCCTGGCCGAACCCAGGACATTTTCGAACCTTAATGATTCTGTGATTCTGTGATTCTAAGATGGCACAAAAGTTGTGTTAGTATAATGCTGTCATCTCTTCTCTGAATTTTTTAGGATTTCATGGAGTTTCCTAGTTTCTCGGATGTGCTGATACTCCTTATTTTTTATAATACACAACTAAAACCACTGATGATGTGACACTGTGCCCAAAAGTCTATTTCTATAGGACCCTTGTTGATTTAGGTGAATGATGCAATGACTTAAGATGACTGTCTACATGCTGTTCACTTTTTCTGAAACTTGTACCCCTTTGCTGTATTCTGACATAAGACAGTTTGTTAAAAGAGTGTTTGCTACAATTGTATCTGAAAAGCTGAACATCAAAATTTGAAAAAGCCACAACCATCCAACCAATTTTTATAAGAATGATTCATTTCGTATATGCAGTCTGCTCATAAAAATATTGGCAACAGAACTCCTATTTGCTTCATTGGATTGAGCTGCTGTTGACTGTATTTGTTCTGTCTTCCTAACCAGGAAAAATTAGTTTTAAATTTCATTCCAAAAGCAGAAGAACTTGTCAGTGCTTCAATTTTTTTCCAAAGGCAAGTTCCATTTTCCTGTATTAGCTCTCCAGAAAGCCATTACTTGGGGCTCTCAAGTCCCTCCTGTGCAGTTATCAGTTCCGGTGTTCCAGTGGAAGGTGCTGGTGGAGTAAGAATGTCTCACATCATTTGCATCAACTTCAGAAGGAAGACAGAAAAGTTGGATTTGGTAGGTCGGGAGATTTGCAGACAGCAAGGCATTACAGTGATGGGTTCTAACCTGCTGTGTTGTGCATCCTCTGGAGTAAGTTTAGGGTCCATAGTATCATTTGTAGATACCACCTTTTGTAATCGTAAAATCTGAAGATCACAATTACAGAAATCATTGAGGTAAGAGCTCAACTTAGTGATTACATCTATGCTGATAAATTAAGCATAACAGAGATCTCTTCCTGGCATAGAGGCTGATGCTCTTAGGAGAGTCCACAGCTACTCTCTTTGCCTTCCCAGACATGATGGCCACAACTGGAAATTACCATGTCTAGGAAATTTTGGGAGTCAGTTTGTTGTCTTGGACCAAAACCTTGCTGAGGATGATTCTAATGACCTAACAGCATTGAGTGCCACTGCCTAGGAACATCCCACAGCACTATTTAATTCATTAGTATTGGTCTAGCTAGCATGACCTGTAAGCCTTGTACTTCAGTGCAATGCTAACCCTCAGTACGCTGCTAGTACATGAGACAAGACCACTTCATATAACTTTTTTGGCAATGTCTGAGTTATTGGACCCTATGTTTAAGTACATAAGCTCCAAAACCTTAAGTCTTTTTGAAAAGAGATTTTTCCCTGTGCATTGGAAGACTCCACTGGAAGAGATTACAACACAGAAGCAGTAGTGCCCTGTGTCTCGCAGCTGTATATTTCACTGGTCTTGTATTGTCATGTAACAGCAAGCAATAGCCCCATGCTCTGTGGGTATACAAAGTTCCCAGGGAGATTTCCTCATATAAAATCAGGACAGGATTCTTTTTATTGTCAAAAAAGAGAAAAGACTGTTCACATCAGCAAAAGACACAGACAAAATGCTTAAACTGATAAAGGATGTTAAGAGGAGAGTATATAATCCCAGTGGCTTCACAGTCATATAGAGTTTACTTCAATGAGTTGTGCTAGCCAACCTTTCAAAAATACATGTGTTCCCATATACTGTTTAGCTTCCCTATTTCCTCCACACTGAATTTTTCTGCAAGACAAGAAGGGAATGGCTTTTGCGCTTTTTATATTCATGAAGCAAGCCATTAATAGTCAGGTATGCCCTGAAGACATTCAGTGTGAAGGAAATAAGAGAGAAACGAGTGATCAGAGTGGTTTTCATGACCTGAGGAGCAAGGAAGGCAAATGACTTATGCCCTGTTTCTTGTGACAAGTACAACATATAGGGAAACCAAGTCCTGTGAAACCATTTGTTTTTATAGCAGAAAAAGGAAAAAAAGCTGACACTGAAAATAAACAGGAATTTGAGATTATGACCACAGACATTCAGCATCTGACACAAAATGCTGAGTAAGTTTGAAAAGACTCTTGCTAGCAAACAGGAACTGGCTTAGCTCTGATATATTTTTAAATTAGATTTTGTAATGCTTGGTATTAGATGGTCTCCTGACAAAATAAAGGCCTGATCCTACCAGTTGCCACACATCACAAGTGCCACTGAGGCTTTCTACACTAAATTCAGCTTTTCAGCAAGGTGCTTGTTAACCAGTCAGACAGAGTATTAAATATTTTTCCAAGGGTAATTGTTGGGGTTGATGTAGCTTGAGAGTTAGCATGACTAGGCCGCTTAAGCAAAACAGTTAGCATAACTGAACAGGCCGCTGGAAAGGACAGCTAAGAATAACAATTGAGAAAGTTCTGATAGTGCACATGATGTGGGTCAGCAAAAACAAGATGTGTTCAAGGACGTGGAGGCGGTCTGTTGCTATTGGCGTTAGTGCATAGTTACCAATCATAAGGTAATATGGGGTGCGTGAACAGCGCGTGATTTATGTCTGTAGCCTATCCGAATAAGCGTAATCGCGTGTACAGATATGAAAAATGTATATAACCACGCAAGTGGAGCAATAAAGTGAACTGACTGTGCATTGCATCAATGTGTGAGAGTCATTCCTGTCCCTGCACGGATGCTGAAACTCGGCAGGTAATTTTGCTCAATTAGAAGAAAACAGGTAGAGTGAGCTCCTGAAGAAACGTGGGAAGGTTGTTCTTTTAGCTGCACACAACTGAACTGAATGACCAAGTACAGCTGTAGTATGATCTAGCAGTTCTGGTGATACCAATCACAGAATCACAGAATGGTAGGGGTTGGAAGGGAACTCTGTGAGTCATCTAGTCCAACCCCCCTGTCGAAGCAGGGTCACCTAGAGCAGGCTGCACAGGACCTTGTCCAGGCGGGTCTTAAATATCTCCAGAGAAGGAGAATCCACAATGAGGACTCCCATTTAAAAATAAAGACGACTGTTCTTCACTTCCTGGGAAATTCAGATTATTTCACTTTAGTGGAAAGAGCCTGATTTATATACATGCAGTTCCTAATCCCATACTGGGGACAGAAGTTTAAAAGTATGTTTTAAATACTCAGAAATATTACAGATGATCAAATAATTTTAGAGTGATCATGATTTTAGAAGAGACATTTGGGTGGCCTGGCATAATAATTCAATAATTCAAAATTATTTATTGGAGTTGGATGAATTATTCACTGTGAGTAATTCAACTGACCAATTTGGCAATTTATCTGCATATAAATTATTCACCATTTTTAAAAAATTAAAACTATTTTTCAACATGCCTTCACATTTAACAAGGTTTAGAATTTGGTCCTGCATATATTTGGTATGTCAAAAGGTGTGAAAGAAAATCTTATATATTAAATTGGCTGCCTAAATTTATTTTTCTTCCTTCTCTTTGATATTTTGAGGTAGTGTGAACAAAAAACCCCACAAGTTCCGAACTGAAACAAAGAAGTGAGAGAGCATGAAAGTTCCTCATCCAGACGTTGGAACGTGAATGTTTGTGCTCTTTTATGTATTAACATCTAAAACATATAGAAGGCATTGATTTCCATATGCAGTTGCCTATTTTGAGCAATGTTTCATGAAAGCACCGTGCACTCTTTCCTGCTTCTCTGCAGTTACAGTACTATTGAATTAATTGGTAAGTAAGTCTTTTCCTTGTCCCCTTTTATAAAACAGGGGCTGCTTTTGGAGAAAATTAAATGTTTAGTAAGTTCTATCTGTGATGGCACAAATTGTTCCTATTTGATTTTCTGATTTGCAGAGCTTCCTGGTCTTTTCCAGTGGACCTGCAGTTCATTCAGAGGGAATTTAAGCCTGCTGACAATTAGCTTGTGTTTCTGTTGCTGCTTATGGATCTCATAGAAATAGTCTACAGATCATAAACTGAAAACAGTAAACCAGTAAATAGTATTGGAAAATGCTTTTAAATGACTTATGTCATTTCATATGCAGGTTATAGTGTCTGAATTATTTAAAATTAGGAAGAGAGTGCTTACTGTGACATACCTGTCACCAGTAAAGCTAAGGTGCTAATCCTGGAAGGCTGAAATATTCATACACTGAATGATACTGGGAGAAGTTATTTATCTTCCTTGACATCCAAAAAAAAAACCCCCAACCAATACTGATTATCCTTCCAAAACTCCACTGTAAACAATATGTTGGATCACTACATTGAAAAGTCAGATCACGATCTGCATATCAAAAGTAAAAGTATTTTCAGTTGTTGCTGGGCAGTCCCACATCTTACATGTATCTTTGTGCATCTGTGCTCTCCTGGGACCATTTTTATTACAGCCCAATAATCCAGTTAATCCATTATCTGCACTTAGCCTTTATCAAGACAGAGAGACATATCGATTTTCAAGAATTACACAAATTGACAAAGCAGAATGTGCCATTCGAATCTAAGTATGCCGAGAAGTCACATTTATTCCCAAGATTCATGAGGCCTTTCTTAGTCTAGACCTGTTTCCTTCTGAGTAAACTCATTTATAGAAAAATGTGTCGTACATGGCAGAGACATAGCATGCTTTATAAAAATTCTCACTTGGGTGACAGTTTTAAGACATTTGGATGGGTAGTTCCCACTGACAGCATACTGCCCATTTCTTCCATGTTAGCACCAATTTATTAAGATACCCTGTTCCACACTGAGAGCACATGATATACATACCTATGAAGAGTGGGATAATTCCAGAAGACCAATGCAACAGCAATTTAAGAACACAGATATGTAACAAGCACCATACTGGTGCAAAGGTCCATCCACTCCGTTATCCTGTGTCCACCAGTGGCCAAAATTGGATGCCTACCCAAAGCATAAATCAAGAGATGATGCATACATAATATTTGGTCATATGCTCCTAATATCCAACAGTCTGTGGATTCTCAGAATCAAAGGAGTGTTTCTGTATTCAGTAGGCAATGGTGGCTTTCTCTTTCATGGTTTTGTTTAGTTGCTCCTTAACTGTATGCATTTTTTTTTGCATACATAAGTTCCTATGGTGAGGGACTCCATAATTTAAAAGTATGTTGTTGAGATATTGGAAAGGAGAACAGTCTAATCCAAAATCTCTTCATGGTATTTATGAGCTTATGAATGTCATAGAATCATAGAATCATTAAGGTTGGAAAAGACTTCTAAGATCATCAAGTCCAACCGTCAACCCATCACCACCATGCCTACTAACACCATGCCTACTTACATGTCTGTAATATCTATTCTGATTTGCCTCTTTCCAGTACTAGTCTATATAGCTCTTCTAAATTTTCAGTCATCTGAGTCTGTTTAGGATCCTATTTATCGGATAGTATTATATTTGTCTAAATGCATGTTGAATTCTATGCCACCCTCAAAGCAGGTACTCCTGGCCATGAAAAGAGAACAGAGACACAGCGATTCACAAACCCATAAATTCAAGTGGGTTGTCTTTTGTGAAGTCCCTGTAAGAGAAAATGTGCTTGCTGACTGTGGTGGGTTGACCCTGACTGTATGCCAAGTGTCCACCAAAGCCGCTCTATCACTCCCCCTCCTCAGCCACTGAAGGCGAAGGGCTCCGAAGTGGAGGTTCACGCTGAGGGACCCTCCCTGAAGTGGCAAAACCGCAGCAGCGAAGGCGGCAAAAGTGCCAGGAAAGAGAGGGCACCCCAGTTCCCCTCCCCCAAGCAGGAAAGAGAGAGCTCCTGACAAGCGACAGCTCTGACGCTGTTCTGACTCAGCATGGGCGGGGACAAGTGTGACTGCGGCCAATTCCTCCCTCACATACAAGAGCAGCCCCCAGGGAGTGCGCCGAAAAGGGTGTGGCGTGTCAGCCAGGGTGTGGAGCAGCAGTTGGTGCAGGCTGGGCATGTGGGGAAGGGCGAAGTCTCCCAGCTCAAGAGGTAAGTTCAAGAAGTTCAGTTGGTGAGAGGGAGCCTAGCCATGGTGTCCACGCGGCAGAAGGCTATGTCCTCTGCACTTGCCAGAAAGGAGGTATCAACCCAGACTGAACTCCCAGGAAAAGACACAGCTGTCCAGGTCTCCGGCTGCAGGGAGTGTCACCAGCTTGCACAGGAAACAGATGGTAGTGGAGAAAAAATCTGTGTAAGGTGTGATCAGGTGGACTATCTACTCAGCCTGGTGGCAGAGCTAAGAGAGGAAGTAGATAGGCTAAGGAGCATCAGGGAGTCTGAGTGAGAGATAGACTGGTGGAGCCACGCTCTGACCTCCCTGAAACCCGAACAGGGGAAGACACCAGAAAAAGGCCGTGGTCAAAGGGATCCAGTATCCTCCCCCCCATCAGGATCTAGGCAGGGTCTTAAAGGGAAGTGGCAAGTGGAAACAAATCCACAATCAGGGCAGCAAGCAATCCCTCTCTTCCCCACCAGGCCTCCCCAGGTGCCTCTGAACAATAGGTATGAGGCTCTAGCTGTGGAGGACCAGTCAGTGGACAATGTGGGTGTCGATCCATCTATACCAGAGGAATTGCAGAGACCAGAAAGACCCACCCCCCATATTACTACCACCTCCACAAGGAAGAAAAGACGGGTCATAGTTGTAGGAGACTCTCTTCTGAGGGGAACAGAGGATCCAATATGCTGGGCAGACCCTCCTCATAGGGAAGGCTGCTGCCTCCCAGAAGCCCGGATTAGAGACATCACTAGGAAACTTCCCAGCCTTGCGGAGATGAGCTGGGAGCTCCTGAGGTAGTAGGAGCCAACAAGGAAGCTTCTGTGAAATATCCCAAGGGAAACAAGGGGTGTTCCTCTATGAAGGTGACACAGCCAACAGCCCAGATGAAGTGCCTCTACACGAATGCACATAACATGGGAAACAAATAGGAAGAGTTGGAAGCTATCATGCTGCTAGAAAGCTATGACCTGATTGCCAGTACTGAAACATGGTGGGACGAATCCCATGACTGGAGCATGCATATCGATGGCTACAGGCTGTTCAGAAGGGACAGACAGGGAAAGAGGGGTGGAGGCGTTGCCCTCTACATCAAGAAATCAATACAGTGTGAAGAACTGACCCTGAAGAATAGCCATGAGCAGGTCAAAAGCTTATCGGTAAGAATCAGAGACAGAGGCAACAAAGGGAACCTTCTGGTTGATGTCTACTACAGTCCACATGATCAAGGCGAGCCTACTGATGAAGCCTTCTTCCTCCAGCTGCAAGAGGCTTTGTGGGAAACCATATAATTTGAGACAGAACAGCACTGTCTCATGACCCTGAAGGATCAGTGCATCCTGCGCCTCCCTTCTCTGTTCTCAGGAGATAAGCTGTTTTCACACATCCAGCTGCAAAAGATCCTGGAAAATGGCAACCATGAACTGGCATTCGCAAAGCCACGAATCCAAAGCTGATTTGCTCTAGTAACTATTGTATTAGTATATAAGGTATTCACTTGAGCAATAAAGGGATTCTGCTCTGGTGAGACCCCACCTGGAGTACTGCGTCCAGCTCTGGAGCCCTCAGCACAAGAAAGACATGGACCTGTTGGAGCGGGTCCAAAGGAGGGTGACAAAGATCATCAGAGGGACGGAGCATCTCTCCTGTGAGGGAAGGCTGAGAGAGTTGGGGCTGTTCAGCCTGGAGAAGAGATGGCTCCGGGGAGACCTTATTGTGACCTTTCGGTACCTGAAAGGGGCCAACAGGAAAAATGAGGACAATCTTTTTAGCAGGGCCTGTTGTGATAGGACAAGGAGTAATGGCTTTAAACTAAGGGAGGGCAGATTTAGACTAGATATAAGGAAGAAATTTTTTACCATAAGGGTGGTGAAACACTGGAACAGTTTGCACAGAGAGTTAGTAGAGGCCCCATCCCTGGAAACGTTCAAGACCAGGTTGGACAGGGCTCTGAGCAACCTGGTGTAGTGGAAGATGTCCCTTCTCACTGCAGGGGGTTTGGGCTAGATGACCTCTAAAGGTCCCTTCCAACCCAAAGCATTCTATGATTCTGTGAAATGCTCATGGGTTAAGATAAGGACAGGGAGAGATCACTCACCAATTATCATCGTGGACAAAACAGACTTGACTTGGGGAAATTAATTTAATTTATTGCCAATCAAATCAGAGTAGGATAACAAGAAATAAAACCAAATCTTGAAACACCTTCCCTCCACCACTCCCTTCTTCCCGGGCTTAGCTTCACTCCCGAATTCTCTACCTCCTCTCCCCGAGTGGCACAGGGGGATGGTGAATGGGGGTTGCGGTCAGTTCGTCACACGTTGTCTCTGACACTCTTTCCTCCTCAGTGGGAGGACTCCTCACACTCTTCCCCTGCTCCAGCACAGGGTACCTCACATGTGAGACATTCCTCCACAACCTTCTCCAACATAATTCCTTCCCATGGGCTGCAGTTCTTAATGAACTGCTCCAGCATGGGTCCCTTCCGCAGGGTGCAGTCCTTCAGGGTGAGACTGCTCCAGCGTGGGTCCCCCATGGGATCACAAGTCCTGCCATCAAACCCTCTCCAGCATGTGCTCCTCTCTTTATGGGGTCACAGGTCCTGCCAGGAGCCTGCTCCAGTATGGATTTCAAACGGGGTCACAGCATGGGGTCCTCCACGGACTGCAGGTGGATATCTTCTCCACCGTGGACTTCCATAGGCTGCAGAGGGACAGCCTGTTTCACCATGGTCTTCACCACAGGTTGCAGGGAAATCTCTGTTCCAGTGCCTGGAGCACTTCCTCCCCCTCCTTCTTCCCTGACCTTGGTGTCTGCCGGGTTGTTTCTCTCACATAGTCTCACTCCTCTGTTTGGCTGCAGGTTCCCGACGGAATGTTTTTTTTTCCCCTTCTTAAATATCTTATCACAGAGGTGCTTCCACTATTGCTGATTGGCTCAGCCTTGGTCAGCGGTTGGTACATCTTGGAGCCAGCTGACATTGGCTCTATTGGACACGGGGGAAGCTTCTAGCAGCTTCTCACAGAAGTCACCCCTGTAGCCCCTCCTCCTACCAAAACCTTGCCACACAAACCCAATACGCTGATAGAGATGCCTTACTGGCCGCAAACCAAGCCTTGCTGGCTGACTTTCTCTGCAAAACAATCCCTCCACCCCCAGAATGTATTGTATGTAGAGAACGCCATGGTCAACTACTAACCTTGTATTAAAATTGGCAGAAAACTTGCATTGCTGTTATTTTCCAACTGAGCTTTAATACTAAGCTCAACTTCAGTGACAGCACTGTTCAGCACAGGACAACTGCCAGCAATAAACTCAGACTAAGAATGGCAACTGAAATATTTATTCACAAACACAATTTCAGGTTACACATGGTCGCTATCTACACATGCATTTCCAATTGCATGGAAATAACTTTTTTCCTTATTTGGTGTTATTTCTTCTTTAGTTGCTTTGCTCTTACTCACGATCCTGGAGCCAGACTGCCAGGGGAACAAAGACCAACTCCAGATCTTGGAGACAGATATGCTCTTGTCAGTCTGGTCAATGAGCAAGGTGGAGGGCAGAGCAACTGTCTTGTACTGTTGCTCACAACACTGTGATTTATTGTGCTACTTCCAAAAGAGTTCAAAGTGAAGGTTCTAAATGAATTTTCCAGCTTCCCAGGTAGAGATGACCTTAAAAGCCCAGAACGTGCAAAAAAGATATAATCTGAAAGGAAATATCTTTCACATTGCACATTAACCTGCGCATCTTCCTGGGTTTTGCTCTACTTATGACCCAATGAACCCAGCATCTGCTATTTTTAATGTCTAAGATAAACATTTATTTCTGTTTCTGGTACTGACCAGCTAATATAGGAAGCTCTTCTGCTGGAACAAGCTGTCTCGGGCCATTGGTAGCTCTCAAGCAGTTCAGGTGGGATTCCCACTGAGGGCTCAGTTGAATGCCCGGCTATGAGGCCATGCTGCTGTCCTCAGCAATGGGAGGAAACATGATGAGGCTGGAGATGTGGTGAGGCCAGCACTGCCTGGTCCAGCTGCACAGCCAGGCATCTGAGCAGCTGTCGACCCTGCCTGTGGTTTCTGCTTGTGAATTCTTCCAGGATATCCCTCACCCCTGGTATGGTCACTTGTCCTCTTGTCCATCTGATTCAGTGGCTCTTACCCATATGTGAAATTTTAGGATGCAGCTTGTAGGGTCAGGATGATTAGCCAAATGCTTTGCAAATGTGGCACTGTCCTACAAAGAAATCAACACTGTCAGACCCTTATGGCTGTGTCTTTCCAACAAGGGCAGAGGCTGTCTGTGTGCCATCAGATTCAGGAAAATCTGGTAGATCTACTAGGAAAATCTAGTAGATCCCATAGGAGGTAAAAGTAGAAAATGAGTATTTCTATCTTACTGTGAGAAAACTGAGGCAGGGAACTGACAGGGCATGTCATTTCATTTGATTAGATCACCATTCCTGACAATTTCCTCCAGACGTTTACCATCCAGAATGCTAAAAAAAAAACGGTTCCTCATTTATCATGCACATTTGTTTCGCTCCAGCTTCCTGCCACAGAAATGTTCGCTGTTTGAATTTGCTTAGGTAATAACATTATCCAAACTTTCTGCATAGTTGTTTTAGTTAACATTTTGGTTAATATTACTTGCCCTGTGTGCATCATTCACTTCCAATGACACAAATAACAAGCATGAAAATAGTAACTTTTATAAATAAAAAGTAGTTTAAATAAAATTTCAAAATAGTGTGATGGAAAGAAAACCCACGCAACTAAAAAAATGTATCAGACAGCAGTCAGAAAGGGGAAGAAGGATTCTCCTGGGTTTATAACTGGCCACTGTAGACCAGCAGAAGGTCTGAAGTGTAAAAGAGAAATCCTGGCCTAGAAAAGTCAACGTGCCTTTTAGCTGGTGACACAAAAAGTCTTTAGGATCTGGTAGTTCACTTAATCCTCCATTTTTTTCCAGAAAAATAGAAAAAGGTACCAAGTCCTTTTTCCCATTTTGTTTTAAATCTTTCAGTGCTGTAGTTTTGGATGACTCTTGTTTGTAAGAATATTAAAAATCCTCTGACATTGCATGCAGGTGCCAGCTGAAAGTGGATACATTGCAATACTCTGCACAGGCTGTTTTGTTATCCTTTGAAAAATACATTTCTTTTGGTTATGCTGGACTCCTTGTGAGCTGCTTAAATATTGGCTAACTATCATATCAACATTTAAACAGCTTCAGACTTGTTCATATCACTCCCGAGATCTCTGAAGCAATGTTTCTTTAAAGAGGAGATTTGGCATATATATCCAACACATTCTCTAAAGATTCATCCAATTGTACAGAGATATATAACTGATGCCGTGAAAAGCCAGAGTTAAAGACTCAGTAGTCAGAAGACTATTAAGCAGGTATTCTTAATTGCAGTGCTGGACACACACGGGATTTCTCCTCCAATTGTGTGTATCTGTTCAGGTTAAATGCATAGTTTATATACAAGTTTTACATACATATTCATCAGAGTCCCGAGAAAAGATTTACATATTCATTATTTTCCCGGGAACACATTATCATATGCTAATATTCCTTTGCGGGTGCTCGTTTATGACCCTGGGTGGTCGTCGGGGGTCTCTGGATGAAGGATATGCTCTTCCTCACAGTGTCTGCTGGTTGACCTCCGCTCTTGCGCATGCTCAGTTCTGTCAAGGGCAGTCTGTTCTGGTTTAGTGTTTGTTTTGTCATTCCTTCATCGTTATGGTTCCTCACATCTGCTTCTTCCAAGGTTGAGCTGTCTAAATAATGTCATTTAGGAGTCTCTCTATCTCTGAGATTTCCTGTCCCCCCCAAAACAGCAAGTCAAGCCTGTCTAAGTAGCATTATTTATGAGCCTCTTTATCTTAGAGTTTTCCTGTCTTCTCAAAACAGCAAGGAACTACTTTAGTTTAATTACAATCACTCTAGTAAGTGGAAAGTTTACATTCACAGATATCATACCATATATGGGTTTGCCTATCTCGGTCATCATTTCAAGACCCCTTAGAAGCACACATACATTCACACACACACATGCACACTCCATAGATCACTGGTTGAAAATTATGTTTTTTCTTTTTTTCTCTAAGATAAATCTTCTGCATGCTGTAATCGATGGCCTTGCTGGACTTGTCAAATGCAAGATGAAAGACAAACTTGGACTGAGGCATCTCTCGACTGAGGTGTCAAGAGCCAAAGAGCTAACAAAGGGAGCAATTGACTTGTGCTTATCTTATCAGACAGAAGTAAGGGGGGTAGCCCATCACTGTAAACCAAGTGATCTGTGGGGTGCCACGGAGGCTGCGCAGCCAGAGATTGCTTCGGATAAAGAATAGATGACCCCCTTGAGCACATACCAAGATGCCCGCTCCGAAGGCGTGTCACACTGCTGAGTCCCGCTTCTGACGACACGACATCCCATGCCAAGAGTCAATCGATACACAATAATTGACTTAGTCCCACCTCACAAAAAGATTTCCAAAAGTATAAAAATTGGCACTTGAAAACTCTCTTTGGGAGGAGGAGCCAAGCGAGAACTTCACCTGACGGACGGGTCGATGGGCCTGAACCTCTCTTCCCCCCCCCCAAGAAGGGATGCCTTTTTGGTAAGAGTCGCGCCTCTGACTTTGTCAGACATATCCCCGGGAACACATTGTTAACTAAAGCGCTAAACTATTACTTTGAGCTCCACTTTTGTAGACAGTGCATTTATCAACGGCAATCCCGAATCTGTGATACCTGTCTCTTGAATAAATTACCTACTGTTTCAACTTTGCTAAACTGTTTCAGTCAAAGTCCTTGGAAGGGCTCTGGCAGGCAGGTTGAATCTGAGAAGTGACTACACACTTAACCCTTTAGACATAAACCGTTGACCAAGTCTGGGAACTAGGAGTAGATCCAGCCGCACCTAGACTCTCCTCTGAGAGAGAGTTTAGAACGCAAGGGGGTCTTCTCTGTACCTCATGACTCAACGGGAGGGCTCTCCTTTTGCCACTCATCAGACTCCCCTTACCCCCCTTTAACGCGACACTGCACAAAGCAGTGGATTAAGGATGATCCTTCTCTTCAGGTTTGTCTTGCTTTGGATTGTTGATTGCTGAATGCTAAGGATATGTGAGCATAATTCTAGTTTGCTTTCTCTTCTAAAAGGAGCTAAGAATCCTGCTGGCATCTTGGGTGGTCCAAAGCTCCTTTGGGTGTCACATCGTGTCACTGGACCTACTGAGACGCAGCTGCAGTTCAGGTATTATTATTTATACACAGGCCACTGTACAGCATATAGCAGCTGCAAAAATATTTTAGAGATTAGGCTGTGGATGTAACCAATATAACATTTTCAAGCTTGAGGATACTTACACTTTGATATGGGTTGTATCTTACAGGCACTCTCAGTAGATCTACTGAGTGAATTCTTATTTGCATCTGGTTGGCCATTGTTTGTGCATCTGTTCTTAGTAAAGATTCTAAACCCCACTGAACTCACTGGGAATCTGGATGATGACAGAACAGGATTGGATCAGACCCCTAATTTCCAATAAAATCAATTAAAAAAGAAAACAGAAAAAAAGCTTGCTAAATTTGAATTTCAGTGGAAATGTTTGCCATGGATGGAGAGTGTTAAAGTTTTGGCCCATATGAGTATATTTTATGCTTGCTTCCCCATTCTTTTCCTCTGTTTCACCTACTTTCCTTTCATGTGGTTTCAAGGTGTTAAAAAGCACAATAGAAGGGACACCTGCAGTTTCTCATCGATTTCTATAGACAGTAATAAGCTTTTGACTAGGCTATTTTAACAATCTTGATAAAACTTGATATTCCTCCTACGAAGTTCCATAGGATTTTACAGGAAGATACACACTGTTGACAAATACTGAATCCTACTGGACATAGCTGAGATAAAAAGTACACTGTTGCTTGCTGTGCAAAATGAACCGCGTTTTCTCAGTTACATTACCAGGGTATCCAGGAGCAATATTATTAGCCATACACTATAAAAAAGTTTTGCACACTCTATTTCAAAGCCTGTATAGATTTTTTTTTAAAAAAACCTGTGGGATTTAACAGAGGTTTCTCTTTTTGCAGTCGCAATGAAATGGAGCCACAGGGATAAAACACTGTGAAATCCTGCAGTGTGAAATCAAACCACAGAAAAGAGAACAGTTCCTCTTAAATTCAGGTGAATATTTTTCACGTGGGTGTGACTTAATTTGCAGTAACCATACAGAGTACAAGAGAGCTTGTTAGAGTAGTTACTAATGTTCTGAATTGCTTTATTTGCACTCTATATTCCATTTATTTAATTCTGATCCCTCTACACTTCTGATATTCAAAGCCAGTTGTCCTGGTTTTGGCTGGGATAGAGTTAATTTTCTTCCTGGTAGTTGGTATAGTGCTGTGTTTTGGATTTGGTATGAAAATAATGTTGATAACATACTGATGTTTTCAGTTGTTGATAAGTAATCAAGGACTTCTCAGCTTCTCATGCTGGCTTGCCAGGTGCATGGGAAGCTGGGAGGGGACACAGCTAGGACAACTGACCCAAACTGGTCAAAGGGGATATTCCGTACTATATGATGTCATGCTCAGTATATAAGCTGGGAGAGTTGGCCGGGGGGCAGTGATTGCTGCTCAGGGAAGGGCTGGGTATCGTTCATTGCATGGTGAGCAATTGCATTGTGCATCACTTGTTTTGTATATATCATTAGTATTACAATATCTTCCTCTGCTTTCCTATTAAACTGTCTTATCTCAACCCATGAGTTTTACTTTTTTTTTCATTCTCTTCCCCATCCCACTGGGGGGTGGAGAAGCGAGCGAGTGGCTGCATGATCTTAGTTGCCAGCTGGGGTTAAACCCCAATACTAGGGAAAATATAGAAAAGATAATGCAGAAGATAATGCAGAGAGACAGAGGAGAAAGAAAAGCAGAAAACATGAAGAGAGCAATGCATGCATTATCTTATTAACCTACCTACAGCAGTCACCGTATGTTTGCTGTGGTTTGTTACTAGCAGAGGAGAAGCTCATTTTTGTAACTCCAGGCAGGAGTAAGCCTTGATTGGAGCTTGGATGAAAGTGGAAATGGTGTATTGAATACTCATAGCTTTTAGGTGAGAAATTAGACTCCTGGGCCTGAGATCATTTTCCTCATGCATCTACTGATGATGAAAAGGCACAAAGATGTTACCTTGAGTAGAGCCTTGGTTTCATCATCAGTGTTAAAGAATTTCTTGTACAATTTTTGGGTTAGTCTAGGCTTGCTTCTTTGTTCACAGCTCAGAGTTGGGCCATCACCTCAGTGAGTGGCAACTCTGTGCTACATCTTAACACCTTAAATACCTTTCTTAACACAATTACACAACAGGTAAAGTCCACCGCAAATTTCCACCGTGTCCTCAGTTCTCAATTTCTTCTAAAAAGTCCATTAATCTTCTCCATCGGCATGTTCTGCAAAGTTCTGCTTCTGATCTCAGAGTCCATCAATCCATCTCAAAAGGTTATCGTCTCAAAAGGTCACCATCTGGTCTTTCATCCTTCTTCTGTGGAAAGTGTCTCAGTGTTCTGTCATACATATATTTTGAAATACCCTATTCTTACCTATTCCTCAATCTATCTATGTCTGCATTTACCCAATCTTAATCAAATTATTCACTTATCATTCCATTTGTCTTTATCTACTGATTAACTCAGCTGGGGATTAGGCCAACCATGGAAAGGGTTGTACATGGGACAAATGAGCAGTCTTGCATTGTGTGTCTGTTTACACCTGTGCTTACACAGTTGTGATATCTTATCATTAATCCTGTTCCTATTCTACTTGTTGTGTATTCATAATGGTTGAAACATTTAGGCTAAGAAACTCAGTTCCGGTCCTATTATATAATATGGCCATTTGAGAGACCTGTAATCTTTGCACAATGTGAGAGTTATCACTATTATAGTACTGAACTAATTCAATAAATAGAGATCTATAATACCAGGAGTTTAGATTTGATTTAGTCCTCAGTGATCAGGTTTAACCACAAATGTAAAGACTGACACTGGATCTAAATTTGTCTACAGCTCAGAATGCTCAGACAAGTGTTGTGGTTCAAGAATATCCTCAGATAAAATCAACCTTTGACCAAGCAAAGATGGCACACAGGCATCTCTGCCTATTTCCTAGTTCTAACAAATAATCAGGTAGCCATCAAAATGCAAATCTCATAAATGCTAGAAATTCAGAAGCTCAATTGCCTTAGAATGAAGTAGAATTATTCCTGCTGTTTCTGGCATAGAAAGGGAAGAGTCATATCTTTTCCTTTCTCTTATCCATTTCCAACGTTACTGCAATACCTGAGGCTTCCAGAAACATCATGAATGCTTCCATGCTATAGCTGTGTGTGGTAGGGAAGTGTGACAACTTTCATTTTATAGATGGAGGCTAAGGTACAGAGGTTCATTGAAACAGCCAGCATGATAGACAGAAAGTTTATTTTAGAGTTTGGAACTCAAACTTTGTCTGCAGGAATGACTTATGGTAACATATAGCTCTTTTTGATATAACTTTTATACTAGCAGCCCAGAACAGATTTATCATTCTTTAACAATACTGGCTTCTCAGGTGATTGCAAAAATACAGAGGCTGTGGTGAGCAGTCTCTGTTTAGTGCTTAAGCCATGCTACTTTTCCCCTGATTCAAGTATTGAATGTAGAACAGGCCCTGAAAAAGAACCTTATTCCTCAGCAAAAAAAATATAAGCCAAGATGACAAAGCAGAAAAACTAGTTAAAATGAAAGAGTAAGAGTTTAAAAAGCTTTAACTAGAGCAGAGCAATCTTCAGTCCTACAAATAAATTTCAGATTACCCTATGCTTTTCAAGTAAACGCAGATGGTAAGGCAAAAGGAAGTGGAATTAAAAACAGTCCTCAGGAAGTATTTTTCTTGAGAATAAACTATAGAATCACAGAATCACAGAATGGTAGGGGTTGGAAGGGACCTCTGTGGGTCACCTGGTCCAACCCCCCTACCAAAGCAGGGTCACCTACAGCAGGCCGCACAGGACCGCGTCTAGGCGGGTCTTGAATATCTCCAGAGAAGGAGACTCCACAACCTCCCTGGGCAGCCTGTTCCAGTGCTCTGTCACCCTCAGAGTGAAGAAGTTCTTCCTCATGTTCAGACGGAACTTCCTGTGCCTCAGTTTGTGCCCATTGCCCCTTGTCCTGTCGCTGGGCACCACTGAAAAGAGTCTGGCCCCATCCTCCTGACACCTGCCCTTGAGATATTTATAAGCGTTTATAAGATCCCCTCTCATTTCCTGTTCTCATTCCTATTCTCAAGAATATTAGGATCTATCTGAAATGTGAATATTTTATCGCAAATGCCAAGCACTCATTGAAGTGTTTGCTACCCAGTAAGGCACTCAGTGGAAAGATTTTGCTAAACTGTGATTAACTGCTCAACTAAGGCCTGAAAGTCCTTCCCTGAAAAGGTTGTGGTGCCAGTGAGTTCGAGTGTCAGATCTGGCTGCCTCTAAACAGATGCCTGTCCTCACTTCCAGCTTTCCTGGCTTTTAAACCAAATTCTTAGAGCCACAGAGGTCCCTTCCAGCCCCTAACATTCTGTGATTCTTCCTTGTTATCTGTGTGATTAACAAACCAGGGATAGAATATGCTGTGACATGAATGATCCCTGAAGGAACTGAGAAGATTCCAGGAAACCAGCAAGGAAAATGTGCATCAGCTCTAAGCTATGCATAACATTTCCCTCTGAATTAAAGAGGTGAAAGTGTGCTTGGAAGGAATTTCCTTGGGGAATTTTATTAATAAAAATGAAGGTCCTAAATGGTCTTAAAAGTAAAATACTCTGACCTGGACAGGCAGAAATAATATTTACTTTTACGTCTTTGGATTTGACACTGTGGTGCTTATTGACTGACTTAACTGGGAATTTTATTCAGCTTTAAACTGCAGGAAAACAGTTTTACAGTCAGCACTAAACACATGCAGAATTTTGGAGAGGATCACAGAATCACAGAATCACAGAATGGTAGGGGTTGGAAGGGAATTCTGGGGATCATCTAGCCCAACCTCCCTGTCAAAGCAGGTTCACCTAGATCAGGTTGCACAGGATCGTGTCCAGGCAGGTCTTGAATATCTCCAGAGAAGGAGACTCCACAACCCCTCTGGGCAGCCTGTTTTTGTTAGTAAACACTATTTCTGCACCACTGAGATTTAATTCTGATAATAGCTGTCACAGTTAAGCCAACTCATTACCTCATTCTTACACTGTCAGTAAAAATACAACGTTTTAATAGAAAGATGGTCAATATGCCATTGTACAAAGCGTGAAAGTAGATCTTGCAGAGCAAAAGATGTTTTTTACAAAGTAACAGACAACTCTGTTCTAGAGACAAAAAAAAATATACAGCTAAATACAATAAATCAACCTACATTCCATCAATTTCTCTTTATAATGTGTGTTTTAGTAATGCTCCAAAATAGACAGCAGGTGTAAAGTTCATCCAGGAGAAAACTAAACACCTTCCACATAAGTTTACTGCAGCTTGTTACCCAATACTCTATTCCTGCAGAATGCTTTTTGGAAAGCATAAGACTTTGTAGCAATGTCTTATATTAATTTCTGCAGTGGTGGAATTTAAAACCCGAAGAAATGTGATGGACAACACTCAGTGCTTTTTGCTTCACATAGCCACACCACCAGTAGAAGAAGAAATGTGAGCATCTGCTCGTTCCACTGCAGTATGATATGATCCATACATGAACCTCACTGAAAAAGCAAAAGCCACACAATGAAGCAGATCAAGACAGAATGAAACGAGGTTCAGGGAACTTGGACATGTTGGAAAGATGTTGAGGTGGATGGTTTGTCAAAGCTGATGTGACTGGACGTTCCAGATCAGTCCCCATACAGAGAGGATAAAGACCTCAGTCAGGCCTTACATCTAAAATTAACACTCCAGTTGTGGGCTCTAGCACAGGGACAAGTATGTGAAGTGATAAATCAACTAACAACTGCCACTAGCTCAGCACCTTCTATTGAGCAAGAGCTGTAAATACAAACCATAATCCCACCCTTTGGCTGCAACTTCCTTTTCACTTGACTGTCCTGTCACCCAGACAAGGTGCTGCCTTCAGCAGTATCCACCTGCACCACCACCACATAACACAGAAGCATGGGCAGCCAAGCCCCCTCTTCTCTTGGGCTGGCAGAGACAGGAGGTCACTAGTGCAGGCACACACATGCACGCACACATGCACACACACACACGTGCACACACACACACACACGATGCTCTGGGTTCACAAGCTCATGTGCGTTTACCAGCTGGCAATGGGACCCTCACTTGCTCAGTAGATGACACCACCAGGGGCACTTACACCCTTGCTATGACTCCAGTAGCTGGCACCAAATCCACTCCTGCTGGTCCCCGCCGTAGCTGGCACCTAGTCCTTGCAGCCCTCAAAAACACACACAGGATAAAAAGTGAGATTATGCAGAGAGATAGTTAAGAAGGGATTAAATCAGAAGGCAGGAGAGACTACGGGGATCATGAGCAGGGCTCAAATGTGTACTGACAGCCTTATTTTACATGTGACCAGTCCCTTAACATCCCTTTCTGTCTAGTCCCCACTTTATTCTTCCCTGGTTCCCTTCCCCTAAACATTCCTTAATAAATTTTGCATAGTCCCACAGGACTGTCCACAGAAATGTCCCAAATCCTCACGTTCCTCCTGGTTCCCCCTTTTTATCCATTACAAAGTCCAGGTTGGCCCTCTCCAAAGCTATGTCCAGAGTTTCTTAATGACCCATCAATTAGTGACTGGAGACTTTTGGTCTTTGGCATTATCTCTGTTATCCCTCGTCTATCAGGTTTGTGTCTCTGAGGTTTTGTTTATCACTTCCACCATTATATATTATCACATTTACATGGAAAGATCTTTAACAGGTAATTGTTGTAGGTGATTCCCTTTGAGGGGAACAGACCGCCCAATATGCCAACCAGACCCATCCTACAGGGAAGTCTGCTGCCTCCCTGGGGCCTGGGTTACAGACATTTCTAGGAAACAGGTAGTGTTTTCCTCAATCCCATCAGTGGCAGGGAAGAACACTGAAAGGAATAGGAAAACTCGCACGATGAACAGCTGGCTCAGAGGCTGGTGCCGTCCATGGAATTGTGGTTTCTTTGATCATGGGGAGGTTTATAGGACACCGGGCCTGCTGGCGACCGACAGAGTCCAGCTATCTCAAAGGGGGAAAAGGATTCTTGCCCACGAGCTGGCAGGGCTCATCAAGAGGGCTTTAAACTAGGTTCGAAAGGGGAAGGGGATATAACCAGGCTCACTAGAGATGAGCCTAGGGGTGGCATGCCAGGGTTGGGGGTGAGATCGATAGCCCAGCTCAAGTGCATCTACCCCAATGCATGCAGCATGAGCAATAAACAGGAGGAGTTGGAAGGCATTGTGCAGCAGGACAGCTATGACTTGGTCACCATTTCAGAAACATGGTGGGATGACTCTCATGACTGGAGTGCTGCGATGGATGGCTATAAGCTCTTCAGAAGCAATAGGCGAAGAAAGAGAGGCAGTGGGGTGGCTCTGTATGTTAGGGAGAGTTTCGACTGCATAGAGCTCAATGATTGTGATGATAAGGTTAAGAGCTTATGGGTAAGGATGAGGGGGAAGGCCAACAAGGCAGACATCCTGCTGGGGGTCTCTTATAGACCACCCAGGCAGGATGAAGAGGCAGATGAAGCATTCTACAAGAGGCTGGCAGAAGTCTCACAATTGCTAGCCCTTATTCTGATGGGGGGCTTCAACTTACTGGACATCTGCTGGAAATACAACACAGCAGAGAGGAAATAGTCTAGGAAGTTCCTGGAGTGTGTGGAAGATAACTTCCTGACACAGCTGGTAAGTGAGCCTACCAGGGGAGGTGCCTCGCTTGACCTACTCTTTATTAACAGAGAAGGACTGGTGGGAGATGTGGTGGTCGAAGGCCGTCTTGGGCTTAGCAACCATGAAATGATAGAGTTCTCGGTTTGAGGTGAAGTTAAGAGAGGGGCCAGCAAAACCACCACCATGAACTTCCGGAACACAGACTTTGGCCTGTTCAGGATGCCGGTCGAGAGGGTCCCCTGGGAGAGAGTCCTGAAGGGCAAAGGGGTCCAGGCAGGCTGGACATTCTTCAAGGAGGAAGTCTTAAAGGCACAGGAGCAGGCTGTCCCCATGTGCCGCAAGACGAACCGGCGGGGAAGATGACCAGCCTGGGTGAACAGTGAGCTCTTGCTGGGTCTCAGGAAAAAAAGGAGGGTCTACCACTTATGGAAGAAAGGGAAGGCAACTCAGGAGGAGTACAGAGGCCTCATTAGGTCATGCAGAGAGGAAACTAGAAAGGCAAAAGCCCAGCTAGAACTCAGGCTGGCCACTGTTGTAAGGGACAACAAAAAGTGTTTTTACAAATACATCAAAAACAAAAGGAGTGCCAAGAAGAATCTCCATCCCTTATTGGATGCGAGGGGGAATATTGCCACCAAGGATGAGGAAAAATACTTAATGCCTTCTTTGCCTCAGTCTATAATAATCAGACTAGTTATTCCCAGGGTAGTCTCATTAGGTCATGCAGAGAGAAAATAAGTCCTGTGAGGAGTGGCTGAGGGAACTGGGGTTGTTTAGTCTGGAGAAGAGGAGGCTGAGGGGGGACCTTATCTCTACAACTACCTGAAAGGAGGCTGTAGTGAGGCGGGTGTTGATCTCTTCTCCCAAGTAGCTAGCAATAGGACGAGAGGAAATGGCCTCAAGTTGCGTCATGGGAGGTGTAGATTGGATATTAGGAAAAAGTTCTTTACTGAAAGAGTGGTGATGTGGGGAATTGACAATTAGTTCGATTTTGCTATAGCTTTAGTTTAATTTTGTTACATAATTTTGCATCTATGTTAAAGTAAGAGTTAAACACTGTTATTCAGTTTAGTTCTGTTCTTTGTAATCTTGCTAACAAGGACTGTTGTGGCTCAAATGTAGCTAACAAGGACTGCTTGTGAGACAGACGAAGAGAAACAAGGACTGATAACCAGAACTTTGTTGTCTGTAAGAAGCAACTCTCTAGCTGAAACTGCTTCTATGGTTTGGGACTCAGCCAACACAGACAACTCAGGAATTTTTGAGCCAAAGGTGAAAGCACACAGCAAGGAAGACTACGAGCCTTCATCCAGAAGACCCCCACAGACGACCACCAGACGACACTGCGCAAGTGCTAAAGGGGGGTGGAGTATGATAATGAATTCCTAGAAATAATTACAATAGTCCAGCCTACTTAGATAAGCTTTGTAGTAAATAGGTGCATGCTTCATGACTCGGTGTGCAAGTTAGGAGGAGCGATCCCCCTTGCACTCGGCGCCGCACTAAACATACCTGCTTTATAACTCTCTGAGTTGTGAAGTTTGATTCCGCACATCAGTGGTCAGGCATTGGAACAGGCTGTCTAGGGAAGTGGTGGAGTCACCATCCCTGGAGGTGTTCAAAAACGTGTAGATGTGGCACTTGGGGACATGGTTTAGCAGGTGTGGTGGTGTTGGGTTGATGGTTGGACTTGATCTTAGAGGTCTTTTCCAACCTTAATGATTCTATGATTCTATGACCTCAAATGAAGCAGATGCTCTCACCTTCCACATACCCTTATGATACCTGATGGGATTTGGTAAAGTTTGCCTTATTTGACTATTCTTCCTGCAGTTTGTTTTGTTCCAAATGTTCCCATCTACCTCAAGGTCTAGCATGTGCAACAGGAATGGGAGGCAGGAATTCTGGAGTCAGAATCCAGTTATCGATAGACTTTGATTTGTCTAGTAGGCAAAGAGCATTCTTCGTTGCATGTTACCTTTGCAGTACTGTGTGTAAGGCCACTTTATGAGAAAAAAAAAAGATTGTATTTGCAGAAATTAGTCTGCTGTCTGTTTTTCCATTATGTGAAATCTCCAGGAACCAGATGATACAAAAGTATTTAAACCAGGCATAGTTTTATTAAGTAATTGAGGCCAGAATCAGGATAGTCTAATGCTGCATCTCTCAGAGCTGAAGTTTTTGGTGTTACAGCTGCAAGCATCCCTCCATTTCTTCTCAAGAAATGTGCAACTTCATCTATTGGAAATTAATGTCAGCATCACACTGCTATTCTGTGACAACTGAATGGTTCCATTGCCAATCTAGAAACAGTCCTATAATTTCCTTATGCAACATATTATAAAATATGTTGTTAATGTATTTGTAGATATTATGAAAGTGAAGTTATGGGAATTCTGAGTAGGGGAAAAAGTGACTTGTCGCGGAGGATGAACCAATTAATTAAACAGGTAAATTTAACTTTTAACACAGCCAGACTACAAACCATTGCTTCTATGGAAAATTACTTCCAAACAGTCACGATGATTCATATGGAAGCTGCTTCTTTCTGCAATCAGCAAATATTTTGACCATCAAGGATCTTAGGTCCATACAGCATGCCTCCCAGTCCTCATCCTTGTTGGAGTCCACATCAGTTCACCTGAGAGAGCATGGCATAGGTCCCTTCTGGGGGAAGAAGGAGAGCACGCCTGCATCTCACCCAGGTACAGGCTTGGGATGCAGATGGGACACATCTCCAGGCATACAAGCACTCTCATTGCCACAACATAGGCCTATAAGGAAACAAAGAATGGAGGAAAAGGGAAAATCCAGGAAAAGGATAGTGAAATGTAGAGCCAGGGGAAGAGAGGAATAGCAAATAAATATGGAGCATGAGCCCAAACACGGAGCCCAATTCAAAAGAGAACTGCTCGCAGAATTTTTCAGGTTGAAGCAGCAGCTGGCCTCAGAAAGGAACAAGTCTTGGGAGAAAGAAACTATTTTAAACTGCCCTTGTGTTCCCGTCCTTTCACAGTGACTCACACTGTTCTGCCTGCTCTCAGCTTCAAGGCTCAAGTTGGAGTTAGGACATCGATTGAAAAAATCTGGAGGCCTATACATACCCACTGATAGCGTATTCATCTTGACTCCTACAGCAATTGAGGGTTGGGAGGGGTTGAAGCACCCCAAACAGTTAAAAAAAAAACCAACCCAAAACCAGAAGAAAAAGTAAAACTGAAATCACAGGCTCCTAGGAGGTTCCAGGTGCAATGTCAGCCATAGCGCTGTGCTTGCTTGGTAGGGGGATGCAAGTGACTTCATCTTAGCCACAGTGGGAGTTTTTACTGAAACTGTCAGTAGCTTATTTAGATCTAGACCATAGAAAATAGCTAAATCAGTACCACCTGGAAAAAATAAAGGCAAGTGTTTAACACTGAAGAATTCTTTTCATAATATTTATCTGGATAGAAGACAATTTGAAGTCCAATTTCACATCATCTCTTACAGTAGAAAGTATTTTTCAGTTTTCCTGAATGAAGCAACTTCAGTCACATGGTAAGTTCTAGCCCACAGTGTTTGTTCTGAAATAATCTCCCATAGAAATAGTGGTATATAAAGAGTTGAAGAAAGAGAATGCCAAAGAGCAAGAAAATAAATGCCCTGGCACTTACAGTACAGCTGCCTTTGAGTGTCAGCAGTTCTACAGTTGCCACTGTTAAATAATTTTCTAAATTCTGTCCAATTTTGTTATTGTAGCAAATCTGACCTCATCCTGGTCCCATGCCAGGACCAAAGAGCTGCTCTGTTTACCCACTGTTGATGCAATATCTAAACTCAAAAGGTTTCCAATAGCTGTTTTGGATGGAGGGGAAGAAAAAAGCAGTACTAGAACAGCAACTTCTGACTGAAACGTAGTTTAAGGTACTCACCATTTTCTCATCTAAGTCAGTGAGTAAAGCTTCTTTGTAGAAGCCCATACTTCTGGATCAATTTTTTGTCCTTTCAGTTCTAAAAGACTCAGCGGGGAGAGGAAGGACTCTTTAAAACTAGATTTAAGTCCAAACCAAAATCCTGGATCCTAGCAATGGGCTGTTTTCAAGTTATTTAATTATTTATGCTGTTTTCTTACATTTTTAAAAGGCCAGAAGGGACCATTAAAAGGCCAGAAGGGACCATTAGCTCACATAGTTTGACCTCTTGCATACCACAGAATTTTTGTGTGTTAAGGACATGTTTGTCCGAGGAGTATCTTCTGTGTATTTTGTTCTTGATTTGAGGATTTCAGATCACCACTTGCCTTGACAGTGTCTTATACAGCATGTTGATCACCCTCACCTCTCCTCTGAAGTCTATGTAGAGAGACAATAACCTTCATCTGACTAGGAGACTAATGGTAGCCTACTGTGAAATGGCATAAGGCAACCCAACAGCTCACTGGCACAAAAAGCACTGCTCTGTCTCTCCTATTAACTTGTGACAACTTCTCACCAAGAAATTAAATTCAACAATTAAAAAAAAAAACCCTCAGATTGGTTTAATCTGCTTATGGAAGGGTCTGACAAGAGTCAGAGCCCTGCACTAGGAGCAGGGAGAGTGAAGCAAGCCCTTCCCTTACAGCAGCAACCTGTTAGATTTGCTCTGCCATTCGCAGGTCTATAGCCTCAAACTGCCAGGAGGGACAAGGAAAGGCTTTTATAAGCTCAGGAGTGCTTAATCGCACCAATAAAATCCAGGCTAAATGCAGGCTTTACTGGACTGCTTTTACTTATACTTAATTACATTAATCAAGTAGATAAACATGCAGTTGCATCCTAGGCAATGCAGGGAGGGAAGAGCTGTTAACCCCTGTGCAGCAGGGAGGGGACATCAGGAAAGTAATAATGGGTACTGAAACAACTTTCTTGAGTCCTTAATTTTCCATAAGGATTTTATTTCCTCAGATGCTTGTTTAAGCATCCTTTGAGGATTATGACCGAGAAATCAGATATGGCATGGCTGTGTTTTGAAGAAATATTCTGAGTGGTAAGTGGGTGTGTCTGTTTTTTTAGGCTCGGTGTGAGTTTGCTGTAGTGGTTGCTTAGTTTAAGCCACATCATTCCCTTGGGTCTTTGGTATACTAGAAATACACCACACTTCAGGGTAAACATGATAAATTAAATATCATAACTGGTTTTGTGTGTTCACAGCTTATTCTGTGTGTAATGCAGCTGCACTGCAGGGCAGCAGGCTGCTACATTTGCCCTGTTTTGGCTTTTCTTCATGAAGACAGATAAACCCATGGGGAGGAAGCAGTGCCTGCTCTCAGACCTGAGCATGCTCAGCTAGGGAGAAGGAGAGCTTGGGGAGGCCAAGATGCATTGCAGCAGTTGCAGCAGTTGCAGAGGCCTGTGTGTGGCAAAGAGCAAGCCACAGCAAAGCCTCAGAGATCCCTACAGAACAAACAGACCCCTTCAAGACCTATGAGAGACTCTGTACAGTTTATTACAAAGCCAGAAAGCTTCTGGAAGTTGTTAGAGCAAAAGCAGGAAGAAAAAAAGATGGGCATTGCAAGGTCACCATGGGTGGGAAGAAAGGTGGTGGTGGGGATACTTGTTTTTGACTACTTGTCCTGGCTTTTCTTATTTTAATATGCAGTTCTGAGTGCTTTTGGATGCTTTTGAAGTTGTGTATAAATTGGTGGTGTTCCTGTAATTATATTTAGGCATTGGGTTTGTGATAACTTCATATAACCCTGAATCTTCCAATGGTTTTATATTGACTAGTAACACTTGCAAGTCAGAGAGAAACAAGACATTCTTTTTTTTTTTTGAGGCTGGTTTACTTCCAAGAGCTAGAAAGAAGATGGGGAAGAGAGGCAGAAGAGCAGTGCTCCAATGTGCCTATCCCTACCCCCAAACCAGGTCCAGTGTGTATTGTTCAGGCCATTTGATTAACTCTCTCACTTGACCCAGACCCTTAGTCCCCGGATCCTCCAGACTCCCATTTTGCAACCTCTTCCACCTCAGAAGTAAAGCTGCACTGCTCAGCTCATTTCTTCCCCAAGCCTTCTTTCCAACCCCTGTCCCAGTGAAGTCTGTCCCTACTCCCAGCCTGGCTGCAGCTCTTGGGCTGCACTACTGCTGCCTACCAAGGTACTGCTTGTGGGTACCACTATACAGGTTGCTCTGACAAAGTCTGCCTAAAGGAGGCTCCGGGGACAAAAGGTAGGGTATAGGCAGATAAAAAGCAAAATCCTATTTTTAGTCATGTCAAACATGGAAAGGTTTAAAGCAGACTCTCTTTGAAGTTAAAGCTCTGAGAATTCCTCAAAGGATACTTTTTTCCTTTCTTCTTTTCTGTTGAGCTACATCCATCACAAAAGGAATGATCTTCTTGCACCAACATATATATAGAACGCTATGCCAACCATCTATCTTCTAACTTGGCACATTTTTCCTTCAATGCAAATGTTTTTGTTAGAGAGGAAAATGTTTTATAGATGCCATAAAAACCACTTTCTCTCTCTTAGCCAAATCCCAGTAACTTCATACAATGAATTACTTTTCCATAATGCATCAGAGAGTGGAAAATAATCTGTTGTAAATTTCTGATGTGAGAATTACAAAATGAATAAGAATGAACATAATCTACATCTGATAATTAGCACAAGAGTTAGTACAAACTTACACTATTTCATAAAATCTCTGAAGCAGAAACTGAGATCATCTGCACCACAAATAGTGTGTGAATCTAACAAAAACATAATGCATATCTGGTAAATCACTTATGTTAATGTCTATATATATATTAATATCAATATTCTATGAGGAGTAGCTGAGGGAACTGGGGTTATTTAGTCTGGAGGAGGCTGAGGGGGGACCTTATCGCTCTCTACAACTACACTAAAGGAGGTTGTAGCAAGGTGGGCATCGGTCTCTTTTCCCAAGTAACAAGTGATAAGACGAGAGGAAATGGCCTCAAGTTGTGCCAGGGGAGTTTTGGACTGGATAGTAGGAAAAATTTTTTCACTGAAAGGGTTGTCAAGCATTAGAACAGGTTGCCCAGTGAATTGGTTGAGTCACCATCCCTGGAGGTATGTGTAGACATGGTGCTTAGGGACGTGGTTTAGTGGTGGACTTGGCAGTGTTAGGTTTGTGGTTGGACTCGATGATCTTAAAGGTCTTTTCCAACCTGAATGATTCTATGATCAGTATGTTGTTGTTCTTAGATCAAAGGTCCCTTCCCACCCCAAACCATTCTCTGATTCTGTGAATAACAACGATGCAGATGAACTCTGTGGTGGCAAACATTGAGTGCCCTCCATCAGGGCAGAAGGTCTCGGGCAAACGGAGGAACTGCTCGGTGAAATGCGGATAAACATGCTGGTGCTAACGAATGGCAATGCCAAGGCAGGGAGCTTGCTCCCAGGCAGGGTGGCAGGAGGGATGCTGACGTTTTACAGTACAGACCAAACTATTCTGATTTGCAGCTTTTCAGTACCTGAATGAGACCTATAGGAAAAATGGAGAAAATCTTTTATAGCAAGGCCTGTTGTGACAGGACAAGGGGTTAAAGTAAAGGAGGGTAGATTTAGGCTAGATAAAAGGAAAAAATTTACAGTCAGGGTGGTGAAACACTGGAATGGGTTGCCCAGAGAGTTGGTAGATGCCCCATCCCTAGAGACTTTCCAGGTCAGGTTGGACTGGGCTCTGAGCAACTGGCTCTGGTTGAAGATGTCCCTGCTCATGGCAGAGGGATTGGACTAGATGGCCTCTAAAGGTCCCTTCCAACCTTTTTCCAACCAGGGCTTTTAACACACTAAGTCTTTCAGCTTTACCTCAAATCTTTTCTTCCACCAAGTAATCTTGCCTGGGCTCCTAATAGCTCCAGTGCTCCTTCAGTGAACTCTTGGCTCAGCTGAAGCCAATGACCTAAGTCCTCTGGCCTGCGGAAAAGACAGAATTTCAGCTCTCATTCTTGCAAACTTTCTTCATCTTCACTTTACTCCTTCATTCTTATTTTTCATTTCCTCTTGCTGTTTCCTAAGCCTCGTTCTTCATTGCTGTTTCATAGAAATTTTCCTCAAATTCTCCATTTCCTTTGCATTTGCTGCTCTTCAGAGGCTCCATTTCTTTTCCTTAGTTTTGCAAATGTGCTCATTGGGGATGTCTGTGTCCTGGTTCAAATGAAATCATCAGAGCCTTTTTACTGGCTGAACACATTTAGTGAAAAGTCTCACTGCAAAAGTGAATGTTTGCTCACCTTCCAGAGCTAGCTGACTGTTCAGTTGCAACACCATGCAATACCCATTTTTATATCCTTGCCTGACTATTTTCTTGGGGTTTAGGCCATTCCTAAAATACTGTTGCTTATGAATGCAAACAATTCAGGTCATTTTGCTTCCTGAATGCAAATTGAACTTCTGATACAGAATCATAGAATAGTTTGGGTTGGAAGGGATCTTTAAATATCCTGACCCACACACATTTTTAGTCCTTGATGCCCAAGTGATGCAATAGGCACAGGCTCAAAGAGTGACCTTTTGCTTCACTCAAAGGATGCTCAAGCCTCCTCCTCTTCAAGGTTCTTTGACTGGAGATGCTTAAAGTGCCATGGTTTTAAGAGGTTTATTTGGTGTATGAATTGTTTTGACTGCCAGTCCACAGCATGATAACAACATGTCCTTAGCGATTGCTCCTTGGATAAAGTAGATATTGAACATATTTAAAACAGAGCTTACAGTTATGTTCAGGAATGCAAACAAGGAGAAACAAAAGAGAAATACTGCAAGCCTGAATGGTAACCTGCTGTCTTCTGTGAAAGGGAGGAGGTACTGTGCCATCCCACTCGGTGGGTAAGGGGAGATGAGCTTTTCAGTTCTCTGCGCAGTACCCAGGAGTCACAACAATGACCCAAGAGGCTTGATTAAAAACAAAGCTTTACTTGGAATTCAGTGAGATTACAAAAGATGGTAATTTTGCGACTTTGTAACGACATTACTTTTAACGCAGTGGGGTTAGAACGGATATTGATTTGGCAAAACTTACAACAAACTACAAAATATAGCAGATTGACAGACTTACAAAAACATTACCCTTATGTGCCTAGAAAGTCAGAGATAGAGAAAGAGAGGAAAACAAAAGGAAAAATAAGAGAAAAGATATCACCACCCTTGGATCCAGCGACCGTCTCTGCTGGTGGTCAGGGTCCTCCAGTGGTGGGCGCGCACCAAGGAGCTTGCCCACTCTCCTTTTCATTTATTTCAGGGTTGTGCAAGCCTGAGTGATGGATATTTTCCCACAAATCAAGCACACTTTGGCTAACATGCAGTAAACATTTATATATTTCAAGCAACAGTTATCAGTACTTTTACAGTTACACTTAAACACTCTCTTTCCCCATTGGTCCTTACATGTCTCGTCTCTGTTTAAAGTCACGGCACCCTCCCTTTTTACCTCGCATGTTCGGTGAATAAGGGTCTTTACTTGGGCTGGGGTCTCCAGCTCAGGGGGTGTGATTTTTAGTATTATAATGAGGGTAGTTCAACTAAGGATACATGAATTCTCAGTTCTGCTGCCAATTGCAGCATACATAAAACATTTTGATTAATTGTCCTTCTCAAGGTCCAGTTGCTCCAGCATGGTTAAAGATACCAAGTGTTTGTTCTTCTGCCGGGGGGGGGGTGATTCAGTGTACTTGGTTGAGCAGGTCTGTAACCATGAGATGTTCCTTCTCTGGAACACTGGCTACTATTCAACAACAATTAATCAGCTAAGTTTCAGAGTTTGCTTAATTAGAGCATCTCTGTCTCTGTTTCTCAAGACGGAGATTTGAGACAATTGTTCACTTTGATCTGGGACCCTACAGGTACAATACAGAAAGAAAGATTGATTCAATTAATCAACTGACTGCTGGGGTGGTAAACAGATGCTTCTTGTAGAAGCAAGTTGCAGAAAAGATGCTTATTAATTAAGATGTCTCTCTACTTAGAACATAATAATTATCTTTAGAACCATCATGTTGTCAGTTTGCTGCACTCCTATTTTCACTGAAGCCATGGAAGTTTTTCCTTGGAAGATGCCTTTACACAACAGTGAGATCCTGAACTTTCTTTGAAATGCCACCAAAAAAACATTTCTGTGTCCTATCTATATTCTGACTCTTTGAGGATTCAAAATCACTACTCCTTTGGATGAGTAGCCTGCTGACAATGGTACTGCTTGAAACTTGAGTCTTCAATTGATGACTCACACAGAAGTTGGCTTAAAAGAAATGGCAGTTCTGTGAACATGTGTTTTCTAGTTACGAAAATATCACCTCCTTTCCTGCAGGGATCAGGAAAAGGGGTTTCTCTCCCTTTCTCTCTTCCATTCAACATCAAAATTCATGTTCATCACAATGCTTCCTGTTTAATTTAGTTCACACCTGCTGCTTTTGCAGTGTCTTGATGCTGTTAGCATTTCTACAAGCCTTTCTAAATGGTAGAAAGCAATGGTTTTCTTTGAGGTGTGGGATGTGATAACCAGAAGTGAGCTGCAATCTGAAAATATATTTAGAAAATGGAATTTGTAAATGTTGTCTCTTGTGGTTGGAGTTACAGCAGCATTATTTTGATTCCAGCCTCAGTATTAAACTACATCTTGAAAATCACAAGCTGGATGAAGGATCTTTTAAAAACTATATGCTGTGCCTGTCTTACGTTAAGACACATTGTTCTAAAAATATCTAGTGGTTTGTGTCGAGATCATTTTACTCTGGACACCTGGGTAAATGCACAGGCCTATAAAAATGAAGAAAAATTAGTCTGGTCATTTCTAATTTCCTTTGAGAACAAACACAATCAGTTTTAAAACAGTAATTAGTAATCAGTAATTAATTAAAATTTAATCTCCTTGAGTAGGTGGTAAGAATTTAGAAGTGAGTCATGCTAATCATGTCTAGGCTAAATTCAGAAGAATGAGGTTCTTCACTCCTTCCCTGTCAAGTGTATTTGATGGCCAATATCAGTTTTTTGTAGCATCATTTTGGCTGTTTTTTACTTTCTCCTTCTGCTTCCAAGAGTCCCCTGCTGAAGAGCTAACAACACAATTGTTTAGTGTCTCTCAAGTACCATTTTACTTGATGTGTCTTTTGGGAATGGTCCTTGGAGTCAACCATCTCCCTATTCATGTCCAAGTACTGCTTTGGAGGGAGTTGGCTGGAGGAGCCCTGAGCAGAGCCAGTGAGTGAGCTAGCAGTTAATCAGTGTAGACAATCACGCCACCAGTGCTCAGACTCACTCCTGGCCCTCGTATTTGGCAGATAGGCATAGCCTTTGACTAATTTTGTAATGATGCCCCTTTGTTTCTGCAGCTCTGACACTTAAAATTAGTTTAATAACTGTCCTTGTTTTGGTTAAAACAGAAATTATTCTCTTTTAGTGAATCTTATGATGCCGTGAAAAGCCGGAATTGAAGACTCAATAGTCAGCAGACTATTAAGCAGGTATTCTTTATTGCGGCGCTGGGCACACGGGGGATCTCTCCTCCAAACGTGTGCACCGAAGAGACACAGTTACTAGGTATTTATGCTATGTTAACATACATATTCATTACATTTCCAAGAAATGTTTATCATAGTAATGGCTTTTCCAAGAATTCATTAATATATGGTAATGTCCGTCGCACATGTTTGTTTGGCGTCTCTCGGCAGGGGTCTTCAGATTATCCTGCAGCCTCCTTATCTCTGTAGTTTGCATACCTGTTCTCCCAAGGCCCAGGCGCCTAAAGGGATTATTCAGGAGTCCCTTGTCTTGCAACCGTCCTAATATTCACAAAGAACCAAGACTTGTTTCTGACCACCTGAAGTGATAACATCCCCTACATGTTACATTTGTTACATTTACAGTTATCACTTCCTTACAGCTAAGTTCTTCTAATTAACTGCATTTTTCTGAAGCTGGCTGCATATTTTACAGACAGTGTCTGCTCCAAAGCTGATAACACCTAATGTTTATAGTCTTACTGAGCTAACGGTAGGAAAGGAATGCAGAAAAAGGCCCCTGCTTATAACTATCACTATAGCAGCCAAGGTCACCAACAGATCTCTTAGGTCCTGCAAGTGAGGAGTCGTAAAGGGTCGCACTTGCAGAGAGGGGCGGACAGGACAGGTGACCTGATATTGACCAACTAGGTATTCCATGCCATGCACTTCATACTCAGTTTAAAGATGGAGGATCACGAGGGTCTCGCTCTCTTTGTCCATGGCCGTCTTCTGAAGAGGACCCTCCTCGTTGTTCTACCTGCGATCCTGATCCAGATTCCAATCAGTGCATTCCTGAGTCCAGTTCCTGTCTGCTGTCGAGTCCAGTCCGGGACCTCCTTGGTGCCTGCCTGGCAGCTGCTGGTGGGACACCAGTGCCTGTGGCACCCAACTCCGGGAATCTCAGTATTGGTTTTGTATATTTTACATTATTTCTCTTATTATTAATATTATTAGTGTTATTAGTAAAACTTTTTATATTGAATTTGTAAGTCTCTCTCCCTTTTCCTCCTTTTTCCCTTCCTCTGGTGAGAGGGTGGGGGTTAATAGAGAGTGTCTGTCACTCAGTTTATTGACCTCCTGCTTTAAACGGTGACAATAACATAAAGTCTGTATCATTCCATTCAGACTGATCTCTTCTTGAGCCCTGCAATTGTATATGAAAAGTTGTTGTAAGCCAGAGTGTGGTAAGAGGCCACATCTGGAGTGCTGTGTCCAGCTCAGGGCTCCTGAGCACAAGAAAGGCATGCGCCTACTGGAGTGAGTCCAATGAAGGGCCATTAAGATGATTAAGGAATTAGAACATCTGACATACAAGGCGAGGCTGACAGAGCTGGGACTGTTCAGCCTGGAGAAGAGAAGACTCAAGAGGGATTTTATCAATGTGTATAAAAACCTGATGGGAGAGTAAAGAAGATGGAGCCAGGCTTCTCACAGTGGTGCCCAGTGAAAGGACAAGAGGCAACAGGCACAAACTGAAACACAGAAAATTCCATTTAAACATAGGAGAACAGGTGTATATAATCTGAAGGTGGTCAAACACTGTAAAAGGTTGCCCAGAGAGGTTGTGGTGTCTCCATCTTTGGAGATATTCAAAACCCAACTGAACATGACCCTGGGCAGCCTGCTCTATGTGACCATGCTTTGAGCAAGGGGTTGGGCTAGACGATTGCCAGAGGTGCCTTCTAGTCTCAGCTGCTCTGTGATGTTGTGAATAGAGAAGGATGTAAAAAGAGGTCTTTATTATTGCTTCTTACAGAAAACATTCTCAAGAAAGTAAGTCTACAATTTTGTTAATCTCTTTGACACATATAGAGGTACTGTCTTAAAAATAAGCCTATTAGATGCTTAAGGGGAGAAATAATTTTGTTGTGCTCATGCAAACTATATACATACAAATACTATATGTACTTAATCTTTGAAAATTGGTGTTAGCTATATGTTCTGAAGATTTTTTTCTCCCTCTCTCTCCTTGTAACAGAATAACTCACCACTGTCCTGGGTTCGGCTAGTACAGGGTTAATTTTCACCAGAAGCCAGGAGGAGACACAGCCAGGCGGGCTGACCCAACCTGGCCAAACAGAATAGGATATTCCATACCATGAGCCGTCATGCTGGGTTCTGGTTGGGGAGAGCTGGGCAGCGGGAAGGCAGTCGCGGCTTGGGAGTGCGCGGCGGTGGCGGCAGGCAGTGAGAGTTGCTCTCTGCATTCTGCTATTTTGTGTTGTCTATTCTCCTTATCTGTATCATTGTTGTTCCTGTTCCCTTTGTTTTGCTGTTCTGTTAAACTGCCCTTATCCCGACCCACCAGCTTTTGCCTGTTTCTTTCCATTGTCCTCTGCACCCCGGCAGGGGGAGGGGCGGCAGAGCGGCCGCGTGGCCATTTTTGTTGCCGACCACAGCCAAACTATAACAACCACAAACAGCATTTTCAACCTCACAGCACTGAGGAAGTCATTGTCAGAAACACAAGGTCCTTTAAGGGGAAATAAAGAGAAGCCACATCTCCCCTGATTTACTAGACAGCGCAATCAGCTCTGCAGGGCTTCACCTCCCAAGTTCAGGCTCTGATTCCATGGACAGCAGCAAAAAGTCACACTCACAAGTGAAAGGGACAACTTTTATAAGGGGCAACCCCTGTAAATGGAAGCAACAGCTAGCTATACTGCTACTACTTTCTCCGAATTTTCTCTGGTCAACTATCCAGAAGGTTTTGAGGGATTTAACATGTGAGCACATATTTTGAAAATTTAATAACTTGGGGACTGAAGCTGACTTGAGGCTGCCTGTAAGTTCGTAACTGAAGGTCATAAGTGGAAGAACTGCTGTGGATATAATGTGACCAGGAGTGATGGACAAAACAAGAATAGGAGCTGTCAGGCCCAGAGACATGGTCACAAGGAAAATAATGAATGATATTTAGGAAAAAATACAAGTTGTAGGAACTAGGAAGACTAGTCCCGATACTTAAAACAATGTAGTCTTGTGTAGGAAAAGAACAGGGATAGAAAATCTTTTGAATGGCAACCATGTGCTTTTTCTGTGTTTTCCCCAAGGGTGGTGGAGTATTTTCATAAATCTGTGACTAATTTTTGAGTTCTGGATTTCAAGTCAACTCTACGATTAGCTAAAACTTTTAGTATTTTTAGTAAGAGCACTATATGCATGCTTTCAGTCACGTTAGTCACACACATGAGCACAAATTTTTTACTAAACAATTTATTATTAATGAAAAGTTAATAAATATGGTTGGGGAGGTAAAGAAGGAGTTAATACTTCTTTCTATAATAAAAATCATCATATATTTGATGTGGTAGGTCAGAACCTTCCCAGAACTAGGGGAGAAAAGAAACAGAGCTTTTACAAACAAAATGCCTATCTTTACATATGAAAGACTTGGTTTCTTCTGCAGAAACATTACAGAAGATGGGAGGAGTTTTTTTGGTGAAGCTGAGGACTTCTCTGTAATTAACTGGTGAAGAGAATAGTGAGGCTATTACTAAACAGAAGTGATCCTTTGTGCTGATGTTGCCTGGCTGAATGTGAATCTATTTAGGATGCCAGTCATTTTCATAATAATGAACTAGAAATATGACTTTGATATTAATTTTATCTGATTTCAAATCAGTCTTTCAATCTTTTTGTAATGTTATTTTGTTAAGTGATAGAATTCTTATCGTTAATGATATATTCAGCTTCTGATATTTTTCTCTTCTTTACGTTAACTTCTTCAAATTCCAAGTTTTCTTCTGAAGTCTTTCAAATCTGTGAAGTTCTATAAAGAACTTTTTCTCATATGCATATTGAAGTAGTTGGGTTATGTTGTTTCTTGAAAAGTTGTATTAACTATTTGAATAAATGAAAGTCTCACCAGATGCACATAAACATTTTCCAAACGCTAAGAATTATTATGCTGTATAATAAATAACCTTGTGGTTAAGCAGCATGATTCTCACTGTTAAGGCATTTAAAACTTACTACTGGACAAAGCAGTAAAATTTTACAGTAGACTATGTCTTGGAAAAGATACCTCATGGATTTAGTTACTATGTAGCAGAGATTTATTCATTTCAAGCTTCTTGGGTCCCTGCTCATCATTCTTTTTGGCATTTTATACTATTACTAGCAACCTTATGTCCTATTAAAAGGGATTGTTATGAGTACTGTTTCCAGATCAGAGTCTTCAGACTTCTTCCTATTCCTGTGCTCCTGTATAAAAAAACTATTACTGAGAGCTGTAAAATTTGAACTTCAAACCTGTTTTATCTGTACTGTAGTAAAAATATGATCCATATTTTGGGTTGCATTCACATACAGCTTACATATTTATTTTCTACCACTAGGACATCCTATATCCCTTCATGTGGAACTTGTAATACAACATGGTAATTTAGAAAGCAGAAGAAATGTGGTGATATATGGATTCTCATGGCATGTGTGGGGTCTGTGCTGTTACAGTCTTTCTTACCTTGGCTCTCTGTAGACTAGTAGAGCGGACATCCGAAGACCTCTACTACCCTCACTCCCACAATCATTAAATTGAAAGCACAGCTTTCTCAGCTCATCTGGCAATGGGAAACATTCTGTATGGCAAATCCAAGACCCTGGTATATTTGAGAGATGTAAATAAAACACAATAGCTGCCTCACAGTAGGAAAAGGTTTTGTTTAGCTGTTTTTGCTTTTCCTGTTGACAGTGTTTCCAAACCCACACTGGTCTTTTGTTTGTGGACATGTTCTGAACCTCTTAATTGATCCCTCTTTGCTCATACTGCTGCAGTGCCAAGATGCTGCAGCCTCATACATGGCACTGAACAACCACATGATAAAGGGCTCAAGATCCTTTTCCTCCTCTCAAATTATACCAAGTGAATATCTCCAACAGATGGAAGAGGTACAAGGGATAGTAGGAAATAGATGGGATTATGGCCTGTTCAAGTTTGAGCCCATTCTTGTGGGTAACCAAGGCAGTGGAGATGTGGTGACACTTTTTGACATATATTAGTGGTCAAAGTAAAAATACCCCTCCAGCCTCAGGTGCACACACTGCTATCAGGAGCTAAAGCATGTGTCACTGTGACTTTACTGTGGCCAGATGAAGACAGCACAGTTTTAGCATATATCACAGTTGCATCTTCATTTTTGCCATGTAGACATATAGAATCATATATGTGACTGCACAGTAAACTGGCAGGACTCTGTATGCCAGCTGTCTAATGCCTGTCAATATTTTGTCAGCTTTAGTGCAGAGACAAGGAGGAAAGTGAGGGAGGATGAGGACAGTGATGACTTATTGTCCATTAACATTTCATCATATGAGTATATACATTAATGTCTCGGATGCCTTTACAGCATATACATAGAACAAGACCTAACTATCCCAAATTCACTTTGAAAAACTACCTTCCTAAAAGCCAATGGCAAAGAAATATTTTTTTTTCCCATGATTCAAGCAATAGACAGAAAATACTTAAGTTGTTCTGAGGAAGTCAGGACATAAGGAAAAAAATTCCTCAGAAGTTTAAGCTCTGAGGTACTGAAATTCACATGGACACTGTTTCCCACAGCATTCTCCTGGAGAAAAACTAGCTGCTTGGGTGTACTCCTCACCAGGTAAAAAACTGGCTGGATAGCCAGTGTGTGAACCAACACAGGCAAGATGCAGGAACAACTGCAAAACCATGGATGGAATGCAAAGAGTAAATTTATTTTCGCTGTCTCACAAACTGGGGGATCTCCGAAGCAGCATCCAGGCAGAGGCACACAAGCGGGAACACAGGCACTATGGAGCTCAGTCCTTGCTAGAGAGGCTTATCAAACCTGTTCCTTTGGCCTGTATATCAGGAATTCCCACAGGTGTAGTTTACCACTGTGCTTTGATCTTTCCCACAGCAGGGCAGGAATCTCAAGCACGTTTGACAGGGTGCCTCTGAGTCTGTCACAGGCCTATGTTATCTAAATACAGGTGTTCTACTTGTCAAACGCACAAGACTAAACAATTATTAGTGTGATATATGTGTTTTTCTACACCTCAGTTGCAAGTCACTAGAGTGTTTTTACAGTCCCCCTCGCTAATCTTCCGTTATTATCCCACAGCTGGGCCCAAAGACTTGTGGTGAATGGAGTTAAATTGAGTTGACGGCCAGTCACAAGCGGTGTTCCCCAGGGCTCAGTATTGGGGCCAGTCTTAATATCTTTATCAATGATCTGAATGAAGGGATTGAGTGCTCCCTCAGGAAGTTTACAGATGACACCAAGTTGAGTGGGAGTGTCTATCTGCTTGAGGGAAGGAAGGCCCTGCAGAGGGATTTGGACAGGCTGAATCAATAGGCCAAGACCAACTGTATGAGATTCAACGAGGCCAAGTGCCGGGTCCTGCACTTGGGTCACAACAACCCCATGCAACACTACAGGCTTGAGGAAGAGTGTCTGGAAAGCTGTCTGGCGGAAAAGGACCTGGGTGTACTGGTCAACAGCCAGCTGAGCATGAGCCAGCAGTGTACCCAGGTGGCCAATAAGGCCAACGGCATCCTGGCTTGTATCAGGAACAGTTTTCTGTGGATCCCACAAGCTGTATGTAAGGATGTGCCAGTTCCATGTAGCTGTCTGTCTCTGCTTCTGACCAGCCTGATTCAGTCAAGTCTCCTGCTGAAGGGTCCATGAACTGTCAGCAGGTCCAGCTGGATACCTGCATAATGGTATCAGGGACCTGACTCACACCAGGAGGGGAGGAGCTCTAGGATTTCCTTCTTGGAATTCAGTATGAGAACCAACTGAATAAGGACTGTGGCAACTTGTTGTAGATAGGGATCAGTTGTCAACTAAATGTAACAGTGTCGTGGTTTCTCATTCATTACAACATGTATATACGTATTGGTATGCATTTAGTTTGCTCTTTGTAAATTGCTTCTTTTCAAAGGGGAAAATATTCAATAACCTCAAGAATAAGAATACTGATGCACTTTTTCTTATCTCCTATCGGATTCTTTGTTGGAAGTGCAAACTTTCCTAGACAAGAACTGTTTTTCACCCCATATGCTGCTTAGGAGCAAATCTCTCCACCTAAAAAATTAGTTCTGTGTTGGATGCCTTGCCTCAGAAGAGATCTGGTTTCTTTAGGGGTAGTGTCATTAAAAATGAATCCTGGAGCAAACCCCTAAACCCTGCAGGGGGAATGGAAGTTCAGGTACATTGTTATCCTCGGTGATTTTAATGCGGTACTTTTAGGAAGCTCCCAGCTCAGCGTGTCATATTTTGGAATTATTTGTCTGAGGCAGTGAACCTAGATTTGAAAAGGGGTGGGCTTGCAAACTGAAGCTCCAGACCTTATATTTTGAAAATGAGTTTATTCCCAGCATAGCTCTTTTTTCAGGACAAATAATGGTATGAAATGATTCTAATATTTTATTTGGAGTCTAATGTGGGAAATACCAAATTATTCAGGGTAAAACAGCAACATGATGGTATGGGATACAGCATAATGCTCCCATGCAACTCACTAGGACAGGTGGCCAAATGCCAACGTGCAGAGCAAAGCTGGGACTGGCACCTGGGCTTCCTTCCACACACTCTCAGTACTGCCAGCCAGCACAGCACAGCTGCTCTCTGGAGAATGAATGCTGCAAACTGCCTAATTTTAATCCATTTCCCAAGCTGTGGGGAGGAGGCTGTGACCAGTAACAAGACAGGGTCCTTTCCTGCCAAAGCCCAAGTCCTCAGGAAAAATATTTGTTAACCACTTAGGCAATTTTGTAAAAGCAAGGGATGAAAATAAATGCTTTATTTAATGAGTTCTACAAACATTATAAAAGCTGTTACTGGGCCAGTATTATTTAGCTAATTCTAGTACCACTAGTGTTGAACCTCTTTTTCTTTTTTGTTCTAGCATTACTCCATCTCACCTTACTCATTTTACATATTAACTGAATTCATTAGGGGAGCAGAGATTTAAGCCAGCTGGATTTCACTCAAACTAGATTACTTCATTTGGACATGCAATCCATCAGACAGGCTAAAGTAAACACTTTGTTGGGTCATAGTCTTCCTACAGCCCAGCCCATTTAAAATCCTGTATGAGATCACTGAAATCTCTAAGTGGATTATATGCTTACCATTGTAACATGGGAAAATGTGTTGGGAACAAAAGGTTTGCATCCAGCAGGTAGCTTCTCTTGCCTCAGCCAGTCACACTGTTGGGAGCATCCCAGCCCTGCTCCTGCCCAGGCGCTGGGATGTGGCACTGGACCCTGCATGCCTTAGTCATTTAGAGCATTCCCTGTCTAAAGGCAATGTACATTTTAAATAAAAATTACATATTCCTATTTTGTCTTTATGGACATATGTTTTATTATTTTGAAATACTTTAAGGGGTTAATCTATTTCCTATTCTGTCAACACAAGCCAAATCTCAAAGGTGTGTATGAAGAAATACCTGTGAGTCCAACCCTTGTGGCAAATGGAAAGCTGTCAACACTGTATTATCAAAGAGTATTATCATCACAGATGCTAATCCTGCCAAACATGGGTGTTCAGGTATCTCTGCTTGCCCCTGTGAGCCCTCTGAGGTCAGTGGAGCCCTTCACAAGGTGCCATCCTGCTTAACCGGCTGCTGACCTGGGCTCCCCACTCCAGTGGGGAAAGCCCCAGCCCTCCCGCTGCACCAACAACTATGAGCGAATTCATGTGAATCATTAGCCTAATTTTCTAAATTGTCCATAAATAATTCATACCAGCTGCACACTGCTCAACACCACACCTCAGTATCTACGGAGTTGCTGTCTGCTGTAGTGTGGAGAGGGTCCAAAAGCCTCTGCTCCATGCAGGGCTCTCATGGCTTCAGATGGGAGTTGCTCCTTTGTTTCTGTCTGGGGAACAGACGTGCTTCAGCACAACTGAAAGAATTTAGCAGCAGCTCTAATTCTCATTTTCCTGCCGCTGGGGCTGCCAAGTCATCAGCTTCTTTGTATGGCAGAAATACAAATTATGTATTTATGTTTCAGCCATTCTGAATATTGAAAACACCATACTGATATTTAATAAGAAAAGACACTTCTTAAATGCATATTAAAATAATCGCAAGAATTAATCTCTTTTTTCCCCCTCTCTAATTGCAGAGAGCTACAGTTAGGGGAAACCTGGAGCAATGAGAAGAGAGAGAAAAGTCTGCTTAGAGCTCACTGGAGGAATTTCATGGAATAACATTGCTCTGAAATGTGCGATTGCAACAAAATGGAACACAGTACACAGGAATTGTTTAAAATGGAAAAATATAATGTTTTCATTGTCTTTTGGAACAGCTTTCTTAGAAGTATGTTATACTGAAACCAAACAGCTTGGAAAATCCTTTGGAAATTTACTAGGAAGAAATCTGAATTTTGGGGCTTTTATCCAGCTTAAAATAAAGAAAAACGTCAAAAACATATTGATAGGCAAAGATATGTCATAGAGCCCCACCCTACTTTTCTCCCATTCTGAAATATTCCTTGTAAAGGATCTCTGCTCAAATCCTTTGTAACTGAAGTCATTGGAAAGAAAGATTCATCTGTTTCTCTTATCAGATTGCACTGCATGATAAGATATGATTCAAAGCACACCTATTTGTGCATGTGTTTTACTCGTCACCTGTCAGCTTATTGCTGTTTACGTTGGCTGTTGCAATCAACAGAAAATGCAAAATGAAGATGTGCCCTAATTCCTTACATTAATCAAGACAAACTCCTTGGAGAGGCTCCAACTCCTTGTGTCTTTCATTTAGAATCATAGTTTGGGTTGGAAGGGACCTTAAAGATCATCTAATTCCAACCCCCATTTAGTTTGAGCATTCAGTGATCAAAGATTTTCTTGTCTTTTTCTGCCCAGGTTTTCAACTTTGCTTTTGGGCATCTGTGCACCACCCCGCTGCTGCTACAGAGCTGTTGCGGTGGCAGTGCTGTAACTCCCACAAGGAGCTTCCACTTTCCTACTCTCCATCCTCACATGCCATCCCCGCACACAGGGGAGGATGGCTGGGTGTATAGATGCTGTAGGAGCCTCTGCTGCAGCAGCCTTCCTGGGTGCTTTTAGCAATTGCTGTAGCTTATAGTAGCCCCAAAGAACAGTTAAATCTTTAGACATACTCATGTGTAGAGCTGGATTATCCAAAATGAAGGCAAACAGGGCTGCCTTAGGAAGGGGAAGGGTACCACTGCACTGCACATCTGGGTTTATGCGATGGGATACTGTGTCTGATTGTGTTTACACAAGTTACATCCTAAATATGCTTGCAGGCCTTTTGTATGCTAGAGGTGGCTCCACTGAAATTAATCTGTCCCCCACATCTTTTAAAATCTCTCTCTGTAGACTCACGCACTTTCAATCTGCTCTGAAATGGAAAGTCCAGATTCTTTGCCAGACTGTCATCTTTTTTGTGCTCATTTTGCTGGTAGTGCTTCTCCAGTGTATTTTCTCTAATACCAGTTCAATATATAGTCTAAATTACTTGGAAGCTCTCCCCTCCCCAGACATCTCAAACATTCAACAAATTGTGCACATAATCAACAGCATATCATCCAATTGCCAAAATCTGACTATTCTTCCGCATGATCAAACCACAAAATTCCCTCTGTGTGTCTTCTATTTAGGGCATGGTTTTAAAAGACAGTTGTATTCTGACTTCTATTCATTTGTTTGGAGAACTGCACAAGCCATGCTAACAATTACATAAATCATCCCTGACCAATAATTGTCCTTTAAAAGACTCATTTTACACTATCCTTCCTCAAAATTCAGCTCACTGCATTCATTGACAAAACCACACTGAAACATTTTTTAAATGAGTATGAATTAGAGGGAACAGCAGGGTTTTGTTTGATCCTTGACTAACTCAGTATACTCTGTGAGTGATGTTACCAGCTGACCCTCCCCATCACTGGGATAGCCTCAGTGCACACTGGTGAGTGTTTCCTCTCTGCGCCCTTGCCAAACCAATTGCATGCCTGTGACCGTGCCCTCCCATCACAGCCTTTCCCCTACCCCACTGTGTGAGACAGGATCCAGAAACAGGGTGGATTCTAACCTCATAATTTTTACTACGGTTATTTATTGCAGCCTTGTTGTGTGGGCAAAACAAATGCAGTGAGATTTAGATTGCAAACCCCAGCTAAGCCATCCAGAGCTGCCTGTGGATCCCTCAGTAAGCAGCATTCCCGCTCCCTGCTTGGAAGCAGAGGGGGCAAGCAGCCCTGCTGCTTACCAATGTGTTGGCCCACAGCCCATAGCTGGATCCATGGGTGCCAGATGTGCCCCCCCTCCTTAGAGCGGTCCTGCTGCATCTGCATCTCCTGAGTTTTCGGCGAAGCTACTGAAGGAAGGGTTCTGGAGCAGAGGCTCGCGCCGAGGGACCCTTTCTCCGGTGGCAAAACCGCAGCGGCGAGGCGGCAAAAAGCGCCGAGAGAGAGAGAGGAGACCCCAGCCCCCCCCCCCCCCCCCCCCCCCCGAGCGGGAAAGCGGGAGGTGCCAACGAGCGGCAGCTCTGACTCAGCGGGGGCGGAGTCGAGTGTGACAGCGGCCAAACCCCCTCACAGATAAGAGCAGCCCCCAGGGAGCGCGAGCGACCAGGAGCGGCGCAGCAGTTCGCGCAGACAGGGCAAGCGGGGAAGGCGACAGGCAGGGTACAGCCGCCCCTTCTGGCAACTCAAGTAGTGGGCATCGCCCTTCCAGGAGATATTCTAGCCATGGTTACCACCCGTGGTAAAGCTGTTGCTAGAAGGAGTGTGGGGACCCAGACGGAGGCCCTACGCAAGAACGCGGGTGTCCAGGTCTCTGGCTGCAGGGAGTGCCTGAGCCTGGCACTCGTACTGGAGGACAGCAGAGACAACGGCTGTGTTCCGTGCGAGCAGGTGAATGACCTGCTCAGCCTGGTGGCAGAGCTGAAGGAGGAAGTGGAGAGGTTGAGGAGCATCCGGGAGTGTGAGAGGGAGATCGACTGGTGGAGCCGCACCCTGCCCTCCCTGAGGCAGAGGCAGCAGGAGGCAGCTCCACAGAAAGCAGAGAACCCCCTACCCTCTTGCCAGCGAGCAGAAAGAGGGGACCTAAGAGATGGGGGGGAATGGAAACGGGTCCCTGCTTGGGGTGGCAGGTGAATCTCCCCCCAGCCTCCCTCACCTGTCCAGTTGCCCTTAAGCAACAGATACGGGGCTCTGGAATGTGAGGGACCGGCCACAGAGGATGTGGGTGAAGGTGAGGCTCCATCCAGGGGGTTGCCTAGGACGAGCCAGACAGGCCCACGTATTACAACTGCCTCAACTAAGAAAAAAAGGAGGGTCATTGTCATAGGTGATTCCCTTCTGAGGGGAACAGAGGGCCCGATCTGCCGACCGGACCCATCCCACAGGGAAGTCTGCTGCCTCCCTGGGGCCCGGGTTAGGGATGTTGCGAAGAAACTCCCTGGTCTGGTGCGGCCTTCTGATTACTACCCCCTCTTGGTAATGCAGGTTGGCGGGGACGAGATAGCAGAAAGAAGTCCCAAGGCCATCAAAAGGGACTTCAGGGCACTGGGGCGATTGGTTGAGGGATCAGGGGCGCAGGTGGTGTTTTCCTCCATCCCATCAGTGGCAGGGAACAGCACTGAAAGGGGCAGGAAAACTCACCTGGTTAACAGAGGGCTCAGGGACTGGTGCCATCGGTCAAATTTTGGCTTCTTTGATCATGGGGAGGTGTACACAGCACCGGGCCTGCTGGCGACAGGTGGAACTCAGCTATCTCAAAGGGGAAAAAGAATTCTTGGCCACGAGCTGGCGGGGCTCATTGAGAGGGCTTTAAACTAGATTCAAAGGGGGAAGGGGATATTGCCCAGCTCACTAGGGATGAGCCTAGGCTTGGCGTGCCAAGGCCAGGGGTGAGATTGACAGCCCAGTTCAAGTGTGTTTACACCAATGCACGTAGCATGGGCAATAAACAGGAGGAGCTGGAAGCCATTATACAGCAGGACGGCTACGACTTGGTCGCCATCACAGAAACGTGGTGGGACAACTCGCATGACTGGCATGCTGTCATAGATGGCTACAAACTCTTTAGGAAAGACAGACCAACAAGGAGAGGTGGTGGAGTTGCTCTATATGTGAGGGAGCAACTGGAATGCATTGAGCTTGGCCTGGGGGCAAATGAGGAACAAGTTGAAAGCTTGTGGGTTAGAATTAAGGGACAGGCTCATAAGGGTGACATTACGGTGGGTGTGTACTACAGGCCACCTGACCAGGAGGAGGAAGTTGATGAGGCCTTCTACAGGCAGCTGCAAGCAGTCTCACAGTCACAGGCCCTGGTTCTCATGGGGGACTTCAACCACCCTGACATCAGCTGGGAAGACCATACAGCTAGGCAGGCGCAATCCAGGAAGTTCCTACAGAGCATCAATGATAACTTTCTGATGCAAGTGGTGGAGGAACCAACAAGGAAAGGCGTGCTGCTGGACCTTGTGTTAACAAACAAGGAGGGACTGGTGGAGGATGTGAAGGTCGGAGGTAGACTCGGCTGCAGTGACCATGAAATGGTTGAGTTCAGGATCCTGCGTGGAGGAAGCAGGGCGATAAGCAGGATCAAAACCCAGGACCTCAGGAGGGCTGACTTTGCCCTCTTCAAGGAGCTACTGGGAGGAATCCTGTGGGCCAGGGCTCTCGAAGGCAGGGGGGTCCATGAGTGCTGGTCGCTCTTTAAACAACACTTCTTCCATGCACAGGAGCAATGCATCCCCCTGAGAAAGAAATCGAGCAAAGGAGGCAGGAGACCTGCATGGTTAAACAAGGAGCTTCTAGCGGAGATCAGGCAAAAGAGAAAGGTCCATGGCATGTGGAAAGAGGGACAGGCCACTTGGGAAGAGTACAGAAACGTGGTGAGAGCATGCAGGGATGCGACGAGGAAGGCCAAGGCTCACCTGGAATTGAAGCTGGCAAGGGATGTCAAAAACAACAAGAAGGGCTTCTTCAGCTACATCAGCAGCAAAAGGAAGGCTAGGGACAATGTGGGGCCGCTGCTGAATGAGGCGGGTGTCCTGGTGACGGAGGATGCGGAGAAGGCAGAGCTACTGAATGCCTTCTTAGCTTCAGTCTTCAGTGCGAAGACTGGCCCTCAGGAATCCCAGTCCCCGGAGGTAAAGAGAGGAAGCCTACAAAGAGGATGACTTTCCCTTGGTCGAGGAGGACTGTGTGAGGGATCACTTAAGTGATCTGGACGTCCACAAATCCATGGGCCCCGATGGAATGCACCCACGAGTGCTGAGGCAGCTGGCGGATGTCATTGCTGAGCCACTCTCCATCATCTTTGAGAGATCCTGGAGGACAGGAGAGGTGCCCGAGGACTGGAGAAAGGCCAATGTCACTCCAATCTTCAAAAAGGGCAAGAAGGAGGACCCAGGGAACTACAGGCCGGTCAGCCTCACCTCCATCCCGGGAAAGGTGATGGAGCAGCTTATCCTGGAGGCCATCATGAAGCAAGTGGAAGAAAAGAAGGTTATCAGGAGTAGTCAGCATGGATTCACCACGGGAAATCATGCCTGACCAATGTAATAGCTTTCTACGATGACATGACTGGCTGGGTAGACGAAGGGAGAGCCGTGGATGTTGTCTACCTTGACTTCAGCAAGGCTTTCGACACAGTCTCCCATGATATCCTCCTAGGGAAGCTGAGGAAGTGTGGGCTGGATGAGTGGTCAGTGAAGTGGATTGAGAACTGGCAGAACTCAGAGGGTTGTCATCAGCGGCGCTGAGTCTAGTTGGAGGCTGGTAACAAGTGGTGTCCCCCAGGAGTCAGTACTGCGCCCAGTCTTGTTTAACTTCTTCATCAACGACCTGGATGAAGAGTTAGAATGTACCCTCAGCAAGTTTGCTGATGACACCAAACTGGAAGGTGTCGTAGATACACCAGCAGGCTGTGCTGCCATTCAGCGTGACCTGGATAGGCTGGAAAGCTGGGCAGAGAGGAACCTGATGAGGTTCAACAAAGCCAAATGCAGGGTCCTGCACCTGGGGAGGAACAACCTCATGCACCAGTACAGGCTTGGGGTGGACCTGCTGGAGAGCAGCTCTGCGGAGAGGGACCTGGGTGTCCTGGTGGACGACAGGTTAACCATGAGCCAGCAGTGTGCCCTGGCTGCCAAGAAAGCCAATGGGATCCTGGGGTGCATCAAGAAGAGTGTGGCCAGCAGGACGAGGGAGGTTCTCCTTCCCCTCTACACTGCCCTAGTGAGGCCTCATCTGGAGTACTGTGTCCAGTTCTGGGCTCCCCAGTTCAATAAAGATGAAGAGCTACTGGAGAGAGTCCAGCGGAGGGCTATGAGGATGATGAGGGGACTGGAGCATCTCCCCTACGAGGAGAGGTTGAGGGAGCTGGGCTTGTTCAGCCTGAAGAAGAGAAGGCTGCGAGGGGACCTTATAAATGCCTACAAATATCTGAAGGGTGGGTGTCAGGAGGATGGGGCCAGACTCTTTTCAGTGGTGCCCAGTGACAGGACAAGGGGCAATGGGCACAAACTGAGGCACAGGAAGTTCCGTGTGAACATGAGGAAGAACTTCCCTCTGAGTTTGACGGAGCCCTGGAACAGGCTGCCCAGGGAGGTTGTGGAGTCTCCTTCTCTGGAGATATTCAAGACCCGCCTGGACAAGGTCCTGTGCAGCTTGCTGTAGGTGACCCTGCTTCGGCAGGAGGGTTGGACTAGATGACCCACAGAGGTCCCTTCCAACCCCTACTATTCTGTGATTCTGTGATTCTGTGATTCTGAGTTGGCAGCAGGGGTGGTGTGGGATCCCGCTGATAGGTTGCCATTCATCTGGTCTGATGCACCGTCAGCTAAGTGATCTCATCTCAACCGATTATTGTTGAAAAAGGACTTTCACAGTCTGCGGGGGAATGGATCCCATTTGTCTCTGAACAGCGATACATCTGATCTTTGCTTATATGCTGGATGCATTCTGATGCCAGATGTTATGTTAGCTGTGCTGGCCAGACAGAAAAATGTTAGTGATTTCAGAGGGACTCCCAATAGCTCTTTGCTCAGCTGGGTCTGTTTGCCTACCATAAGCAGGACCTAATCAGTGTCGAAGACACTAAAGAAGAGCCCAGGAAATGCTGCCTGCATTTTGGTTCTGTAGATACAATCTGATGTGCATTGGGTCTGCTGAGCTGCTTTAATGAGAGCATTTGTATGTGAGATTTGGTATACCAGCTTTACACTGGTTGCCAACAGCCAACTACTCATAAAGATGTTAAGGGCCAGTTTATTCTGAGCCTGGAAATAAATGAACTCCCTCCAATATACTGGACCTCCTCATGTCTTCCATCACTCATCTCTGGCAGAAGTGTTAGTGTCAAGATTCTTGACAATTTTCATGTCTCTGAGCATAGATGTCCTCAGCACATTAAAGCTGTTTTGAGATAGTTGTGGTGAATATATTTAGTTCTGTCCTTGCCATATACATTTCTGAGAGTATTCATTTCAAGTGTGCTCTTTGTGCTGCATTCATATTTTCAAGGAATCAAGTGTTTCTGAATGGCTGGGATCTTCTAATCTTTTGAAGGAGTTCTGCATATTCCTCATCTAGGCAAGGGTATATTGTTTTTGGCATTCAGATAGGATGGACTTAGGTAAGTCTTGACTATGTCTAATCTATATTGATGTCACTTGGAGTAAACTTATCTCTTGGCCAAGTTTAGCACTTAGTAGGTCATAGTTTTCTACAGGTAATGCACAGGGCTCTGAGGATAAGATATAGACATAGAAACCATAATTTGCAAAATAATAATAATAATAATCTCAAAGAGAACTGGTTATGGCAGAAATTTCAGGCACCTGGCAGAGTGTTGTCATGCAGCAGTGAGCCAAACATTGAAGAAGTAGTTCAGAGTGCAAGAACAAAAACTTGCTAGTTGCTTGGGCCTGCGAAGAAGCTATAGTTTGCTAAGGAGAGGTGTTTACAAGAGTTGTTTCTACCTGTGTGCCACCCTCCTCAGGTCAGCAAGGGGGTTCCTCTGACACAGCTCAGTAAACCGGCCTGCAACTATTCACTCGGCTTCTCCAAATGAGATATTCTGGATAGAGGATAACAAATTGCATCCTTAAAGGTTGAGGTTGCTTTCCTTGGTCATGGGGACACAACAAGGAAAAGAAAGAAGCTAAATTCTGTTGTTTGCTTCCTTCTCTGGTGCTGGGGGAGCACTGCTCTGAGTAGAGGATCTTTGTCACTGTGGATACTGCAGGAGGTACATGGCCAAAAGGAAATCACAAAAAGTAGTGGCGAGATTAAGACCCAAAGCCCACATGCTCATTTTGCAGGGTCTTACTATATAAATCTGCATTCTCTACACATATTAACCAGGCACAGTTCAAATTGTGAGGCATTTGCTAATTGACATGAAACACTTACATATAAGGGGCAACATGATTGCCTCTGTAGTACAAGCCCAAGCAGAATTGCTCTGGCTCCTGAACTCAGCCAAATTGTCTTGCAGATGTTAACGCCTGTTTCCACTCATCTCCATGCCCAGGTCCACATTAGAGGTGATCCCTCACTGTTGTGCTCCCACAAAAGGCCATTTGAATTGAATGTGCAATTGGTTTGCCTGGTATTTGCTTTGTCCTGTTCATTTATTCAACCTTAAGCTTGAAAATGCTCTCATCTACATGTGGAAATCTAACCATACCTATCTCTCAAGTTATACGCAATATAATTTTCCAGATACTCAGTTTCATCCTTCATGTTCCAAAACATAAATAAGATGTATGGAAATATATTTAAATTCCTGTCATTTGGAGTTATGATTAAATTATGACCAAACCAAGAGAGTATAGATAATTCTTCCTTATGGCACTACCTCACTGATGTGTCCAAATCAAGGAGAGGTTCCTGTAGCTGCTGCATATTAATTTATTTCACTTAAGTTGCACTTAGAGGTAATAACATTATATTTTATCTTTAAAGGAAAATTTAAAAAATATCTTTAGCTTTTATTTCTCTGGGACATAAAACAGAGTACAGGATACAAATCTGTCCTGCGCATGAGGCTTTTGTGGCTTGGTGGAGCATGAGTGTTTTGGAGTTCGAAAACTGTGGCCTGTCTTATACTGCAGGTCCATTTCCCTTATCAATTGTTAAAACTAAGAAACTGTTCCTAAGTAAAGAAATTATTATTCTTTGTATTTATTAGTTTTATGCTAAAGAAACAGGCAACTGTATTAACTCTTGTTTGTGCAGGCAGTGCAGTCAGTCACACTGCTTCTCTTCAAACAGCTTGAACCAACTCTATGAAAGGCTGTGTCCTGGGTTTGGCTGGGATAAGGTTAATTTTCACAAGAAGTGAGCAGAGGACACAGTCAGGACCACTGACCCAAACTAGCCAAACAAGCAGAGTATTCGATACCATGTGACATCATGCTCAGTTTTGAGTGGGGGAGCTGGCCGGCAGGAGGTTAATCGTTGTTCTGGAGCGTGCTGGGCATCAGGCAGTGAGAGAATCGCCCTGTGTATTCCCTTGTTTTGCATATTCTTTTTACCAGCATTATTGTTCTTACTGTTTGCTTCCTTTGTTGTTCTGTTAAACTGTCCTTATCCCGACCCATGAGTTTTGCCTTTTTCTTCCGATTCTCCTTCCCACCCCACCAGGGGGGACGGACGATAGAGCAACCACGTGTTTCTTTGTTGCTGGCCGTGGCTAAACTACAACACTCGGAAACACTTTGACACCTGACAGCCAGGTTGGTGTGAGCGCATATGCCAAAGGCACCCTGCAGCCATCTCTGCAGGACTCCGCTACCTCCCTGCCCTGGCTGCCCCATCCAGTATCTTGTTTACAGCCGCAGTTCCCTGTGGGGAAAGAAATGCCTGTTTCAGCGAGGAAAAAATGCCTTTCTGGCACCATTTTAGCCAGCGGTTCCTGTAACCTGGGCAAACTGCATTCTGACCTGCAAATCTGCTCGACTTGAACTTGCCTGATGTGAAATCAGATTTTCACTGGTGAATCAGTCTGACCTATTTTTTTTCTGCCTATGGCCCAGTCCAGAGGAACAGCCACTCTCCTTCCCTGCTATGTGCCCTGGAGCCCCATGTCTACTTCTGGTGCCCTTTCACCTGCACAGTAATGCACCTTCAACTCATAATAAGATTATTGGCTCGTTCCCTTTGTGGAAAATCTCTGTCACACAATGTGAGGGCAGCTTGTGTACCCTCTGACATCTGGCTGCTTTACACGGGGATAGGAGAAGGGCAGGAAGAGTTAAGACAGCATGTCTGCCCTCTAGGGCAAAGATTTTTGCATTTAGCATACAGTTTTCATTTCCCCCAGCTAACATAGGAAGCGGACAAAAAAATTTCTTCTTATGCCAATTGGAGCACATCAAAATGCCATTTAATGCAGCATCCAAGTTTGGCTGGAGCTGTTTTGATTTAGTAACATCTCTTACAAATACATGCCAAAGTATTTAGTTTTCCAGTAATAACTTCAGCACTGGCATTATGACTTTATAGAGCAAATACCAGGTTTTAAAATCTATAATGTATGTATCTGTAATCAGTTGCAAATATAAGGTCACTTTTGTAGTTTTTATCTTTCAAATTTAAGAGCAGGAGTTACCTAAAATGATACATCTATGTGTTGGACAGGCAATATTTTGCTGTGTAAAGTGAAAGTGGGTGTGGTGAATGACTTCACGGACCCCAATCTTGTGCTCAATCAGAATCCTTTTATTGCTCAAGTGAATACCTTATATACTAATACAATAGTTACTGTGGAGTCCTGGCTGGACGAGAGGGGACATAGTTTGGTGCGTTGAGCAACCCAGGTTCCGATCCGGAAGTGAGCCTTGGGAGCGGCTGACACGGAACCCTGCTGGGAAGGCAGAGCGACGAGCTCGGGACACTGGAGCAGGGGGAACGTCACCGTTTCCTGCCACACTGTCACTTCCTTCCTGCCACGCTGTTGTTTCCTGCCACAGCACTGTTTTCACATCGAGATGCAGCTCTGCACCAATCACAACGAGTTGCTGTAGTTTTGCCTATATATGGATCGGGGGTTTAACCATTCAAATGCTGTAATAGTTTTGCTATATAAACGTTGTTTTTGCTGACTAATAAAGGTGAACGATCATACTCATATTGGGGTCACATTGTTACAACGGATCCGTAACCCACGCCAACAAGTTACTAGAGACAATCAGCTTTGGATTCGTGGCTTTGCGAATGCCAGTTCACAGTTGCTGTTTTCCAGGATCTTTTGCAGCTGGATGTGTGAAAATAGCTTATCTCCTGAGAACAGAGAAGGGAGGCGCAGGACGCACTGATCCTTCAGGGTCATGAGACAGTGCTGTTCTGTCTCAAATTATATGGTTTCCCACATCTCCCCCTTTTTTGTTTAGCCAGACACTGTTGATGATAAGAGCTGACGTAATTTGGCCTTCAGTTTTCTACCACTTTCTCAGAGGCCCACACAAACTACAATACTAAAAACAGACATAAGAACACAAATGCTAATAGAAGACATAGAGATGTGAAGTGCATACCATAACCTGCCGGGTGTAAAGAAATATCAAATTAACCTGAGAATGATACATATTGATGGCAAATCTGTTATCTAACATATGGGTGTAGATTGGTTTGCTTGCATCCAATTTTCTTCCTGTGTGGATGGTGGGACCCAAGCACTGCTTGACCGTAATGTATCATTATTACCAATCACAGGGGATGCATCCCGCTATGTCAGGAGTCAAAATAATGGCGGATCAATGATATAAGCTCAGTAAATTTGCACTTGGGTTATAGGTATACTCATCACACGTACAAACATCCATAACAGTTAGTATTGGCTATTCATATTAATCACCTAGGCTAAAATCAATGTATCTAAGGGTATAACTCATTAACTACATACAATACCTGCAGAACTCACCAAACCAAAGATACAAAGGCAGTTACTTAGTCCAGACAAATCCGTTAGATCACAGAAACCAAATAAATCCATCAGAACACAGAAATACAAACACTATGACGACAAACACATAAAACCACACAATCATAGTCACGACCGCACACGCACAAGCACACCAAGTTTTCAACATAAATCTAAATATTACAAACAGACAGGGACTTACAATAATATTCAACATTTAACACACAAATTCCCGAGCCTCGGTTTCAGGAAGAGTACTCTCTTTTTAGTTTGCTTTAGGAAGGGTACTTTCCCTCCTCCCCAACGATATAACCCAATGCTGTGAAGCTTTCACTACAACTAACAGGCAAGCAACAAGAAATAGTACTAGAAGAATGCTTTTACCTTATTTGTGGTCCTTGCTCAGAACTTCTCGGTCCAGGGATCGGAGGTTCTCCCCGAGAATCCCTCGGTGTCGGCTGGAGGTCCTGCGATCCCCCGGATCGTTGAGGTTCAGGAGCAGGGTCCCATCTGGGGTGTCAAAATCTGTTACCGCAAAGCAGCAAAATAATTAACTCTCTACAACTTAATTTTGAAGTTCTAGAAAGCAGGTATTCTTTACTGCAGTACTGGATGCACAGGGGATAGTTCTACCCAAATGTGCATACCGAAAAGACACTCTTACTAGATATTTATGCCATGTTAACATACATAATCATTACATTTCTGAGAAGTGCTTATCATTTTTCCCCCCCCTTTTTTTTTTTTTGGTGTATATATATATATATTAATGTCCTTTGTACATGCCTATTGGCACCTCTGGGCAGTTGTCGGGAGCCCTCAGATGAAGGTTCATACTTTTCCTCACGGTGTCTGCTAGTTGACCTTTGCTCTTGTGCATACTCAGTTCTAAAATCACGTATACCGTGTCCTCCAAGATTGCTTCGTTATACAAAAGCTGTTGTGGGAAATAATTGCCAAATATGCAAGGAATGTATTAATCGGTGTGGGTGGTGCACTCACTGCAGCCGTCAGAGTACTTGCGTTTGCTGTAATTTTTTCATTTTTCCCCATGTAATAGGATTATTCAGAGTGGATCTCTTCTGCTTCCACGTCAGAGGTTGCTCCCTGAGAGTGAGCGTGATCATCTCTGGCATCGGATTCTGTGTTGCTTTCTTTCAGCTCATGATATGGTTTCACATATTTTGCTAGTAACCATTGAGGGTCTGTTGAAAGGAGAAAACACACATACCCTCTTCCCCACGTTATTAGTTGTTTACACAAGGAAGAGGCATTTTGATGAAAGAAGTCATGAGATAATTGGGCTTGCTCAGAACTGCGCGGCAGTACTGCTGCCATTGTCCATTTGTCTGCTACAGCATTTCCTTCAGTTATTGGTCCTGGTAGAGTAGTATGTGACCGTATATGCATTATAAAATATAAATGTACACGATTTTTAAGTAGTGTAGCTAATTTCAATAGCAAGGAAAAACGTTGTTTGTTATTGACCTCTTTTCTCACTGCATCTTCAGTGCGTTGAGCAATACCCACAACATATGCAGAATCTGCGACAACATGGAGTGGTTCAGTCGAAAACAATTCAAAGGCGTGCAAGGCCACTGATAGTTCAACAATTTGTGTGGATCCTTCAACGATTAAAATAGATGATTTCCAATCTGACGAGTCTGTATGTTTCCACACAACTACAGCTTTGTGTGTTTTCCCTGATCCATCCAGAAACACTGTTCGTGCTGCTTTAATAGGAACAGGAACACATCGGTTCTTTGGCTGCAATGGAATTTGAGAGAGGGAATGTAACAGCTTATGTTGTGGAAGGGTATAACGTATGGCATTTAAATAATCAGCTAGAGCGGCTTGCAGCGATAAGGATTCCCTGTTTAATACCACAAAGTCATCTTTAGCCAGCGGCAGGTAGATAGTATCAAGATCATGTCCTGTCAATTGCTGACAGCGATTCCGACCTTGTGCTATTAAGGACGCTATCATATATACCTTTGTCGTTAATGTTTTCATGGGCGTATGAGACAAAAAGATCCATTCCAGAGTCTTCAACTCCTGCACGTTAAACACACCACTGACCTAAAAGAGCATAAGGCTGGAAAAAAGCATAAATTATATACAAATCTATTGGTAACTTGACATTGGTTCTGGAGGCAAAGGAAGTTGCGATTTTATCCGAGACTTTCTGCAAGACAGTTTTTGCTGCTGGCGTCAATCTCCTGGGAGATAATAAATCTGAGTCCCCTTTCACCAAGGTAAATAGAGGGGACAACTCTTCAGTTGTGATGCCTAAAAGGGGTCGTACCCAATTAATTGTTCCTAATAATTTCTGTAAATCATGAAGAGTGATGATCTGTTTAACAATGCGCAATGGTTGTGGGAACACTCGTGAAGTAAAAAGTTTCCATCCTAGTTACTTCCAGGGCTGCTCTGTCTGCACCTTTTCCGGGGCTATCTGTAACCCATAGATCTTTAATGATGATTCTAATTTAGCAAAAGCAGTGTGCAGTACATTTTGTGTTTGTTTTCAGCAGCAAGGAAGATGTCATCCATATAATGACATAAGTAGATCTGATTGAAAGATTGCCATACTTGTTTTAGTGCTGCATCCATGACTATCTGGCAAATTGTGGGGCTATTCATCATGCCTCAGGGCAGAACGACCCAATGGTATCGCTGCATAGGTTTACTGTTGTAAATTGAAGGCACAGAAAATGCAAAATGAACACAATCATCAGGGTGTAAAAAAAGGGAGCGTTTTAGGGGTAAAAGGGGGGGGGGTTGATAAGTGACATATGCGATATTGATTTTTGTCGTTGTGCCTGTAAAATTTCATCTGCTGTGGGGGTGGCAGCTGCCGTAACCTTCACCGCAGTTAACGGCGGGTATAAATCAGGTCCGTCCTCGGTGTCTATTTCTCCGGCATCAAAAGGGTCATCAGATTCTGGCGGATATATCCCCCGCATTCCCTGTGTTGAGTTAGGGGTTTCATTGTACGTAGGACTAAATGTTTCAAAAGACTGCAGCTTGGTCTGTTCCTGCTTTTGTGAGAATGGAGGAGGGGCGGCTGACACTTGTAAAATTTTAGGTTTTAGAGCATTTTAAGCTGTATACACTGTTTTCCAAGCCATAATGATTTTGTCAGGGACTTCAAGCCGCAAGTCCTTTTTTGTCTGCAATTCCTCCCCCACCTTGCCCACAACGAGCTACCATATGAACCTGAGGAAGGGTACCACGAGCAATAGTCTCTTATCCAACCTAACAATTTAACCAACTTTGTAACTGATAATGCAAACCCTTGTTCTTTCAAAATTCTCTGTAAAATCTCTTGATGGAGCATTTTCTCCTTTGTAGCTGACTGTCCCATCTTATAAATCCACAGCGGCTCAACTCAATCGTTCCAGCGAAGGGTGATGTCTCCCCTTGTGTGTGCGCACGCGTGCATATGTCTCTCCTCTTGTTCCCAGCTGCGGTTCACCACTGGTAATGATCTCCAAGTCTGAATAACTTCATGTCCAAATATCTTTATATCCAAATATCTTCATGTTTGAAAACCCATGTTGGGCACCATCTGTGGTGAACGACTTCACGGACCCCACTCTTGTGCTCGATCAGAATCCTTTTATTGCTCAAGTGAATACTTTATATACTAATACAATAGGTTCTAGAGACAATCAGATTTGGATTCATGGCTTTGCGAATGCCAGTTCACAGTTGCTGTTTTCCAGGATGTTTTGCAGCTGGATGTGTGAAAACAGCTTATCTCCTGAGAACAGAGAAGGGAGGCGCAGGACGCACTGATCTTTCAGGGTCATGAGACAGTGCTGTTCTATCTCAAATTATATGGTTTCCCACAAGTGGGTTTTGCTAATGAGGGAGAAAATTGCCTAATGTAAGACATACAGAAATTTTCCTGCCTTTATAGAAAATTATTCCCTCTAGCACCTTGTTTAATGCACAACACAGCTGAGCACTATGATATTTTTGCACATCTAACTTGTAGTGATCTTTGAAGTGATGTGGTTTTGAATGGTAATAGTAATATACTACTAATAATACTACTATTAATATATAAAATAAAATGCAATTCCTCATAAACTCTGTCCGCGTTGAGCAGCCAGTCCCGAGAAGAGAGCACTCTGTTCCAGAACAGCTGATCCCGCAGAGAGAGCGAAGAGACAAGAAAGGCAGGAAGGGCCCAAAGGTCGACTGCAAAATGGCAGAACGGCAAAAGGCTGAACTAACGAAACTCATCAGACAGAACTGAACCGGAATGGTTCTGCCCAGAACAGTTCTCCTGAAAAAAACCTGTTCTGACGAGCCAGAAAAGCCAACTCCAATTATATACAAAGCATGACGCTGATGGTATGGAACACTCTCATTGATCAGCCTGGATGTCAGTCAAGGTCTGTCCATCTATGCCCCCCTTCCTAGCTGCCCCGCACCTGGCATATAGGAAGCCTAGGAAAACCTTGGTTTCCCTGGTAACGGCTAAGATATCAGTAAGTTCCATTACTTCTCAAACTAAACCCAAACAATGACCGTGCTAGCTATCAGAAAGAAAAGTTTCTAACTGCATGAAGAAAATTAACTCAGTTTCAGTCAAACCACCATAAGAGTATTTACAGAAGAGAAAGAGAAAAGTTGTCACTGGTCAGGCAGGGCTGTTTTCACATAGCGAATTATTTGAAATAGGTGCAGGATTTTTGAGATGAGAAGTTGGCTATGACACCTTTAGTCACCTGTTTGCCTTTCTGCCATTTCCATGATCTTGACTAAGCTATTAGGCACTCTGGAAAAAGACATGACAGGAAGATAGATTTGTCCGGTTTTAAAAGAGAACCAATGTAAATTCCTTCTGGTTAGAGAGTTGTGTTCCTGGGGGGCCAAATTCTGAATTGTCTTAGCTTAGATCTTGTATTGCAAAGCTCATGAAGATGTAGAGCTACTGGAGAGAGTCCAGCGGAGGGCCATGAGGATGATGAGGGGACTGGAACATCTCCCCTACGAGGAGAGGTTGAGGGAACAGGGCTTGTTCAGCCTGAAGAAGAGAAGGCTGCGAGGGGACCTAATAAATGCTTATAAATATCTGAAGGGTGGGTGTCAGGAGGATGGGGCCAAGCTCTTTTCAGTGGTGCCCAGTGACAGGACAAGGGGCAATGGGCACAAACTGAGGCACAGGAAGTTCCGTCTGAACATGAGGAGGAACTTCTTCCCTCTGAGGGTGACGGAGCACTGGAACAGGCTGCCCAGGGAGGTTGTGGAGTCTCCTTCTCTGGAGATATTCAAGACCCGCCTGGACAAGGTCCTGTGCAGCTTGCTGTAGGTGACCCTGCTTCGGCAGGAGGGTTGGACTAGATGACCCACAGAGGTCCCTTCCAACCCCGACCATTCTGTGATTCTGTGATTCTGTGAATGCCAAGGGCTACATAGAAGGATTCCAGATATATTTGAGAACAAACAGAGCCTGGAGGAAACCTCAGGATGCAAGCAATTTAATTTCTGGAAGGAATAAAATATGATTTCTTAACAAGCACTATGGAGCAATGAACTTATTCACCAGCCAGTTATTATCTAGCCATGTACTATGGTGATGTCCTTGCACGTGTTTTTGAATGGTGTCTGCCTCTGAATCTTTTTCTATCCTGTTTCTTTCCTTGCTTTCCTCCTCCACTCCTTCAGTCCCTCTCCAAATGTTGCATAGATTCTCAGTCCAGGATATTGCCCCTGAGTTGTCCCTCAGGGGTCCGAATTGGGACCAGTACTGTTTAATATCTTCATCAATGACACAGTGAGATCGAGTGCACCCTCAACAAGTTTGCAGATGATACCAAGCTGGGTGGTGCAGTTGACACACCAGAAGGATGGGATGCCATCCAGAGGGACCTGGACAAGCTCAAGAAGTGGGCCCGTGTGAACATCATGAGGTTCAACAAGGCCAAGTGCAAGGTCCTGCACCTGGGTCGGGGCAACCCCTGCTATCAGTACAGGCTGGGGGAGGAAGGGATTGAGAGCAGCCCTGCCGAGAAGGACTTGGGGGTGCTGGTGGATGAAAAGCTGGACATGAGCCAACAATGTGCGCTCGCAGCCCAGAAAGCCAACCGTATCCTGGGCTGCATCAAAAGAAGCGTGGCCAGCAGGTCGAGGGAGGTGATTCTGCCCCTCTACTCTGCTCTGGTGAGACCCCATCTGGAGTACTGCATCCAGCTCTGGAGCCCTCAGTACAAGAAAGACATAGAGCTGTTGGAACGGGTCCGGAGGAGGGTCACAAAGATGATCCGAGGGCTGGAACACCTCTCCTATGAGGGAATGCCGAGAGAGTTGGAGTTGTTCAGCCTGGAGAAGAGAAGGCTGCCTTTCGTTATTTGAAGGGGGCTTATAACAAAGATTGAGACAGACTAGTAGGGCCTGTTGTGATAGGACGAGGGGTAATGGTTTTAAACTGAAAGAGGGTAGATTCAGACTAGATATAAGGAAGACATTTCTTACCATGAGGGTGGTGAAACATTGGAATGGGTTGCCCAGAGAGGTAGCAGATGCTTCATCCCTGGAAACATTCAAGGCCAGGTTGGACGGGGCTCTGAGCAACCTGATCTAGTTGAAGATGTCCCTGTTCACTGCAGGGGGTTTGGGCTAGATGACCTTTAAAGGTCCCTTCCAACCCAAATTATTGTACGATTCTATGATATAAGGTCAAATCTATATTCCATAAACAACACAACTCTTCAGGCTTTTCCCTTTATTTGGGACTAAAAGTTAGAGCGCTGTTAGTATCTAACATGCAAGATATGAAGTCCCCTGAAATAACTGTACATTTTTTCAGGAACCCAGTTTAGGAATTACCAGTGTATGTGAATATCATTTTCCCTCATACACTCTTGACTGCAATTGTAACGCAAACACTGCAAAGATTTGGGAAGGTATTTCTTGACTATACTGTTTATTTCATTGTTGAAAATGAAGAATTTGCTGAGTAATCTCTTTAAAACTGTGTCTATTGTCATACAGGAGGCTCAGTTTGGACAGCAGCCAGTCCATTAATGCAGGAAACTGGTCAGCTTGCAAAGAATATTTGCTAGTCCCTGCAAGATTCAAGCTCCACTAAAATGTTCCCAGTACATTAATTGCAATACTAGAGAAAACGTCACATTTTTCTTTTTTTGTTTAGTCATGAAAAAGAACACATTTTAGTTGTCAGCACACTTTACGCTAAAAGCATCACGTGCCTTAGTCTCTGCCTTTTTATATCTGGTTGTCTTGGTGCATTTGTTATACTTATGGTAACAACAGATGTTTCCAAGAAACAGTTATTTTGGGGGAGCAAATATTGGAATTGGACATTCTTGATGAAAATATGAAGAATACAAAAATTCACTTAGTAAATTAGCAATTAAACATATCTTGCAGCTCTCTTACACTAGCATTGGCGAGATCTGCACACTGCTGCGGTGAGCAGGTGGAGAGCGAGGCAGCGCAGTGCCGTCGTCAGCCTCCAGCGGGACCTCCCTCTCTTGCTCCGAATGCCACCCTCCACTTTGTGTAGTAAGATGCCTATTAATAATTTTAATAACAATGTGAGAAATGGAGTCTGTGCAATGTGAAGTAGGTGGAATCATTTGTTACAAAATACACATTGTCATTTGTATTTTTCCATCAGTTATAACACTGTGCTTCAGCCACAGCTACTCTGCTGGAGCTGGAGTAAGCTCTTATGAGTATGACCCCAAACTCGATTCCCTTACAAGGAGCAGGCTTGCTCCCTTCTTACATGAATGAGCAGGATTGCTCCCTTCTTAAATCAATTCCAGGTGGGCCAAGGCCCACCTGGAATTGAAGCTGGCAAGGGATGTCAGAAACAAGAAGGGCTTCTTCAACTACATCAGTAGTAAAAGGAAGGCTAGGGACAATGTGGGGCCACTGCTGAATGAGGCGGATGTCCTGGTGACGGAGGATGCGGAGAAGGCAGAGCTACTGAATGCCTTCTTTGCTTCAGTCTTCAGTGCCAAGGCAGACCCTCAGGAATCCCAGGCCCCGGAGGTGAGAGAAGAAGCCCACAGAGAGGATGACTTTCCCTTGGTCAATGAGGACTGCGTGAAGGATCGCTTAAGCGATCTGGACGTCCACAAATCCATGGGCCCTGATGGAATGCACCCATGAGTGCTGAGGGAGCTGGCGGATGTCATTGCTGAGCCACTCTCCATCATCTCTGAGAGGTCCTGGAGGACAGGAGAGGTGCCCGAGGACTGGAGAAAGGCCAATGTCACTCCAACCTCCATCCCGGGAAAGGTGATGGAGCAGCTTATCCTGGAGGACATCAACAAGCAAGTGGAGGAAAAGAAGGTTATCAGGAGTAGTCAGCATGGATTCACCAAGGGGAAATCATGCCTGACCAATCTAATAGCTTTCTACGATGACATGACTGGCTGGGTAGATGAAGGGAGAGCCATGGATGTTGTCTACCTCGACTTCAGCAAGGCTTTTGACACTGTCTCTCATAACATCCTCCTAGGGAAGCTCAGGAAGTATGGGCTGGATGAGTGGTCAGTGAGGTGGATTGAGAACTGGCTGAATGGCAGAACTCAGAGGGTTGTCATCAGCGGCACTGAGTCTAGTTGGAGGCCTGTAACTAGTGGTGTCCCTCAGGGGTCAGTACTGGGCCCAGTCTTGTTTAACTTCTTCATCAATGACCTGGATGAAGAGTTGGAATGTACCCTCAGTATGTTTGCTGATGACACAAAACTGGGAGGAGTGGTGGATGCACCAGAAGGCTGTGCTGCCATTCAGCGTGACCTGGATAGGCTGGAGAGCTGGGCAGAGAGGAACCTGATGAGGTTCAACAAGGGCAAGTGCAGGGTCCTGCACCTGGGGAGGAACAACCCCATGCATCAGTACAAGCTTGGGGCGGACCTGCTGGAGAGCAGCTCTGTGGAGAGGGACCTGGGTGTCCTGGTGGATGACAGGTTGACCATGAGCCAGCAGTGTGCCCTGGATGCCAAGAAAGCTAATGGGATCCTGGGATGCATTAGGAGGAGTGTGGCCAGCAGGACGAGGGAGGTTCTCCTTCCCCCTCTACACTGCCCTAGTGAGGCCCCATGTGGAGTACTCTGTCCAGTTCTGGGCTCCCCAGTTCAAGAAAGATGAGGAGATACTGGAGAGAGTCCAGCGGAGGGCTACGAGGATGATGAGGGGACTGGAGCATCTCTCCTACGAGGAGAGGCTGAGGGAGCTGGGCTTGTTCAGCCTGAAGAAGAGAAGGCTGCGAGGGGACCTAATATATACTTACAAATATCTGAAGGGTGGGTGTCAGGAGGATAGGGCCAAAGTCTTTTCAGTGGTGCCCAGTGACAGGACAAGGGGCAACGGGCACAAATTGAAGCATAGGAAGTTCTGTCTGAACATGAGGAAGAACTTCCCTCTGACGGTGACGGAGCACTGGAACAGGCTGCCCAGGGAGGTTGTGGAGTCTCCTTCTCTGGAGATATTCAAGACCCGCCTGGACAAGGTCCTGTGCAGCCTGCTGTAGGTGACCCTGCTTCGGCAGGAGGGTTGGACTAGATGACCCACAGAGGTCCCTTCCAACCCCTACCATTCTTTGATTCTGTAAATCATAGGCAGAGCAAAATGAGACTCACTGAGCGAAGCCTGAGATTTCTGCTTTGTTGAAGGAGCATCCCATGGACTGCTTTAGCATGGATCCCCCACGGGTTCATAGGTCCTGCCAGGAGCCTGCTCCAGTGCAGGGTGTCCATGAGGTCACAGCCTCCTTTGGGCGCATCCACCTGCTCTGGCGTGGGGTCCTCCACGGGCTGCAGGGGGATATCTGCTCCACTGTGGACCTCCATGGGCTGCAAGGTGACAGCCTGCCTCACCCTTCTCTTCTCAACGGGCTGCAGGGGAATCTTTGCCCCGGCACCTGGAGCATCTCCTCCCACTCCTTCTTCACTGACCTTGGTGTCTGCAGAGTTGTTTCTCTCACATATTCTCACTCTTCCCTCCTGCTGCCAGATGCTGTTATACAGGGGGTTTTCCCCCCTTTCTTAAGTATGTTATCACAGAGGTGCTACCACCATCGCTGATTGGCTTGGCCTTAGCCATCGGCGGGTCCTTCTTGGAGCCGGCTGGCATTGGCTCTATCGGATATAGGGGAAGCTTCTCGCAGCTTCTCACAGAAGCCAGCCCTGTAGCCCCCCCCACTAGCGAAACCTTGCCACGCAAACACATTGCAATACCATTGTTTTGTACCATGAAGGGAAAGGTCATCAACCTTTACTTTAGCTGTAAACGCTCCATACAGCACCTGTTAGATCATTTGATGAACCAACACACCGTGTTTGTTTGTAGCAGCACTGTAAGTCCTGCCATTCAGCCTATTTGCTGAATGTACTGAAGTCTGATGAATTAGTGTTGTTCTCAAGATTTATAGAAGGTAATGCATGGTGAGGCTAGTTCTTGGTTTTTTGTAGACAGTAGTGAAAGGGCAGCTAATACAAGGGAAGGTTATCAAGGGCGTAATGTACTGAAAAAATGTTCCTTAATAAAACCCCTTTTGTTTCTATGAAAGTGAAGTCTAAAGACTTATTCTGAGAGATTATAAAATGACCTCCAGTGGAGGCCTTAGAGAATTCATTCAGCTGCGGAGTGAAGACTTGACTTAGCAACATCAAGTTGCATTTCCGCAAGCCTTATTCCTTTGTACTGTCTAGATCTTCTGGGTTGTTCCCACCTGTTGCTTTATCATCTGTTTCTTCTACCTCCTTTTAGTTGCTGGCTGTCCCAGAAACGGAGGAAAAGTAAAATGCCAAAGGTGGAATACTGTAACTCAGTGAAGTTTTGATGCCAGAGCTAAATTGATCTAAAGATTTAAGCCTAGAAAAACTGATTGCTTCTGTTAGCAGAGTTATTTTTTTGCTCATATGATTCCTGAATTGCTTATGTGAGCAGTAGTGCTAGCAAAAGGGAAGCATTGGTTTTGCTCGTCTTAAAGATTTGGGATGTTTCAGATCTTTCTGTTCTTTCACACCTCGTTGGATGAGCTACAGGGCTCTGTAATCTTTTCTGTATCCATTCTGGCCCTGTGTTTTTCTGATAACCTTTATTTAACTGCTGTAACTTCTAACAACAGAAGACTTTCCCCATAAAATTATTTTCACTATCCATAGGATTTTCTTAAAACTGTTTGCACTGTTACTCTTGTACAAAAATGCATCAGCCTTCATGAGGCTTCCATGAGTGCCCTTGTACTTCTGGCACTTTCCAAATACTTCTTGCCTGCATGTTAAAGGCTTTTTTTCCTTGTTCATGTGAAGTTGATGCACTTTAGGTATTAGATCTAGAAGCATCTGGTCCAAATCTGGATGTTAACCAAGGCAGCATTCCAGTGCCAACTTTGCATCACCTGGTTCAGTATAAATTGCTAAGAAATTCTCATAAGCTATTCTTTCTTTCATTTTGGTTTCACGCTCAAAGGAGGAACCTTGTCTTGGACTAGGCTTTTGTGTCTAGGAGTCCTTTATCATCAGTCACCAAGGCACAAATTTTGTAAGGAATATGTCCCAAGTTTTGTTCTCAGATGTCCATTATCATACTTCTGAGCATTACTATTTGGGTTTTTCCAGATCATGAATTAGTCTCGGTCCTTTCAGATGCGTATGGCATTTGTCACTTACTACAGACTGGAATTGTTTACTACATGTGGGAACTGAAGAATGTTCTGTGGCATTAACGTGTGCTAAATAATCCCTAAATAGTGAAATAAAACAGTGCAAGGTAGAAGCATGTATCTTCTATCTGCATAGTGCTATCTCAAATAAGATAACTTTATTTCAACCTGATGATAAATTGCTTCAGGTAACATATTTAAGCTTTGTGATGGAAAAAGTGCTGTTTATACAATTTTTATATGCAAGTTATTAAATGAAAACTGAATTTTCAGGGGGACTTTTCTTAGAATACTCTATTGTCCATTTAGACCTATCTTTTTCATTTTACTGCATGGAGAGGACTGACAACATTTGTGTTGTGACTCGCTGACAGTTTCATGCCAGATAAAGTATGGGTTTCTTTGGTTGGTTTTGTTTATGTTTTTATCCACACTTGGCTTGTTTTAACCTCAGATTTATCTCATATTTAAGATTTGCTTGTGTTTATGCCTGTTTGGCTCATGAGAACATCCCCAGGACTCTTAAAGCCCTCCTGTACTTCAGAATCATTTTCTAACTAAACTGTTCTAAATTTGACCTGAATAACATTGCAAATAACTGTGCATTTTTTCAGTTGGTTGTTTTTTTTTTCTGATTCCCACACTGTGCTTGGTACAAACTTGATATTAAATAGCATAACAAACTAGAAAGCTGTTGACATCTTATGTTTTCATTGCTAGCAAGTATTGCTTGCATAAGATTTGTCTCCTGAGAGGAGAAGGGACTGCTTTAGATAAATAAGCTTGCCTTCACTAGCCTAACCATTAGTAATCTTTTCCAATGTGGCTGTGTATACGCACTCTTCTCTGAAATGTTTTCTCAGTTGTGAGGTTTCCCTATAATAAGTTCCCAGCTGGGAAAAGGAAATGTGTTTTCAGCAGGCATTGGTCTTGTCTTATTTCTGAATGACAATTTGGTGATGGTCCTTCCTTTCAAGCTTACCGCATTTAAGGTGAATTTTCTCTACTGTACTGGTTTGAATAAAAGCTGTCTAAACTGTTGCCTAGTAATGGTCATCTACAGATGCCATTTCAATTCTTGAGTTAGTGCAGACTTTGCAGACCTGTTTGCATGCATGCATAGACTATTTTTGGATCTAAATGAAAAAATTATAGTTTATTACTTCTCTTCTCAAAATGGAGTTGATAAAAGCCATTACTGTTTGTGGTGGTTGACCTTGGCTGGATGACAGGTGCCCACCAAGCCACTCTATCACTCCCCTCCTCAGCAAAACAGCGGGGGAAAAAATAAGATGGAAAAGAACTCGTGGGTCAAGATAAAGGCAGTTTAATAAAGCAAAAGCAAAGACCCTGCGCATAAGCAAAAGAAAACGAAAGATTTATTCTCTACTTGCTATCAGCAAGCGATGTCCAGCCACTTCCCGGGAAGCAGGGCTTCAGTATGCATAGCAGTTGCTCTGGAAGACAAACGTTGTGATAACAAATGCCCCCCACTCCTCTTCCTTTCTCTTAGCTTTTATTGCTGAGCAGACAGTCATGTGGTATGCAATATCCCTTTGGTCATTTTGGGTCAGCTGTCCTGGCTATGTCTCCTCCCAAGATCTTGCCCATTCCCAGCCTACTGGTTGAGAGGGGGGAACGTTGGAGAGACAGCCTTGATGCTGTGCCAGCACTGCTCAGCAGTAGCCAAAACACTGGTGTGTTATCAACACCTTTCTAGCTACCGATACAAAGCACAGCACTATGAGGGCTGCTATGGGGAAAATTAACTCCATCTCAGCCAGACCCAATACACTAAGACAAACTGTCTGCTCCCTGTGTGTTAGGAGCTGGTTCTGCTTGCTTCACTGACTGAAATGCTGCTGGGATTCCGTGCCTTTCTGGGCACTCCCAGAACAGTTCACTGAACTCCAGTCAGAGTTGGGCACGTCTATTAAAATCACAGGGATTGCATACATGCAACCAGCAGCACAAGATAGCCTGGAGAACCTTTTACTGTTTGATGTAAGAGAGGTGAACAGCACATCTTAACTTTTGGATCTGAAGTTCTCTGGAGTGATGCCCGCAAGCAAAGCCGAATTTCTTCTGCAGAAATGTGGATGCATTTGCTGTGAAATTTGGTGAGATGCAGCAAACGCGGAACAGGAATGTTCATGAAAAAACTTTCTGAAGTGGACAGCCAGCTGAAATTCACTGAAGTCAATGTGGTCCATCTTTTGGTAGCCATTTTTTGTCCTGCAGGCTTACTCCATTTGGCACACAGGAGCAGAAGAGCAAAATGCTTCCTTGCTCCTGTTCAGCTGCGGGGACAAAGGAATGCGCTGTGGCCTCTAAGCAACAGCAGGAGTAGCAAGCATCTCACTTAAACACCTGCAGATCTCCTGCCTTTCCTTAACCATCTCCTGGTGCTGGCTTCATGGCTGGAGCAGGGAGGGAAGGGGAAAATGACAGGAGGGTGTTCCTATTCCCCCTCTGCCTCCTTTCTTTTCTTCTTCCTTTTGAAGAAGTGATTTCTGCAGCTGCGTGTTTTGCAGTCCCTGTGACAGACCCAGGTAAGCAGGAAGCTTTCTCTGCTGCTCTGTCCCAGAGGATATTCCATCACCTCCGTGGAAAGGTTTGCTTTTCCTCATAGGCCTGATGTGCACCGGTGTCCTGAAAGAGGTATTTCTCAGTGTTGAAAAGATTGGGCTGCTGTGTTATAAATGGGGAATTGTGTTTATTTTGTGCTGTCTGAACTGCCTTAAGCACAATGAGCGAAATTCAGTCAACAGCAGTTGTAGCTTAGTGAACTCTGTGTTGTCCCCATTAGAGTTACTTCTGCTCTGAATGTGAGTTGATCTCCATGTCTGGGATGCTTCAGCATAGTACAGGCTTCTGCCAGCTCCGTGAGATGTTGAACAGCACACGATGGCATTTGTGGAACCAAGCACGGAAATACTCATTTCGGGGACATCCACTGCCTTCTCTTGGTTTTAGTAAAGCCACAGTTGTTGGTTATCCAGTGTAAATGAATAGATGTAAATCCAGAAGGTATTGTTTTGATTACCTTGTCTTCATTCATAATAAAGTCTATAGGTATCTTCTAAACTAAAACAGCTTTTTTTCTGGGCAGGGTCAAAGTATCTCATTATGATTTGAATATTTCCAGTAGTAGAAAATCTCCACTACAGTCTGGGCATGATACTCTAGTGTTTAACTGCCTCTCCTTTAATGAATGCCTGTTGCATTTTTGATCCCTTTCTGTGTGTTTTAAGGAAAATTTTCCTTGCTTTTTGTTTTTTTTGTAAGATAGATATTACAAGTTCCTCAAGCCCTGCATTATCAGAGATGTTTTTCTAATCTTCCAATCAATCTGATGACTCTTCCCTGACCTCTTTGATTCTATTTTTATGTGTATTTGAACACTCTTCTTTGGGGACATCAGGACAGACAACAACAGTGCAATGGGAATTATTCTTGTCAACTACAGACACAAAACATTTCTTTTCCAACTCGGTAATTTCCTAATCTCCAAAGCAGGTGTGGTGGGTTGAGAGAACATAACAAAAGGCTCATGGGTCGAGATAAGGACAGGGAGATCACTCACCAGTTACTGTCACAGGCAAAACAGGCTGCACTTTGATAATGTCCTGGGTTCGGCTGGAATCCAGGAAGGGGCACGGGGCGGGGGGGCGCTGACCCCACCTGGCAAAACAGAGCAGGGTATTCCATACCATGTGCTGTAATTCTGGGTTCCGGTGGGGGGGAACTGGGCGCGGGAACTCTCTCTCGGCTCGGGAGGGCACAGCAGCGGTCTAGTCCAGGAGAGCGGTTCAGTTCTGTGGGCTCTGTTCTGTGGGTTTGTTTTGTGTATTCCCCTTTTCTGTATCGTTATTGTTACTGTTCCCCTTGTTTGCTGTTCTGTTAAACTGCCCTTATGACCCACCAGTTTATGCATGTTTCTTTCCATTCTCCTCTGCACCACGGCAGGGGGAGGGGCAGCCACGTGGAGCTTTTGTTGCCAGCCGCAGCCAAAACATAACATTAAATTTGGCGCCCAAGCGTGGCGCGGGGATAACGGCAGGGCTGAGCAGTGTGTGTTAAAACAGCTTTCTTAGATATTTGTTAATTTTTGTTATACGCATTTACTGTGTTAGTTTAATAGTCGCCGGTAAAAAATGTTGCTGACTTTGATCAGATGGCTGTGGCATTTGAATCCTTATTTGCTGTATGTGTTCATTGCCGTGCTGTTTATTACCTCGAGGAAAAAGATCAGGATGACGATTTTGCTGTACTGTACGATATCGACTCATGACATGGTAACATCACTGTGCATGAAAATAGGCTTGTATTTGCATGCGGCACTGCGGTCATTTCCATAACTCGGATCCTATGTTTTAGAATTTGATAATAATAAAACCCAGCCTGTGGGGAAAACCAGAGGGGATACCTTCCCCCACTCTTTCACCCCCCCTCTCTCCTTCAGGCTAGTCCTAATGGCTTTTGAAAATTTCGAGTACCCATGGGATGCTAAGACTAGCTCGCTCCTATTGTTATGCCTCCTGAATGGGTTTTGGGTCTTGTTTAGGGTTAAACAAGTAGTTAAGAACATCGTGCAGAGACCTGCCCCGGGGCTGGATAGGTATGAGTGGCTGGGTGTGTGGGACAGCATGGGCAGGTGTCTAGGGCAGTGGGCACCCCCGATGTTCCCCTGAGCAAGTGCAGGATCTGGACAAACTAGTAAAATATCTGCAAAAAGTGTGCTGCCACCCTGGGAACTCCAGAGAGACACAAATCACAGCAATGTGCTGGGGTCTGGCCCACGCCTACCGAGCCATGTTCAACACTGTTCACCACCTTTAAAGGGGAAAGGGGGGGAAATGAAGCGGCAGGCACTGCGACTGGCACTGCCCCCCCAGCCGGCCCTGCAGCCCCTCTAGCCCAGCAGGCAATCACAGCCCCCCCGACCGGCACCACCGCTGCCACTGCCACAGCTGCAGGGTCTGCCCCGGTTTCCCTGGTGGGCACGGCAGCTGCTCCAGCCCCACCTCCAGCTGCAGGCATCGCGGCTGAGCCCAATGACCAACCTGTGCCAGTAGCAGTCGCCCCTGTAAAACTAAAGAAAGATGCAAAGAGAGCAGATCGCTCCAGGAGGGATGACGATGAGCCAGGGTCATCGTGGGAGATAGAGACAGAGATCATCACCTGGTCCCTGTCCCTGGGCGAGCTGCGAGACATGCGGAAAGATTTCAGCCACCACCCAGGCAAGCACATTCTCACCTGGCTGCTGCGGTGCTGGGATAATGGGGTCAGCAGCTTGGAATTAGAGGGCAAGGAAGCCAAGCAGCTGGGATCCCTGTCTAGGGATGGGGGCATTGACAAGGCCATTGGGAAAAAGGAACAAGTCCTCAGCCTCTGGAGGAGACTTCCGTCAGGCGTGAGGGAGAGGTACCCCTTCAGTGAGGATTTTGTATGTTATCCTGGCAAGTGGACCAATATGGAAAGGGGGATTCAGTACTTGAGGGAATTAGCTGTGCGGGAGCTGGTTTGCTATGAACCAGACAATAAGCAGTTACCCACAGACCCAGATGAAGTCCAGTGCACATGACACATGTGGAGTAAGTTTGTGCGGAGCGCACCATCCTCATATGCTAACTCACTGGCAGTTGTAAACTGGAAAGGTAAGGAGGCACCAACAGTGGATGAGGTGGCTGTCAGACTCCGGCAATATGAAGAAAGCGTCTCTTCCTCCCTTGTCTCAGCTGTAAATAAATTGTCCTGGGAGTTCAAGCAATTCAAAGAGGATATGTCCTACTCCCCACCTGTGCGGGCCCGCATCTCAGCTATTAGGGGCAAGCGTTTCTCTGCTCAGGAGAGGGAATACAGAGGCTACACAGCACGGGGCACCCTGTGGTTTTACCTGCATGACCACGTAGAGGACATGAGTAAGTGGGATGGAAAACCTACCTCAAGTCTAGAGGCACGACTGCGTGAGTTGCGAGGTAAATCAATCACCAAAGGGGATTCTGTTAGGAAAAATGCTGCTCCAGTTTCCAGCAGCCAGCTCTCCAGACCAGGGAGGCAGTTAGATCTTGATTCCGACCCTCTGGAGGGGACCTCCAAGTCATTTTTACAGTAGGGGAGCAGCAAATTCTCTGACCAGGATTAGAGGGGCACTGCCTCCAGCCAGGTGGAGGAAAGGTACAACCGTGTTTATTGGACGGTGTGGATTCGATGGCCTGCAACGTCAGATCCAAAAGAGTATCAAGCTCTAGTGGACACTGGTGCACAGTGTACTTTAATGCCATCAGATTTCAAAGGGTCAGAGTCCATTTGCATTTCGGGAGTGACAGGGGGGTCCCAAGAGCTGAGTGTATTGGAGGCTAAAGTGAGCCTCACTGGGAAGGAGTGGCAGAAGCACCCCATTGTGACTGGTCTCGAGGCTCCATGCATCCTTGGTATAGAGTATCTCAGGAGAGGGTATTTCAAGGACCCAAAAGGGTACTGGTGGGCTTTTGGCATAGCTGCTGTGGAGACGGAAGAAATTAAACAGCTGTCCATTTTGCCTGGTCTCTCGGAGGATCCTTCCGTTGTGGGGTTGCTGAGGGTTGAAGAACAACAGGTGCCAATCGCAACCACAATGGTGCACCGGTGACAGTATCGTACCAATCGACACTCCCTTATCCCCATTCATCAGCTGATCCGCCAGCTGGAGAGTCAAGGAGTGATCAGCAAAACTCGCTCACCCTTTAACAGTCCCATATGGCCAGTGAGAAAATCTACTGGAGAGTGGAGACTGACAATAGACTACCGTGGCCTGAATGAAGTCACACCACCGCTGAGTGCTGCCGTGCCAGACATGCTAGAACTTCAATATCAGCTGGAGTCAAAGGCAGCCAAGGGGTATGCCACCACTGACATTGCTAATGCATTCTTCTCCATCCCTTTGGCAGCAGAGTGCAGGCCACAGTTTGCTTTCACCTGGAGGTGCGTCCAGTACACCTGGAAACGACTGCCCCAAGGGTGGAAACACAGTCCCACCATTTGCCATGGGCTGATCCAGACTGCACTGGAAAAGAGTGAATCTCCAGAACATCTGCAGTACATCGACGACATCATCGTATGGGGTGACACAGCGGAGGAAGTTTTTTAGAAAGGGGAGAAAATAGTTCAGATCCTTCTGAAAGCGGGTTTCGCCATTAAGCGAAGTCAAGGGACCTGCGCAAGAGATCCAGTTTTTGGGAATAAAACGGCAGGATGGGTGCCGTCAAATCCCAATGGATGTCATCAACAAAATAGCATCTATGTCTCCACCAACCAGCAAGAAGGAAGCACAGGCCTTCCTGGGTGTTTTGGGTTTTTGGAGGATGCACATCCCAAATTACAGCCAGATTGTAAGTCCTCTGTACCTTGTGACCCAGAAGAAGAATGATTTTGAATGGGGCCCTGAGCAACGACAGGCATTTGAACAGATTAAATGGGAGATAGATCATGCCGTAGCCCTTGGTCCAGTCCGGTCAGGGTAAGATGTTAAAAACGTGCTCTACACCGCAGCCGGGGAGAATGGCCCAACCTGGAGTCTCTGGCACAAAGCACCAGGGGAGTCTCAAGGTCAACCCCTGGGGTTTTGGAGCCGGGGATACAAAGGATCCAAGGCCCGCTATACTCCCACTGAAAAAGAGATTCTGGCAGCATATGAAGGCGTTCAAGCTGCTTCAGAAGTGGTCGGCACTGAAGCACAGCTCCTCCTAGCACCCCGACTGCCAGTCCTGGGCTGGATGTTCAAAGAGAGGGTCCCCTCTACGCATCATGCCACCGATGCTACGTGGAGTAAATGGGTTGCGCTGATAACACAGCGGGCCTGAATGGGAAACCCCAGTCGCCCAGGAATTCTGGAGGTAATCATGGACTGGCCAGAAGGCAAACATTTTGGAGCATCGCCAGAGGAGGAGGTGACATGTGCTGAAGAGGCCCCACTGTTTAATAAACTTCCAGAAGATAAGAAACAGTATGCCCTGTTCACGGATGGGTCCTGTCACATTGTGGGGAAGCAGCGGAGGTGGAAGGCTGCTGTATGGAGCCCTACACGACAAGTCACGGAAACTGCCGAGGGAGAAGGTGAGTCAAGCCAGTTTGCAGAGGTGAAAGCCATCCAGCTGGCTTTAGACATTGCTGATCAAGAGAAGTGGCCAGTGCTCTATCTTTACACCGACTCCTGGATGGTGGCCAATGCCTTGTGGGGGTGGCTGCAGTGATGGAAGAAGAACTACTGGCAGCACAGAGGCAAACCCATCTGGACTGCCCCATTGTGGCAAGATATTGCTGCCCGGCTGGAGCAGTTGGTTGTAAAAGTCCGTCACGTGGACGCCCACGTCCCTAAGAGTCGGGCCACTGAGGAACATCAAAACAACCACCAGGTGGATCAGGCTGCTAAGATTGAAGTGGCTCAGGTGGATCTGGACTGGCAACATAAGGGTGAACTCTTTATTGCCTGGTGGGCCCATGACACCTCGGGCCACCAAGGAAGAGACGCGACATACAGATGGGCTCATGACCGAGGGGTGGACTTGACCATGGACACCATCGCACAGGTCATCCATGAATGTGAGACATGCGCTGCAATCAAGCAAGCCAAGCGGGTAAAGCCTCAGTGGCATGGAGGACAATGGCTAAAATATAAATATGGGGAGGCTTGGCAGATTGACTACATCACACTGCCACAAACCCGCCAAGGCAAGCGCTATGTGCTCACAATGGTGGAGGCCACCACCGGATGGCTGGAAAACTACCCTGTGCCCCATGCCACCGCCCAGAATACCATCCTGGGCCTCGAAAAACAAGTCCTGTGGTGACATGGCACCCCAGAAAGAATTGAGTCGGACAACGGGACTCACTTTCTTAACAGCCTCATAGACACCTGGGCCAAAGAACATGGTATTGAGTGGGTGTATCACATCCCCCACCATGCACCAGCCTCTGGAAAGATAGAACGGTACAATGGGCTGCTAAAAACCACTTTGAGGGCAATGGGGAGTGGGACTTTTCAAAAACTGGGATACTCATTTAGCAAAGGCCACCTGGATGGTTAACACCAGAGGGTCCACCAACCGGGCTGGTCCTGCCCAGTCAAAACCTCAGCACCCCGTAGAAGGGGATAAAGTCCCTGTAGTGCACATGCGGAACATGTTAGGGAAGACAGTTTGGGTTAGTCCTGCCTCGGGCAAAGGCAAGCCCGTCCGCGGGATTGCTTTTGCTCAAGGACCTGGGTGTACCTGGTGGGTAATGCAAAAGGGTGGGGAAGTCCGTTGTGTACCTCATGGGGATTTGATTTTGGGGGAGGATAGTCCATAAATAAATTGTACAAATTTAATTGTTAAACAACCCTGTCACTGTCTGTTATTACTGTTATAATTGTTATATGTTATACCAGTAGTATCATATTAGGAATCGTCCAGATTGAAGATGGATGGACTTTTTGATGAAACCTAGCAGAGCACAGTGATGATGGGACTGGACCTTGACTCTGCCATTCAGCCAGTTCTTAATCCACTTCACTGACCACTCATCCAGCCCACACTTCCTCAGCTTCCCTAGGAGGATGTTATGAGAGACTGTGTCGAAAGCCTTGCTGAAGTCTAGGTAGACAACATCCACGGCTCTCCCTTCGTCTACCCAGCCAGTCATGTCATCGTAGAAAGCTATCAGATTGTTCAGGCATGATTTCCCCTTGGTGAATCCATGCTGACTACTCCTGATAACCTTCTTTTCCTCCACTTGCTTGATGATGGCCTCCAGGATAAGCTGCTCCATCACCTTTCCTGGGATGGAGGTAAGGCTGACTGGCCTGTAGTTCCCTGGGTCCTCCTTCTTGCCCTTTTTGAAGATTGGAGTTACATTGGCCTTTCTCCAGTCCTCGGGCACCTCTCCTGTCCTCCAGGACCTCTCAAAGATGATGGAGAGTGGCTCAGCAATGACATCCATCAGCTCCCTCAGCACTCGTGGGTGCATTCCATCGGGGCCCATGGATTTGTGGACGTCCAGATCGCTTAGCAAGTCCTTCAGGAGTGGACTGCTGCAGCGTGGGGTCCTTACTCCATGGGGTCCCAGGCCCTGTGAGTGCATCCACCTGCTACGGCGTGGGGTCCTGCACGGGCTGCAGGGGGATGTCTGCTGCACTCTTAACATCCATGGGCTTCCGAGGGACAGCTTGTCTCACCATGGTCTTCACCACAGGCTGCAGGGAAATCTCTGCTCCAGCACCTGGAGCACCTCCCCCTCCTTCTTCACTGACCTAGGTGTCTGCAGAGTTGTTTCTCTCACATATTCTCACTCACATATTCTCACTTATTCTCACTCTCAGGAAGTACCCTCCATGGAAGGAATGTCTCCCAACCAGGAGGGCTGACTCCCATGGTGGCACAGATGTCCTCAAAACAGGGGGAGATGCAGTGAGAGGGAAATGAAAATGTAGGATTCACAATTCTGAGTCAAAGCTATCTCTAATCAATCATAGAACCATAGAGTCATACAATCATAGGTTGGAACAGACCTCTAAGATCATCATGTCCAACCATCCACTCAACACCACCATGCCTGCTAAGCCATGTCCCCCCGTGCCACATCTACACGTTTTTTGAACACCTCCAGAGATGGTGACTCCATCACCTCCCTGGGTAGCCTGTTCCAATGTCTGACCACTCTTTTGTTAAAGAACTTTTTCCTAATATCTAATCTAAACCTCCCCTGACACAACTGGAGGCCATTGCCTCTCGTCCTATCGCTAGTTACTTGGGAGAAGAGACCAACACCTGCCTCACTACAACCTCCTTTCTGGTAGTTGTAAAGAGGGATAAGGTCCCCCCTCAGCCTCCTCTTCTCCATACTAAACAGCCCCAGCTCCCTCAGCCGCTCCTCATAAGACTTGTTCTCCAGACCCCTCACCAGCCTCATTGCCCTTCTTTGGACATACTCCAGCAACTCATTGTCTTTCTTGTAGTGAGGGGCCCAAAACGGAACACAGTACTCCAGGTGCGGCCTCACCAGTGCCAAGTACAGGGGCACGATCACTTCCCTACTCCTGCTGGCCACACTATTCCTGACACAAGCCAGGATGCCGTTGGCCTTCACATGCCCAGTGAGCGCACTCAGGATGAATCGCTCCATAATCTTCCCTGGCACCGAGGTCAGGCTGACAGGCCTGTAGTTCCCACGATCCTCTTTCTGGCCCTTCTTGTAGATGGGTGTTACGTTAGCTATCCTCCAGTCATCTGGGACCTCCCCTGTTAGCCAGGACTGCTGATAGATGATGGAGAGTGGCTTGGCCAGCTCCTCTGCCAGCTCCCTCAGCACTCTTGGGTGGATCCCATCTGGCCCCATAGACTTGTGAGTGTCCAGGTGGCATAGCAGGTCATTAACTGCTTCCTCCTGGATTATGGGAGGTTTGTTCCACACTCCTTCCCTGTCTTCCAGCTCCGGGGGCTGACTACCTGGGAATAACCAGTCTGATTATTATAGACTGAGGCAAAGAAGGCATTAAGTATTTTTCCTCATCCTTGGTGGCAATATTCCCCCTCGCATCCAATAAGGGATGGAGATTCTCCTTGGCACTCCTTCTGTGGTTGATATATTTGTAAATACATTTTTTGTTGTCCCTTACAACAGTGGCCAGTCTGAGTTCTAGCTGGGCTTTTGCCTTTCTAGTTTCCTCTCTGCATGACCTAATGAGGCCTCTGTACTCCTCCTGAGTTGCCTTCCCTTTCTTCCATAAGTGGTAGACCCTCCTTTTTTTCCTGAGACCCAGCAAGAGCTCCCTGTTCAGCCAGGCTGGTCGTCTTCCCCGCCGGTTTGTCTTGAGGCACATGGGGACAGCCTGCTCCTGTGCCTTTAAGACTTCCTCCTTGAAGAATGTCCAGCCTGCCTGGACCCCTTTGCCCTTCAGGACTCTCTCCCAGGGGACCCTCTCGACCGGCATCCTGAACAGGCCAAAGTCTGTGTTCCGGAAGTTCATGGTGGTGGTTTTGCTGGCCCCTCTCTTAACTTCACCTCAAACCGAGAACTCTATCATTTCATGGTTGCTAAGCCCAAGACGGCCTCCGACCACCACATCTCCCACCAGTCCTTCTCTGTTAATAAAGAGTAGGTCAACCGAAGCACCTCCCCTGGTAGGCTCACTTACCAGCTGTGTCAGGAAGTTATCTTCCACACACTCCAGGAACCTCCTAGACTATTTCCTCTCTGCTGTGTTGTATTTCCAGCAGATGTCCGGTAAGTCCGGTAAGTAATCAAGACCTACTTTACTTATTTTTGGCACTTTTCTTGTGCTTGAATGCTGCCCTTCGCTCAGACTTTCTAATAAAAACAATGTGGCTTTCAGTATCTGGTTTCTTTTTCAGCTGCTGGATTGTTCTAAAACCCACACAGTGAATGTCAATGCTCTTTCTCTAAGAGGTTAAGCACAGCTCTTACGGCCAGAATGACTGTGGGCTAAGAGGACTGTAAGCCATCCTAGTAGTACTCTTGTGTTCTGGAGTGTTTGGAGGGCTGCAATACCCCCTGCAGAACCTGGTGTCCTAAATGTACACCTCTGGATATTCCTGCAGTAGCAGACAGCAAGCAGCAGGTACAAATGGCTGGCTGATGAGCTAATATGCTTTGGGTGCTTTTCCAGCTTGTACGATAAGAGGAAAATATACTACTTCGAAGTCTGTCAGTTGCAAACCAGTTAACAGAAAAGAATAATAAAACTACCTAAAAATTCAGCACTCAACTAGGGGCGTAGCCGTACTGACATGTTGCTTGATGTAGAGAATTCTAGTTAAAACAACAAAATACCACCTGAATGAGGATGTACTTCAACACATTACTTTCCCATTAAGCTTTTTTGTCTTTTTTTCTGGGAGTTGTCAGTAAAATAAATGTACAGATCTGCTGCCTACTGGTAGCGTAGATAATAAAAACCCAACAAATCGTATCTGGCAGATCCTGCTGTCAACATGAATTGGTTATTTTCATTTTAGTGAAGGATGTCGCTTTCCTGACATATGTTGCTAAATAAATGTGCAAAAGAGCTGAGCAAGTGTGCCCCTATCGTTTGTTTCCATTCAGTCTTAAAACAGAGATGTTACCTGCTGTTGAAAGGACAACAAACCTTTTTCATAAAGCAGGTTTAGCAAGTTGCTCAGAGACACCTAGATCAACACAACACTGACACAGGGGTAGAGTCTAATTCAAATGTGCTGATAATTGACCCTCTACTATCTTAAAAAATACACATCTAGGAGAGAGTGAAAAAGCAGACTGTTGCCTGTGTTCTACCCTAATCCAGCCTCATTTTCTAATGGTTGCGACCTGCTGACCAATAAAACATCTAATGCCCTATAGATTTGTTCAGTCTATGAATTTCATTTCCACCCCAATGAATGGTGACAGAATCACAGAATCACAGAATAGTAGGGGTTGGAAGGGACCTCTGTGGGTCATCTAGTCCAACCCCCCCGCCGAAGCAGGGTCACCTACAGCAGGCTGCACAGGACCTTGTCCAGGCGGGTCTTGAATATCTCCAGAGAAGGAGACTCCACAACCTCCCTGGGCAGCCTGTTCCAGTGCTCCGTCACCCTCAGAGAGAAGAAGTTCCTCCTCATGTTCAGACGGAACTTCCTGTGCCTCAGTTTGTGCCCATTGCCCCTTGTCCTGTCACTGGGCACCACTGAAAAGAGCTTGGCCCCATCCTCCTGACACCCACCCTTCAGATATTTGTAGGCATTTATAAGGTCCCCTCGCAGCCTTCTCTTCTTCAGGCTGAACAAGCCCAGTTCCCTCAACCTCTCCTCGTAGTGGAGATGCTCCAGTCCCCTCACCATCCTTGTAGCCCTCCGCTGGACTCTCTCCAGTAGCTCTTCATCCTTCTTGAACTGGGGAGCCCAGAACTGGACACAGTACTCCAGATGAGGCCTCACCAGGGCAGTGTAGAGGGGAAGGAGAACCTCCCTTGTCCTGCTGGCCACACTCTTCTTGATGCACCCCAGGATCCCATTGGCCTTCTTGGCAGCCAGGGCACACTGCTGGCTCATAGTTAACCTGTCGTCCACCAGGACACCCAGGTCCCTCTCCGCAGAGCTGCTCTCCAGCAGGTCCACCCCAAGCCTGTACTGGTGCATGAGGTTGTTCCTCCCCAGGTGCAGGACCCTGCACTTGCCCTTGTTGAACCTCATCAGGTTCCTCTCTGCCCAGCTCTCCAGCCTATCCAGGTCACGCTGAATGGCAGCACAGCCTTCTGGTGTATCTACCACACCTCCCAGTTTGGTGTCGTCAGCAAACTTGCTGAGGGTACATTCTAACTCTTCATCCAGGTCGTTGATGAAGAAGTTAAACAAGACTGGGCGCAGTACTGACCCCTGAGGGACACCACTTGTCACCAGCCTCCAACTAGACTCAGCGCCGCTGATGACAACCCTCTGAGTTCTGCCATTCAGCCAGTTCTCTATCCACTTCACTGACCACTCATCCAGCCCACACTTCCTCAGCTTCCCCAGGAGGATATCATGGGAGACTGTGTCGAAAGCCTTGCTGAAGTCAAGGTAGATAACATCCACAGCTCTCCCTTCGTCTACCCAGCCAGTCATGTCATCGTAGAAAGCTATCATATTGGTCAGGCATGATTTCCCCTTGGTGAATCCATGCTGACTACTCCTGATAACCTTCTTTTCTTCCACTTGCTTGGTGATGGCCTCCAGGATAAGCTGCTCCATCACCTTTCCCGGGATGGAGGTGAGGCTGACCGGCCTGTAGTTCCCTGGGTCCTCCTTCTTGACCTTTTTGAAGATTGGAGTGACATTGGCCTTTCTCCAGTCCTCGGGCACCTCTCCTGTCCTCCAGGACCTCTCAAAGATGATGGAGAGTGGCTCAGCAATGACATCCGCCAGCTCCCTCAGCACTCGTGGGTGCATTCCATCGGGGCCCATGGATTTGTGGACATCCAGATCGCTTAAGCGATCCCTCACACAGTCCTCCTCGACCAAGGGAAAGTCGTCCTCTTTGTAGGCTTCTTCTTTTACCTCCGGGGCCTGGGATTCCTGAGGGCCAGTCTTAGCACTGAAGACTGAAGCAAAGAAGGCATTCATTAGCTCTGCCTTCTCCGCATCCTCCGTCACCAGGACACCCGCCTCATTCAGCAGCGGCCCCACGTTGTCCCTAGCCTTCCTTTTGCTGCTGATGTAGTTGAAGAAGCCCTTCTTGTTGTTTTTGACATCCCTTGCCAGCTTCAATTCCAGGTGAGCCTTGGCCTTCCTTGTCGCATCCCTGCATGCTCTCACTACGTTTCTGTACTCTTCCCAAGTGGCCTGTCCCTCTTTCCACATGCCATGCACCTTTCTCTTCTGCCTGATCTCCGCTAGAAGCTCCTTGTTTAACCATGCAGGTCTCCTGCCTCCTTTGCTAAATTTCTTTCTCAGCATCAGAAGGAAAACTATGGAGAAGAGCTCCTCATGTTCTGCTGCATGCCCATCGCTTGTTCTTCCTAACATCAGTGACCAAGCAAATAGTGTATCTGAATTTGTTTCTTCAGTAAGAACATTTCAAACATAAACTAACCCTCTGGCAGAGTGGAAACCTTCTTTCTAGAGGAAATTCTCTTTTGTAAACACTTGAAACTTTGATCACTGCCGAGTTTCAGCATCCATGCAGGGACAGGAATGACTCTCACACATTGATACAATGCACAGTCGATTCCGATTTATTGGTCTCCTTGCGTGGTTATATACATTTTTCATATCTGAACACACAATCACGCTTATTCGGATAGGCTACAGACATAAATCACACGCTGTTCACGCACCCCATATTCCCTTATGATTGGTAACTATGCACTAATGCTAATAGCAACAGACCGCCTCCACGTCCTTGAACACATCTTGTTTTTGCTAACCCACATCATGTACACTATCAGAACTTTCTCAATTGTTATTCTTAGCTGTCCTTTCCAGCGGCCTGTTCAGTTATGCTAGCTGTTTTGCTTAAGCGGCCTAGTCATGCTAACTCTCAAGCTACATCAACCCCAACAGATCACTTGTTTCAGAAGTACTTATTGTCCAAGTCAGCACAATGCAAGGTCACCACATTTCATATGTGAAATATTGGGTGTTATTCTTTGTTGCTATCATGTTGTACTTGGCAGTTCTAATAATTACTTGATAACAAGTTTGACATGAATAACTAAATTTTATAGTTTTTTTTTTCTCTGGAGCCTGAGAGGTGATTTCAAAAAGTCTTGGCCCAAGACTTCTCTTGAAGAAGGTGAATTGTGAAGGGAGTAAAAAACTGATACAAGTGTTTGCTATCTTGGGACTGAAAGAGTAGGAACTAACCTGATATTATGTAAGTCCATACAGCAGGAGTATTTATTTTTTATAAATGCCAAAATGTAGGCAAAAAAAGTCTAGTTTTTTCTGTTTGCTGAATATAAGCACCCGTGAAGAACCAGTCTCTAAAGAAATGCGGTGCCTCAAACATCAGAGGTCTGTATTGTGCTGCAGCAGTTCGGGTGTGCCCTGCCTGTCTCTGTGTGCTCATGCACTGGCCACAGGGGCCCCACTGGTGGTCCATGAGGTTCACTTCAGTCATCACACAGAATTACTCAAGACTGAAAAGTGGCTCAAAGCAGGGACCTAAAAACCAATGGGTTATTTCTTCCCCCAGTAACTCCCTGTGATGCCTGTTGTTAGAAACAAAACAACTTGGGCATCCTTGAGGTGGGTAGCCTGAAAATGTGATTCAAGTCCCTCTATGCTCAGTGGCTACTCAACCTCAACAGCATGTAAAACCAGCCTTCCTTCAGCCTGCAAGTTCTCAGACCCTCTTTAAATTCACCTGGGATCCGTGAAGCAGGACAGTCTCCCCTGCGTCTGCACAGCTCGCACACCCTGACATGTCATTGTTCCCATTCTCCCTGTTGATCAGGTCGCTTCCTGAGAAGAAAGAAGTCTTGTCATTTTCTCATTTTTTTAAGGGCTATTTCTGTCTTCAGTTCAAAGTCGGTTTAAAGCAAAACAAATAACCAGCATTTCTAGCTGAGCGTGAGTTCAAACGCACCTTGTATTTTGAATATCCTAGAGAGAGGCTCTAGGCTCAGCCTGTGCGTCTCGGGTCTCACGTTCGGCATGTGGGTCTTGGGACTCATCCCTCTAGAGCTGCAAACTCTCCTCCCAGAGGAAAGTCTACAGGATCAGTTGTAGGAAATTGAACCTAGTTCAGGGTTTCAGTTTCTGGGCATTCAGGAACCATATGCTTAAAAAAAGGAGTGTTAGAGTTCACATTGCAGGCACTTAAGTACTCTTTAATCTAGACCCTGCTTTCCTTTAGATGGCCTCTAGCACAACCATCACAACTCTAAGAAACTCAGGCAGAGAAATGCCCAGTTAATCTGTGCTGGTGAGTCTTAGATGCACATTAAACAATGAGCTGCTTGACCCTATAAAGACTTGAGCAACCTTGAGGGAGGTGCAAAGTGCACCTGCAGCAGCCCCAAGAACTTAAATCTGAAAAGGCAGGTGGCTAAGGAATTAGGCACTTCTAGGTCTGAGCAGTGGTTTATGAAGGTATTTTAAGTGCATAATTTTGGGAACTGGGTCCCTAAATGCGTCCTTGAATGTAATCCCAAACATTCTTATTCTGTAGCTCACTACAGCAGCCTGTATATTGGCTTTACTGCATCACTGTTCTGCAGTCTGGGACACACCTCTGCTCTGGGCTGCTTGGTGATAATCAGGACCCTGAGATAGGGAAAAAAATTAACTGGGTTATCTCTCTTCTCATTCATAGAGATTAGGTTCTGCTCATTGTCAGAATACTTTCAAATTCCAAACCTTTGTGCAGGAATTAAAAATGAACCAAGAAAGAGTTCAAATTCACCACTGAAACAATATGTCGGTGACATATATTCACAAGAGAGAAAAAAGTATCCAACAGGTACAATCTTGAAAAAAGGTTTCATGAATGTTTAATGTAAGTTCTAATAATGTAGTCTGCCAAACTGGAGTAAAAAGTGAATGTAAAAAAGATATATATATGGTAAATTTATACAAAAATACAGTTGCTACAGGCAAAACATGCCTGATACACCAATAATAAGGAAAAAGTTGAGTCACCTCTGCCCATGTTACAGCAATTAAATCTAAATTGTGACCCGAACCAAGTTGTCCTGAGGCACTGCTGCTAGAGATGTCCATTGTATAGCCCTACCCTTGCTGGTTCAAAGCCGGACAAGAAATTAATCTTATCTAAACAATGTGCCTTTGTCTGATAAGCTGGAGGTGGCTGTCGTGAGCAGAAGTTTAACTGATGTATTACTAGCCCAGCTAGTAAACCACGAAGAAATGCTTAGACTTTCCAAAGAAACAGGTAACTAGGGGAAAGGTAATTCTGGCAGGGGGGAGATCACAACCACTGACTCACGGCCCACCTACCCAAATTATACCACCAACTCAAATGATGAAGTTAAAGAAGAACAACTAAGCATGTGTACTAATTTACATGCTGGGCAAAGAGACTCTAACCAATCATTTAACAGAATAACAGTGTATATGCATTAGGAAGTTGAATATGTTAATGCTTTGTGTATAGATAACTTGATTTGGAAGCTTGGTGCGCCATTTTGAGACAGACACCCATATCTGCACAAATATGCAATAAAATACCTCTGCTCTGTGTGTGTATTGCCTTTTCGCACACTGGGTAAAAGAATCCTGATTTTTGGACAATACCCACAAACACATAGCTACCTTTCCCAATTGCTACAGACCCATGCCAGTCTAATTTGAAGTGGAGGTCAGTCTCTTCTCCCAAGTAGCAAGTGATAGGACAAGAGGAAATGGCCTCAAGTTGAGCCAGGGGAGTTTTAGATTGAATATTAGGAAAAATTTCTTCACTGAAAGGGTTGTCAAGCATTGGAACAGACTACCCAGGGAAGTGGTTGAGTCACAGTCCCTGGAGGTACTTAAAAGACGTGTAGATGAGGTGCTTAGGGACTTTAACGGTTAGACTTGATGATCTTAAAGGTCTTTTCCAACCTAAATGTTTTTATGATTCTATGATTCTAATTCTATGAGCCCATTTTTGACTTCTTATAGGCCCCCTTCAGGTACTGGAAGGCTGCAATAAGGTGTCCCCGCAGCTTTCTCTTCTCCAGGATGAACAGCCCCAACTCTCTTAGCCTGTCCTCATAGGAGAGGTGCTCCAGCCCTCGGATCATCTTTGTGGCACTCCTCTGGACCCACTCCAACAAGTCCATGTCTTTCCTGTGCTGAGGACTCCAGAGCTGGACGCAGTACTCCAGGTGGGGTCTCACCAAAGCAGAGCAGAGGGGCAGAATCACCTCCCTCGACCTGCTGGCCACGCTTCTCTTGATGCAGCCCAGGATAAGGTTGGCTTTCTGGACTGTGAGCGTGCATTGCCGGGTCATGTTGAGCTTCTCGTCAACCAGCACCCCAAGTTGTTCTCCTCAGGGCTGCTCTCAATCCATTGTCTGCCCAGCCTGTATTTGTGCTTGGGATTGCCCCAACCCAGGTACAGGACCTTGAACTTGGCCTTGTTGAACCTCATGAGGTTCACACGAGCCGACCTCTCAAGCCTGTCCAGGTCCCTCTGGATGTCATCCCTTCCCTCCAGCATGTCGACTGCACCACACAGCTTGGTGTCGTTGGCAAACTTGCTGAGGGTGCGCTCAATCCCGCTGTCCATGTTGCCGACAAAGATGTGAAACAGCACTGGTCCCAATACCGACCTCTGAGGAACACTACTCGTCACTGGTCTCCACTTGGACATCAAGCCATTGAGCACAGCTCTTTGAGTGCAACCATCCAGCTAATTCCTTATCCACCAAGTGGTCCATCCATCAAATCCATGTCTCTCCAATTTAGAGACAAGGATGTTGTGTGGGACAGTGTCATATGCTTTGCACAAGTCCAGGTAGATGACATCAGTTGCTCTTCCCTTATCCACCAACACAGTAAGCCCATCCTAGAAGGCTACCAAATTTGTCAGGCATGATTTGCCGTTAGTGAAGCCATGTTGGCTGTCACCAATCACCTCCTTATTTTCCATGTGCCTTAGCATAGTTTCCAGGAGGATCTGCTCCATGATCTTGCCGGGCACAGAGGTGAGGCTGACTGACCTGTAGTTCCCTGGGTCTTCCTTTTTACTCTTTTTGAAAATGGGGGTTATATTTCCCCTTTTCCGATCACTGGGAACTTCACGGGAAGGTAGTACAAACAGGGTCTTGTAATTCACCAAAAAGATACCTGTGCCTCACCAAATAATGTAGATATTTTCAGTGTAGGCAGTTTATTAACATTTTCTAAAAAAATATCATAGAATCATAGAAAGTTTTGGGTTGGAAGGGACCCCTAGAGGTCATCTAGTCCAACCCCCCTGCAGCGAGCAGGGACACCACTAACTAGATCAGGTTGCTCAGAGCCTGATGTTTCATCTGCAACATATTCTTCCAATTTGATTTTTTTTCAGATTTTGTTGGTGCTTGTCTTGAATGTTTCATCTCTACATAATTTTCCTACTGATCTCTCTAAGCTGGGTCTTAGAACACTTCTAAATCAACTGTACCATGCCATTGGACCCTGAAACTGGTAGAAAGTATCTAGAAGACATGCACAAGTCATAAATAGAGGCAACTGTCTTCTCTGCAAGTATCAGACAACAAAAGAGCTAGGAAACACACTGATTTAATCATTTTAGGAGGTTGTTAATTTCTAACTCTAAAACCTACAATTTAAAAAGAAACATTATTCACACTCCTCTTGCTGATCATTCTAAGTAGATGTATTCCCCTGATGGGTTTATTCCACAGTTTTCATTGGATTCAGCATTTTCACAGAAACAAATACCTCAGTGGATCTTCTTGCAGCTTTCAATTCAACCTCTCTAACTCCCAGCAAGTATACCAGATACTTAACTACTGTCAATGCAAAAATTGTGATGCATCAAAACAAATTACAGGAATGGAATAAAACAAAGGCATTTAACTTTATTCTATAGAGCTAATTTGCTTTCTTCCACATTTATTTCTTTAAAAAGATTTCCTCTAATGCTTCCACAGTCCCACACAATGTGGATTCACTTTACTATAGAGTACATTCAGACCTCAGACCACACCATCCAGTAGTCCATCAGTCACGAGTGGTTAAAGCGATACTTGTTCCAACTAAAATTAAAAAACTGTAGTTCTCGCATAGTGCAGTAAGCATTAACAGAATTTAGGCTCTCTATATCAGTTTAACTCATTACAGAGTTGGAGTTACAGAATCACAGAATCACAGAATAGTAGGGGTTGGAAGGGACCTCTGTGGGTCATCTAGTCCAACCCTCCTACCAAAGCAGGGTCACCTAGAGCAGGCCGCACAGGACCGCGTCTAGGCGGGTCTTGAATATCTCCAGAGAAGGAGACTCCACCACCTCCCTGGGCAGCCTGTTCCAGGGCTCTGTCACCCTCAGAGTGAAGAAGTTCTTCCTCATGTTCAGACGGAACTTCCTGTGCCTCAGTTTGTGCCCGTTGCCCCTTGTCCTGTCGCTGGGCACCACTGAAAAGAGTCTGGCCCCATCCTCCTGACACCCACCCTTCACATATTTATAGGCATTTATAAGGTCCCTTCTCAGCCTTCTCTTCTTCAGGCTGAACAAGCCCAGCTCCCTCAGCCTTTCCTCATAGGACAGATGTTCCAGTCCCCTCATCATCCTCGTAGCTCTCTGCTGGACTCTCTCCAGTAGCTCTTCATCTTTCTTGAACTGGGGAGCCCAGAAATGGACACAGTACTCCAGATGGGGCCTCACTAGGGCAGTGTAGAGGGGGAGAAGAACCTCCCTCAACCTGCTGGCCACACTCCTCTTAATGCACCCCAGGATCCCATTAGCTTTCTTGGCAGCCAGGGCACACTGCTGGCTCATGGTTAACCTGTCGTCCACCAGGACACCCAGGTCCCTCTCCGCAGAGCTGCTCTCCAGCAGGTCCACCCCAAGCCTGTACTGATGCATGGGGTTGTTCCTCCCCAGGTGCAGGACACTGCACTTGCCCTTGTTGAACTTCATCAGGTTCCTCTCTGCCCAACTTTCCAGCCTGTCCAGGTCTTGTTGAATGGCAGCGCAGCCTGCCGGTGTATCAGCCACTCCTCCCAGTTTTATGTCATCAGCAAACTTGCTGAGGGTACACTCTAACTCTTCATCCAGGTCATTGATGAAGAAGTTGAACAAGACTGGGCCGAGTACTGACCCCTGGGGGACACCACTACTTACAGACCTCCATCTAGACTCAGTGCCGCTGATGACAACCCTGAATAGGCTTCTGAAGAGGACCCTGCTTGTTGTCCTACCT